>NW_006204359.1:84987-127465 GCF_000334495.1 Tupaia belangeri chinensis
CCACCACGAAGTCTGAGAAAATGGCGCCAAAATTTGAGGATAATATATGAGAAGTACTAGACACTATTAAATGCCCAAACATCTGGATAATTGGCATTCCAGAAGGTGGAGAGACCCCTAAGGGCATTGATAATCTATTCCATGAAATCCTGCAAGAAAACTTTCCAAACCTAGAGAGACATTCAAAGATCCAGTCCCAAGAAATGCAAAGGACCCCAAATAAAATCAACCCAAGAAGATCTTCTCCAAGACACATTATAGCCAGGTTGACCAAAACCACAGACAAAGACAAGATACTAAGATTGGCAAGAGAAAAACATCAAGTTACCTACAAAGGACATCCCATCAGGTTAATAGCAGATCTCCCATCGGAAACAATGCGAGCGAGGAAAGAATGGAAAATATATTCAAAATGTTAAGAGAGAAGCAATTTCAGCCAAGAATACTGTACCCAGCAAGATTATCTTTCAGGTGGGAAGAAAAGACAAGAACATTCTCAGATAAACAAAACCTGAAAGAATTTACCAGCACCAGATCAGATCTCCAAGAAGTTCTCAAGGGTGTGCTATGTCAGGAAAATTAAATATAGACACACAGAAATAAGAGTTCAAAAACTAAGAAAGTGGCCAACTTAACTGTAGGGACAAGTCTGGAGTTGAATATTATATCCCAGAATTTAATCAGGAAAATTGAACCAGAACAGAAGATAAAAGTACATGATAAAAGTACTTTTCTACAGCTTTGTCATAGTAAGAAATATAAAGGTAATAGCATTACCACCAACCCTGACCAAAGTACAGTCATCTAAAATGTGGCAGCCATTTCAATATTGGCCTAAATATATATGTTCTTCCTTTGGACTGAAATTGTTGAAAGTGCTGTTAACACTGAGATAGTTTTGAAGTATGACTTCTCATTAAGTAGAACTTTGATGTTGCAGAAAGATCACATCTTAAAGAATTTCTGTTACTAAGTTTTTTAAATACAATGTAATTTGGCAATCCAATAATGGTTTTGATATTCTTTGAAGCAGTGGTACCTGTTTTAGAGTAACTCAAAAACTCAACAAGTAAGTATATCTCACATGTTGCCGTTTCCAGGAGTGATCTTTTTACCTTTACCAGTAGTCCCCAACCTTTGCTGCACCAGGACCAGCTTTGTGGAAGACAATCCCTCCACAGATGGAGGTGGGGGTGGTTCTGGGATAACCCAAATGCACTACGTCATCCACTAAGCTCTTCATTACCACCACTATCACATTGCAATACACAATGAAGCAGTCCCTCAATAGGGATCACTATCCCTTGAGAATCTTGTATCCTCACTGATCTAACAAGAGATAAAGCCCAGATAGTAATACAAGTGGGAGGTGCAGCTGCAAAAACAGACAAAGCCTAACTAGTCCCCCCAAAACCTGTCCCCACTGAGCGGCCCAGTAGACTGGCACCAGTTAGTGACCCAGCCCTGAACAGGCCATGAACCGCCATTGGTTCATGACCCAGGGGTTGAGAACCCTTATCTGTACAGTTCACAGTGCAGTTAAGCATGTAGAGACATGTCTTTGTTATTACACTAAACTATCATTTATTTCTTTGATCATGACACCTTTGTTTTGTGTTGGTCTTTTTTGTCTATATATACTCCTTAGATCATGGACCAAACTACATGTATTTTTGTATTTCTCAGTGATTTCTATGTGATAGACCTTAAGAAAAATACTTGTTGATTAATTAGAAATTATAACTGCTCCTTCATGACTTTGAGAATATTTGTCAGCAGTGTCAGACATGTCTACATTTATAAAATTGTCATGTTTTGATAATCAATTATTATTAAAATATATCATTAAGGTATGCAGCTATAAAAACAAACCTAAGGCTTTTGGTGGTATAAAATTATTTTTATTAAAAAGAAACACTTCAGAAAAGAAGTCATAGGAATTACATCTATTAGAAAAGAAAATATCCCAAGGTAGGATAGTGTATCATATTTTCTTTAAAAATCAGCAGAAAAGCAAACAAAAGAAGAAAGCCCTGTAGAAAAACTCTGCTATATGCTAGGATAAAACTCTCTCCTGATCAATTGAGATTAAAGTAAAAGCAACTAGAAGAAAAGTATTGCTATAATCAGGAAACAAAAACATAAGCCTTTGTAAAAGAAACATATCTTACAAGGGTAGTGATGGGGCTAGTCCTTTGCAGACCTCCTACTGAGGCCACACAAAGATCAATCTGACGTATGGAGAAGAACTTTACTTTATCATCAGATATTCAGCTTTAGGCCAATACTACCTCACTAGTACTGTATAGCTGTTTTTGCAGGCAGTTGTGAGGACACAACATCAATGGGAAAAATGGTAATAATAACTAAAATCTCAAAAATCTATGTATCAGTTAAAGAAATAACTAATTTTTGAGAGGTTTTTGCTATAGGGCGTGTGCTCTCACCAGAAAGACAGAGAGACAGAGAAAAAGTGAGAAACCATTCACCGGAGAGATGGCCATGCCGCAATCCCTTCTCCACCATTCTCGTCTTGTGATCTTGGGCATGCATGCACATGCACCCAGCGTGAGTTTAAGCCACTGGGTCTGGGACTCAAACCACGGTCAACTACATGGGAGTCCAGCGACATAGCCATTACACCATCTGCTGGTCTCAGAAAATAAATGATTTATCAAGATTATTAAAAATGCAGCTCTCCTCTATCATTTCCCTCTCCTTCCCATCCTCGTTTGACCAAACGAACAAACATTCACAAGTATAGTAGTGTTAGAAGTGTGTGCAGTTGAACTCTTTCATCAGTAGCATATAATTCCTTAAGATAAATTCCTCAGCAGTAACATCTAGGAGAATATGAGTTTTAAAAGAATCCCAGTTACTAAATGTAAAACAAAAAAAAGAAATTTACTCTTCAGGTGTCAGGATTCAGGACCTGGATGGCATGGGTTGTTGGGGGAAGAGCAATATCTGGAGTCATACTGTGCACAGTGTCTCCATGTGGTGAAGAGGATCTTGGGCAAATTTTGTAATCTCTTAGATCCTCAGTTTCTTTGTTTGTGAAATGGGGATTAATTTCTATAAGCAATTCTCTTAGGCATTTATCAATTTCCGTAAATGTTAGACAATGTTCATGGACAGAGCATGTGGTAGATGTTCTGGGAGCGCTAGCCATGATAATTAGGCTTTATTAGGACTAAGGAGAGTGGAATCAAGGCAATGATCAACATAACCAGGAAAGAAACAACATGCTTAGTGAAGGGATGGTAAGATGTGAGTGAAGAGAAAAGATTAAGTCAGCAGAATAAGAGGACCAGGTCATGTGTCAGTATAAGACTGTTTAAAAGGCTGGGCATTACCTCCTTCTAGTTTGATAGTTGGTATGAGTTTCAGTAGGGTATGAATAACTTAATAACAGAAAAACTCTAGCAAGTGGCAGTATACTATTCAATCTCAATCATCAGAAACCCTATAACATGACTAAATCTAGCAGCATTATTTCTCAATTATGTGGAAGAATCCATTTCCAATCTAATGCAATACAGCAAGTGCTAGAAGATAAACACATAGTAATTATTGAGGTACTTTGATATGGACAAATAAATTTGGCTTTTAAAATTATTTCAGTAAGTAATGATTTATTTCAAAAGGGGAGTGGAAGATAATTTCCTTCTTGCTAAGACACCAGTATTTAATTACCATTTTTTAAATATTGAATTTGGTCTAAAGAGTAAAGCTAATGGAATAATTCATTCACTCTTAGAAGACCAATGGTAAATACAAACCACCAAATGAATGTTACATTTTAAAATTATTCTGTATCAGAATCACAACACATCTATCTGTGTGACCATGAAGTTTCATTGTTTCTTAGCTTTCTCTCACTTCTTGGCTACCTGTGTTTTATAATGGTTCTACAGCATTTTCTGTAAAATAAATGGCACTTATTTATTTTCTATGTACTTATTTTAAATTCTCAATTAAGAAATATGTATATACTAATTCTGGATGTTCCTTGGAGCTTGAAATTACTAGGTGGTTTATGTCTTTATGTTATTCTGAACTTTTAACAACTGTTAACATCAGGGGAATTCAGCAATCCTGCAGTCTTATTATCCCGTAGATAGTATTTGTCTTCTTTTTACAGGTTTGTAGTTTTAATCCTGGTTGTTTAATATTAAAAGAAATACTATTGATTATTTCAAATTGGGTATGTAACAGTATATTTAAAATGAGTGAGTGAAGAATTTAATAAACATGTACTAGAATTTGTTCACATCCCCCCCGTCAATAAACTCTTCCCTAAGGATTTTATTTTCATCAAGCTCAATAATATAAGTATTGTGCCAATATATTAAATATTTTTAAAATTTTTAAAAATTTATCTGCAGTGCATTTTACTTTGGATCTAAATTTCATTTTAATGATACCAATTAAGTAGAAATCACTGTTTCTGGGAGCAAGTGATAACATCTCTCTTGATACTAGTGGTTAGAAAAACAGAATGAGAAAGCAACCCTGGTCTCAAAAGTGTAGATGAGATATAGTGAAGAGAGCCCCTAAGTGGGTTTGACTACAAGGATATTTAGGGGATTAAGAAGAGAGACAAAAATCAGGAGAAGGAGCCAAGAAAGCTAGTAAAATTTGAATAATTAAAGGAGATTTTTCATATATAAGGAGTATTCAGAAAATTTGTGGAAAATATATATTATTGAAAAAAAGTAAGCATATATTTCCAAACATTTTTACACCAAAATAAACTCATACTTTAATTTATTGTCCTATGAACTTTTTAAAGTCCCCTCATATTTGCAAAATGAGCACCACAAGCAGTAATAAATCATTCCTTTTGGTGCTTATTTTTTAGTTATCTGTTAAACTTATAAAGCTAATTATTATTACGTTAGCACATTGATATAGATAGAATTCTACTAAAATGAAACTTTAAGCCTAAAATTTATTCTGCTCTGAAATTTATCAGTTATACCTGTCATATTTCATTATGAAGTGTATGAATTTGAGCAGAGAAATCATAAATTGCTGACTCAGATGCACAGTGCAAAGAAGAGTTCAGACTCCAGTAATTATTCTATTCTGTAGAAATGAAATTGAAGCCATTCCGATGGCATGTTTTAGAGGTCACACGCGTATTTTCATAATATCAATCAACATAAATCAAATGTCTTCCAACATCATTAATATGGTCTGATGTGCTCAAGGAGAAGACTGAAAACAGAGAAGAGAAAAATATTTTTGCTTGATGTGTCTACTTTTTCCTTACGTAAGAACTGCTTGTGCTGAGGGGTGGATTACATCATGCAAGGTTTGAAGTTAAATAAATACCTTCAGGCAACTAAGATACTGCTTAAGATAAATGAATTCAAGCCAACAGCTGAGCCATAATGGTTATAACCCACTGGTTCGAGAACTTAATGATATAAAATAATGTGCATTGAGTATCTATTATGCGTTAGACCAACATATACACAAATGTAAGCCACATATATAATTTTAAATTTCCTAGTAGCTATGTTGAAAAAGTATTTATTTCATGGGAGAGAGACAGAAAACAAGTGAGAGCAAGAGAGAGAGAGAGAGACTCCCTCCGACAGGGTCTTCCTGCCATGTTCTACTTGAGCTACAGCCAACACAGATCATAGGCGTGTATACCTGGCATAACAGGAGGCCTTGGAATGTGAACTTGGGACCTTCCCATGTGGGTTCAGCATCTCAGTGTTGTATTACTGCCATGCCACTGGCTGGCCATTTAGTAGCAACCATAAAGGAAAGTAAATAGAAAAAAAAAAAAAAAAAGAAGAAGAAGAAAAGTAAACCTAATATACCCAAGATATTATTACTTTCCTATGTGATCAACATTCTCATACTCTATATTTTTTCCACTAAGACTCTTAACTATTGTGCATTTTATAATCACAGCTCATTTCTGTTTCTACCAGCTCTCTCTCTCTCTCTCTCTCTCTCTCTCTCTCTCTCTCTCTCTCTCTTTTGAGATTGTTGCTATAGCGAATGTGCACTCACCAGATAGAGAGAAATAAAGTGAGAAATCACACCTAAGGGAGATAGTAATGCTGCAATCCCATCTCCAAATTCTCCTCTCAAGATTTTGGGCACTCATGCACATGTGCTCAGTGTGAGTTTCAAGCTTCCTCGTCCAGGACTTGAACCGCCGTCAATCATGTGAGAGTCTAGCACCTTCACCACTAGGCCACCTGCAGGCTCCAAGGACTAGCTCCCTTTCAAATGCTCAGTAGGCATGTATGGACAGGGCCTGCTGTATTGGACAGTGTGCTGTTGGACACTTGGCTAAATCTATGAGATTGCTTCATTTAGTCCTCAGGAACACCTAAAGAGGTAGCCATCACCAGTGCTCTGGATTACTGACAGAGAAGTGAAGACTAATTTTCAAGGTTTCCTCACAGCTCTTAAGTCACAGTTAAGCTATGATTCCCAAAAATCTTCTCCACTAGGCTAACATCAAATGCATGAGTGAGTGCTGGATGTTTCCAGAAAATTGATAAATATGTTATGGAACATCAAAGACAAGAGACATCCAGGAACAGTTACATAAGGTCCTCAAAGATGCATATTTGGTTATAATCTTTTTATAAGAATACCAGCCAGGGACAGGAAAAGAATCAAAGAGGGTTCTCAGCTTGAGAATCGAATCCTAGCTCACTCACTTCTTGGCTGTTCCACCCATACGTAGCAAGTTTCATATCCTCTCTGAGCCTCAGATGTTTCAGTTCTAAAAATAGGCTTTCATGGGCCAGCCAGTGGCATGATGGTGAAGGTGGCTGGATCCCACATAATTGACTATGTGATTCAAATCCCAAGCCCAGTGGCTTGAAAAACAGAGTATGGGGGCAACAGGTGGCATTGTGGTTAAGGGATTCAACTCCCACATGTCTGACCACAGTTTAAGTCCTGGAACTGGTGATTTGCATTCTCTCTCTCTCTCTCTCTGTCCTGTCTCTCTCTGGTCAAATTAAAAAAAAATAAATTAAATAAAAATAATTATTTACTTGGAAAAAGATTTTTAAAAAATAATGAGCTATCAAGCAAGGGAAAAAACATGGATAAATCTTAGATACATATTACTAGGTGAAAGAGGCTAGTATGAAAAGGCTACATATTTTATAATTATAATTCTATAACATATTCTAAAGTTCAAAACTAGAGATGATAAATAGATCAATGGTTGCCAGGAGTTCAGAGTGGTGGTAATACATAAAATAGAGGGGATTGTTTATGTGTGTATGCATGTATGTGCAGTATTTTTCTTTTTATTTTTTTAGATGAAATCTTTCTATCTTGCAATCCTTTTGCTTAGCCTCCTGAGTCTCTGGGACTACAAAGATGAGACCAAACCCAGCAATTTAGGGAAAGCCAGGAATTGAACTCAGACCTCCCATATGGCCTCAGTCTGCTGAGTGGCAGCATCTTAGCATGTACTAAGGGACCATGGGAGATTTTTCTCTTTTTTTTTTTTTAGAATTATTTCTCTATTTAATTTTATTTGTTACAACTTTAAAAAAAAAAAATTGGCCAGAGGGAGAAAGAAAAGGACAGTGAGAAAACAATCGGCTAGATCAAATACTCAAACCACAGTTGGCCATGTGGGAGTCCAGTGCCTTAACCGCCACATCACCTGCTGGCACCGGAAGATTTTCTTTAAAGAAAAAAACTATTCTTATTCTTGTGATACAATAATATTGAGAATTCTCAAACCTCATAGAATTTAGTAGAACAGAGTAAATTTTGATGTTTATAAATTTTTTAAAAATCATTTAGGAGGCTGAGGAAATCAAGAAGAAATGCAGAACATGATAAAAATAATCTAACTATATTACTTATGTGTGAAAAAAAACCTCCCTAAAAGTCATGGGGGGAAAAAAGTGCTGATCTAACTAAATTTCCAAATGAGTATGGTCTATACGTAGGAAAAAAAACTATGCAAACCTCATACTTTCGTTGATTAATTTTCTCTCCCATGGGAGAGTGAGTTATTAATTGTGAAACCACTATACATGTATACCGAAACTGAACAATTAAGTGAGTGGATGGTAGCTAGTGGGAGCCAGAGATCTCACTCTTTCAGTGGAAGTTTACAGAGAACACACACAGGAGGTTAGAATGGAGATGGATTAGGGTTGGAGACATCAGTATGATCTCATGGTTAGCTTAATATAGCGAAATGGTTACACATTTATGGGTGTAGGTACATGTATGGGTTATTACACATTTATTTCCTTGTTCTCTCATCTTAGAAAGCCTAAACACAATAGCCCTTTGGTAACAAAGCACACATCTAGCTAGCACCCAGATCTTAATTTCTATTACCATTCATCTATAAAAGAAACCAGAGCTTCTTAAAGAAATAGCTGAAGAATATAGCAGAAAATATATACTGTGACTCTGGAGGACTTCTAGTGACAGAAAGTAAAGAAGTGATTTATAAACACACACACATGCATCCATGGGATATGTGAAAGAGATACAGCATTCAAGTGAAAGAACTCCCAATGGTCAAAGCTGGGGAAAAAAAAGTGCAACATAGTAGTATTGGTTTATAACTCAAAACATTACCCATGAGTCCATACTGATACAAATACTCAAATAAATAAAGAAATGGACAAATATCTCTTGTAGAAGAACACTCTGCTGTCATAGAGATGGAGCTTAACTCCTCATTTCTTAAGTGTGGACAGTTCTAGTGACTTTATTCCAAATAGCACAGAAGAGGAAACAGAGGGACGAGAGGAAGGGTGCCTTTACAATAGAAAACCTGCACTCTCCTTTGACCAGATTGATCAAAGTCAACAATGGTGATAAGTTGGGCTGATGTGTGACGTGATGAGGAGGGCATTTCACCTCCATGATCTTCTGCCTCAAACTGACAACCCTGGTCTGAAAACAAGAAGAAATATCAGACAGATCCCAATTAATAGACATTTTACAGAACACCTTACCAGAACTCTGCAGAATGTCAAGGCCATCAAATACAAGGAAAGTTCCTCCTCCAGGAGGAGCCAACTAGACATACAACCAAATGTAATGTGGTATCCAGGATGAGATCTGGGGACAGGAAAAGGACACTAGGTAAAAATTAAGAGAGTCTCAAAAACTATGAACTTCAGTTAATAAAAATGTATCAATATTGGTTTATTTTATTGTGACAGCAGTTCCATACTAAGGCAAGATGTTAATAACAGTGGAAACCAGAATAGGGTATGAAGGATTCTTTGTCTTAGCTTTATAACTTTTTTTATAAATCTAAAACTATTCTAAAATAAAAAGTTGAATAAAATAAAAGTAAAGATTCTGCTCCCATACCTTATAGATAGCGATTGTCACCTTTCCTCCCAAATATAACTCCACACACGCATTTTTGAAACTTGTCACACTTTACATTTAGGATATATTGAAAAAGACATTATCTTCAAAACAGAGTTATCATGTGTATATATATATATATATATATATATATATACACACACACGTATTACATGTGTATATAATATATATCTATATGATATATGTATATATACATATGTGTATATGTGTGTATATATATATATATGACATAATGTTATAATAATTCTTTATCTTCAATCTTGGATTCTTATTCTTGTTTATCATATCAGAGATAAAGAAATAGTTTTAAAATTTGTGAATTACTTTTATACATACAACCTATTTATATAACCCAGTGAAATCATCAAAACTAATAGATCATTCTCAAAGCTGCAAATAAGAAAACAGACTGGAGTCAGTAGGTGGCATAGTGGTTAAGATGCTGGACTTCCACATGGCTGAACGTGGTTCGAGTCCCAGACTTGGTGGCTTGTTTTCTCACTTTCCCTTTCTCTCTCTGCTTAATTTAATATTAATAATAATAATAAATAAAATTAAATAAATATTTTTTTAAAAACCCAGAAAGAAAGCTGAGACTAAGATAACCCATCAGTTACACAACACTCTGCAGCATTGGAGGCTACATAGAAGACAGATTCAGTTTCCAGGTTGACTTGTGAGTGTATGCCCATGACCTTGGCTAGCCAAAAGACTTAGCAGAGGAATCATAGTGTGAGACCTTGAAGATACGTGTCTTTCCCTCTCAATTTCTCCAAAGAAAGGACAGAAAAAGAGAGAGATAAGTAAGTGAAAAAAAGAGAGAAAGATAAGAAGTGAGAGAGAAAATGAACTAAATGAAGGGAGAAAGGAAAGAAGGAAGGAAAGCAAGTAGGAAGGGAGAAAGGGACGGAGGGAGAAAGAGAAGGGAGAAAGAGAGGGAGGAAAGGAAAGAGGGAAGGAGGAAAGATAAGGGAAGAAAGAAGAAAGAAATAGAGGGAGGAAGAAAGAAAAGAGAAAGAAAAAAAAGAAAGAAGAAAGGAAAGGAAAAAGAAAAAAGGGAAGGAAGGAAAGAAAAGAAAAAAAGAAAAGAGAAGAACAAAGAAAAGAAGAGAAAAGGAAAGAAAAAGAAAGAAAAGGAAAGGAAAGAAAAGAAAGAAAACTGAGCTAAGATTGGGTGCTTTCCTGGAGGGATGTGGCTGATGTATGGCAAAGGTGGAACTGAGTTTTATTTTGGCTTCTAATATGATATCTTAACCCTATCCTGCTTGGTCTCTTCATACCCTTCATTTACAGTATTTAAAACTACCATACTACAAGAAGCAAATAAAATATTCAGCTCTAGGAAGATAAAGATGCAGTCTGTTACTGAGGACATTTCACAAGAAAAATAAATTTAAATGGAAGTATTCAAGCACAGAAATGTCTGACTACACCCAGACACTGGGAACTGAAAAAACGTTCTTTAGTCCCTCCTGCTGCAGCAGCTCTACCCTGCAGGGTGGATAGAAACGAGGACAAAATGTTCTTAAGAAATGAAAGTTGAGATCAGGAACCCTTAGAAGGGCCAAAGTCATCAAACATGGAGAGAATACAAACCTCACCCCTGAGGTTCCAATTAGCAGCTTCCATCTCTGCATCTACCAAGACAGAGAGAAATACCAAGGGACTTGTGCAGTTTGTGGCTTTATGTGAATATTGTGTTTTTTCATTATTGTTTCTGCTGAAAGTTACAGAGACGGAGATTGGTCTTCATTTCAGAATATCTTAAACTGTGCCAAATGACTTCAGCTGTGAATAGACACAATAAAGACAAGCAATAATAAATAAACTATTATATTTCTGGGTGGTAGAAGTGGTTCCAGCTGTCGGTCTAATTCTATCTCTGTAGAAAACTGCTTTCAACAAGCTCATCTTAAATTGCTTGACTAGCTTGAACGAAAGAGATTTCATTTGAGAATGTAGAAAATGTAGTTCACAACAATTAGGTCAGGAGCATAACAAAGCAAATGGGAAGATGGATAACTTTTTAAAAAATTTACATTGATCTAAAGAGGGAAAGACTGTTTATCAAAATTAAATTTATATCATAAAACTAGAAAATCATAGGTGCTAAATTTGATTGGAAATAATTGTTAAGACAATATAGTTTCATTAACATCTGTGGAATACATGGGATCCTCAAAAAGTTCATGGAAAAAAAAAAGCTGTGCAGAAATTTCCAATTTTTGCGCATGAAAATCAACTCGTACTTTAATTCTACTTTCCACTTTCTAAGGTCCTACCATCGTGTAGTATAAAATGTTTAATTTGTGTGTTATTTTTTCTATTTACAGAATAACCTCCATTCTTAGGGATTACAAAATATCAGCTATATTAATAAAACAGAAATGTCCTTAGATTAATGAAATTAAATTAATCTTCTCACATCAATCAAAACCACTTTCATTAACTGCCTTAGTTTTTCTATCATATGCTGGAAGAAAGTAGACAGAATTTTGTCAAATATAGAGAATTAGAGAATAGAAACAGAAAGTCAGATTTTGAAGCCTCAAGGGACATTAAAGGTGATACAATCCTCTCACTGTACTTTACAGATGATGATGCTGTGTGCTAGTGTGATGAATGAAAGTGTACCACTCGATATACATAATTATAAAAAGTCGGGCCTCAGGAGGGCTGCATGTCCTGGTGGCTAAGGCAATCAGATCCCACATCAGAGCCAACTACACGGTTTGAGTCCCGCCTGCCAGACATATTTGGCCTGTGTGCATGCATGACCCAAATCCTGAAAGGAAGGAGAGACAGAGAAGGGATTGTGGCATAACCATTCCCTAGGCTGAGTGCTTTATCCTCTCCCCCTCTCTCTGTTTATCTCTCTGACGAGCACATGTGCCCTCTAGCACACACAAAACTGGGCCTAGAACACCTGTGCCATTAAATAACTAGCTTGCTGTTAGAGTGTGCTTTTTTTTCCATCATGGTATGTCCTCAGAAGCCCAGTTCCACCTTCTGAACATGACAGTCAGGGTGTCTCACAGTTGATTTGCAGAGCAACAGTATCGGCATCAGACAGAGCGTTGTTAAACATGGCAGCCTTGGGACTCAATTACAGACATCTTAAATCAGTACCTGGGAGTTGTACTTTTAAAAGGCCACCAGATGATTCTTCTGCATTTTGTTTGTGAACAACTGCACCGAATCCTTGTTTATCAATCTAGTGCATCGTATCTTGGTTTCACTGTCTAGCATGTAACAATTTTCCAGTATCTCTTATCTGATTATAACTTACCCAGAGGGCTTATCAAAAATACTAAATTCCAACCTGCATAGAATTATATGAGGGCATGTGAAAACACAAAATCATTCATGTTTGGGGACCAGTACATGGTGTAGTACTTACAGCATCAGACTCCTACATAGTCATCTGCAGTTTAAGTCCCCGACTTGGAGGCTTGAACACCACACTGGGAGTATGTGTGTGCATGCTTAAAATCTCAGGAGAGGAATGGAAGAGAGGGGATTGAGTTGTGGCTGTTGCCCCTTGCAAGGGTGATTTCTCACTTTCCCTCTCACTGTCTCTGTTTCTCTCTGGAAAGTGCACTCACCCTATGGCAAACACTTAAAAAAAACAATAAAATAATAATGCAGATTTTAAAATGATGAAAACTGAATATGATCTCCAGTCTAGTTAACAGTAGTGCTCAATGCTAAGGTTTAGATAATGGTTTATCCTCCCAACGCTTCATGTTCTGGAAGCTTGGTCCACAGTGCAATGTCTTTGGGAGGTGGTAAGACTTTTAATAGGTGAGGCCTAAGAGGAAGACACCATCCAATCAGTTGAGGGCATGGAATGGACAGACAGGGTGAAGAATTCTTTTTTTTTTTTTTTTCTATTTCCACATGCTCTTCTTCCTCTCTGCTTTTGTAGGCTACTCTGTAATGTATGTTGACTGTGCTGGCCTCGTACCTTTGAGATTTCCAGCTACCACCATCTTAAGTCAATTAAACCTCTATTCTTTGTAAATCTCCCAGCCTCAGGCATTTCTGTTTGGCAATATAATAATGGCCTAAGACAACCAGCGTCAATTTCCTGGCTTTAATGTTCTAAAATTAAAAAAAAAAGTCACTATTAGAATAGAGCAATTGAAGAGTGCATAAAACTCCTTGAGTAAATGCCTAGGCTCTCAATCAAAGATTCTGATTCAGCAAAGTAAGGGACAAGATAGTGTAGTGTATGTTTGTGTATATGTGTTTGCATGTTTTGTGTTTATATACACAATGGGTCTTCAAAAATATGAAAAGTATATAGTATGAAAAAATTATGCATGGATTTCAAAAAATATTGCCACCAAAATAAATTCATATTTCATTTTCACATAGACTCTCGGAAGTCCCTTCACATTCACTTGTATGTGTGTGTATCTGTATGTGTCTGCATGTCAGCAAAAAGCTCAGTGATTCTTCATAGCGAATAGAATCTTGGTTTCACTATCTAGCGTATAGCAATTCTACAGTATCTCTTGCAAGGCTTTTTAGAAAAGTAAATCTCTCTAATTTTACAATGTAGGAGCTTTGTCTAAAATTCTGCCTAAAATTTAAGAATAATTTGCAGATGAAAAAAATTTGCAGCAAAGATTTTTTACTCTACCACCGGGATAGACTTCAGATTCATTACATGGGTTGTCAGAGACATAGGGAAATCTTGGGAAGGTAAGCTGTCCTCTTACTCAAGGAGGGTGAAGACCAATATAGAATTTTTTAAAGTAACTAATTTAAATGAAAACTATAGAAACACAGCACAGCTCCTTATCATTGGAATATTTTGATATAAACAAATATTTGTCCAGATTCCAAATAAGACAATTTGAAAATCATAATGAATCCCATACAATTTATTAAAGTACAAAGATATAATAGTGAACTAATACTAATGTATGGTACTTTCTAGGGACCTTGCTGAATCAAGAAATGAGGCAATGGGGTCATAAGGAAAACTTGTTTTGTAAATGACAAATTAATTTCTAAGATAAATACTAATCCATGAGACTAGCCCAATGTGAGACTAGCCCAATGTAAGACTAATAGAAAGATGAAAAAATGTGGAGTTTCTATATGAGTCCATTTATCTCTGATATATGTTTCTTTCATCCCAAGTCTAACCTACTTATAATTGCAAATTCTGTTCACAAAGTGCAGAGCCTTTTGGAAAAGAGGATTATTAGCATTGATCTAAAAAATAACAAAAGCAGCCATGAAGTCCAGTGAGTGTTCACTATGGAAATTCAAGGGTAATCTACCTTGAATCAGCATTTTTACATTCTACAGCTTATTGTTTCAAACTGCTGTTTCGCTAGTTGAGTAAGAGATATCATTCCCCAAGACCATTGCCACTGCCAAAAGAAGCAGTCACAGCACGAGGGACAGCCATTGTGACTGCCCTGGGGACAGCTGCCGCAGCTGCTGTGCAGAAACAGAAGCTACAGCACGGATGACAAGGCAAGAATGCCCAGATCAGCCCTGACACCTGTCAGGTGCACCTAGGAATAGACTTAGTTATTTTCATTTGTACTGAGTAAGAATTTTGATACATTTTTTACTGACATATGTTTGGGTCCAGTGCTCCCAGGCTATGAAATGTAGACTGTACTCTCTGTGGGCAATTTCTGCATCCTGATGGAGTGTAACCTCATAAAGCCTTCACTTTTCACAACTCTTCATGTCATACAAAAGATCTACCCACTAGTTCTGTAAGCGAGCATAGCATGGCATCTCTCCCACTCATGTGACATTAAACAATATACGTTAGTATTGTATGAACATGTTATTTTCTCTATTATATTGTGAGCTTCCTGAGGGGAAAAACTTACATCTTCTCCTACCTCACATGCCCACCATATGACAGGTGAGTTAATATTTGTTAGTTGAATATATTTGCACTCATTATTGCCCTGGCGTTTTAGTACCAACATCAGAATTACCACTGTCTACTACTAATGACATGTGTGGTACAATAGCATTTTTTCTAAATTATTCATGAATACTATTTTAGATTTCCTTCTTTCTGTTTTAGTTTTTCAATATTGTATATTGAATTTGTATTATATTTATAGTCTAAATATATTCATAGTGCACATACATACATTTTAAATATGCACATACATTTATATATGTATTTTGTATGTACTATAAATTCTCTTTTAATATATCTTCATTCTTTCATCACCAGCTTCTAGCACTCTCTCTTTACCACACAGAGAGTGTTCAATAAATATTTTTAATTACATAGTTTAGTTGATAATAACAGGAACCAAAAGAAAGATCAAAACTTTTCCTTATTTAGAATTCAGCCAAGTTTGAATTTTTAGATATTTCCCCAAAGTAAAGGAGTGGTTTTTCTTGTGATTAACTTCTATTTGTTCTACTTCTCCTTGTATCAATGCATTCTGTTGGTGACTATAAAAATTCTCATATACCTGAACAATAAGCTATCATTCATCTTTTTCATTCTGATACTTCATACTTTAAGGTACTCAGTTGCCTTTCTAGATTCAAAGTAAGCAAATTTTGTCATTGACATGCTTTTTTTATAAAACTGTATTCTTGCTCATATCAAATTTTGTTTTCAAATGTTAATTTCTGTCAATGAAAGTAATTATTTCCTTTGTACCATCAAATCAATGTTGTGATTCTATTATCTTTGGCAATCATTTTGGCCAAAAGTTAAGTCCCAAAGTTAAGCTTGTCAAGGAGATCTTTCTAAAAATATTGTATCTAAATAAATATTTTATCTAAATACTTCATCATGACTTCCCATACTAAGATATCATTGAATATAGCATTGCTCATAACCTGGATAGATGATACATTGACAGAATAGTGAATGACAAATTCAGTTTTCTTTTCTTCTCTTCATGTGTGTTTTCATTCGTTTTTCATTTCTTCATATGTTACTGAGATTTTATCAGGTGCACAACATTGTGCTGTGAGTACACTGTAAGATATACAAATATTATTAAGTAAGGCATACTCTTTACCCTTATCACATTCTCCATTTGGAATGAGAATTAGTACCTGCCAATATCTATAGTACAATATTTACACAAGGATTCTTATTATGTTATTAAAATTCTCATGTGAGTAATAAGTAGAGTTGAGATTCAAAATCAGGGAATGTGTCTGACCCTGCAGGCTTAGATACTTGACCGAATGTGGTCATGACTAGCATTTCAGTTCTGTAACTGAGAGAACAATGGCGTCAGTAAGAGAAATCAGGAACTCGCAAAAAAAAGTAATTTCGAAAGTAAAAATAGGTTTGGTTTTGAATATACAGCATCTATTTTAGCCCCAGCTAGATGTATCTTGTAGGTAATGATAAAACTAAAGAATAGAGAAAGTTAAAGCCAGAGATACAACCTCCAAAATAGGACCAAACCCAATGAGTTTATTTGGCAAGACTGTGTAATCATTCCAGCATCACCTAGAGAGAGGCACCCTGCTCCCACTGACCTGTTTACAGTGTTGAGAGAGTATGCAATGGATATTATAAAATGACTAAATTATTAATTAAGAAATGCCCTAAATGGAAATAAGATTTAATCAGATGATCTTATTAGTTAAGCCTGCTTAGGAAAACAAACAAAAAGCAATTCTTATTAGTAAAGCGCTTAGAATCTCATAGTGCCGTGATTACAAGTTTTCATTGACCATTATAATAATGCAATCAGTGAATTTCCCCTTTCTCTTACAGTCAGTAAATGAAAATAGAAGATGATTATGTTTATTTTTAATTGCCTGTGGACATCTGTGCTTGAGAGAGAGAGAGAGAGAGAGGGAGGGAGAGAACTTCCCAGCAGGTCAAACACCAATCTTTTCTCTTTTATTTCTTCATTCTGTCAGGATTTTGGACATGCATGCACATGCAACCACTGTTCTTTTTCAAATGTTTAGGGCCAGGTTTCAAACTGTGCTCAGCTATGTGGGATCCACCTCTCTTAAACTCTAGGCTATGGGGCCAGCCCCGAGAGTGATTAAGGTTTTATAATAATTTTTTTTAAGTTTATTTAATACATTAATGAACAAGAAATGCAGGAAGAGAGACAGCACCTGCAACAGAATCCTGAGGCCACAGTCTACCCCTAGCCTCCAGCCAGCATTGGATTCTGGGCACATGCATATCCCATATACACAGGGAGGTCTCCAGGCTTGAACCAGATCCCTCCCATGTGGGAATGCCTCTCTGTGTGCTATTCTTTCAGCCACTGTCTGGTTAGTCTTTGAGGTCTTTGGGGTCTTGGAAGCTATACCAATTCTCCAAGTTTAAAAAGAAAAATCAGATGTTGCTAAAATATAATGTAAGCTTTATTTTTTAATGGCTTGAGAAATGGTTTGTTTTAAGGTAACATGAGTAGATTTTCAGTGAGTTTACATACTTATCCCAATCCTGAGCTGAGTTAATTTACCTAAGTGAATAAAATCTAACAGAATAGATCAAACAGAGAGCAGTCCACTAGCAGATGTTCTCTTTTCTCGGAGTATTTGAGGTACAGTAAATACGGCTTAGGGATCCTCTGCAGTGTAGTGTGGCAAAGCTTACAAAACACTCCTAACTCGGTACCTTTGGACAAATCAGTCTCTCATGTCCTCAGTGGTAACTGAAATGAACATGAATCATTTAATTAGACAAAATTAAGACACTGGTATTTTGAAGAACAAAAAGGGAATCTGACTTGTTTGAAAGGTTCTCACACTGAATTCTTGAGCATTTGAGTCTTTCATTTCTGGCAGGGAAAATCTGTACTGAAAAGAATTTGTAGAACTAGTGAAAGAAATCCAAGTCTACAGTTGTTCTATGATGATAAGGAAATAAAGATTGTATGTTGTGTTACAGTACTGTAGATAAAACAAATGCAGTTGGATGGTGTCAGATGGTGAATTCTAGTATGACCTTCCTACTTACCAATGGGGCCACCATGGGCAGGGCGCAGCATGTCTACCCAGTCTCAGGGCCATCACCTGTAAAGGGGACAATTGAGTAGATTATTATAAAATCCTCTTGTAATTCTAATATTCCATTATAAATGAGATTTTATTCAGTTGAAAGGAGTAATGAAAAGGGATAGAATTTGGAAATTTTCAGTTTTTCTTTTTTCTTTTTTTTTTTGTATAAAGTTCAGAGAGGTTGAAGCAATTTGCTTTTGATTTTTTTTTCCCCAATGAACAATCAAACTTCTATACTCTTGGAGAGGTCTTTTATCATGCAATATAATACGATAATTGCAAAAGAACACAGCCAGTAGACTTTATCTCTGATATTCTTTCCTTGACCAAACTCTAGCCAGGTTCCTCTGAGCCCTCTTCACTGTGGGAGCTCAGTCTTGGCATATAAAGCACAAACACCAGGACCAGCAGTTGGCGTAATGGCTGTCGCTGGATTGCCATGTAAAGTTGACCCCAATTCGAGTCCCAGACCCAGTGGCTTAAGCTCACACCGGGTGCACGTGCGTGTGTGCCCAAGATCCCGTGAAGAAAATGGAGGAGAAGGGATTGCAGCGTGGCCATTCCCCCAGTGGGTAATTTCTCACTTTCTGTCTCTCTTTCTCTCTCTGTCTTTCTGGTCAGCACATGTACCCTATTGTGAAAACCTCTCAAAAAAAAAAAAAAAAGAAAGAAAGAAAGAAAGAAAAAAGAACTCAAACACCACCATAGATTTTAAGAGTTCACAGCCTCATCCTTAAGATGATCCTAGTATCTTTAAAGTGTCTGAGAGAGCTCAAGTGTGTCAGAAATTTTTTTACTAATTGTTTCAGCCAGCACCTGAAGCTAGAGGCCTAATTTTCCAGACTTTGAAAGGACAGGCCTGACTTTATTCATAGCCAGTTAGCAAACCAAATAAATTTCACATGGATCAATCGCCTATGTCCACTTTCTGTCACTTTTTATTTCCCTGACTCTAGGGATCCCTACTGGCTCCCTTCCCTACTCCCACAATTCTCCCTTTCAAATGTCCAGTCACCTTTGTGCAAATCAAAGCTGAGATTGGCTCATGTTGGACTCATTTTCTATTTCAATAGTATTTTACTGATGAAAATAGGTCTTCATCTCTTTAAGGTCTGGCTTTGTTTATCTTTTACAGCCTTAGATTGATGGTTTTGGTTTTGTTTTAGAGATATTTTTACCATAGAGCATGTGCACTAGCCAGAGAAAAAGAGAGAGACAGAAAGCTAGAAATCAACCCCTGGGGATGTCCATGCAGCAATCCCCTCTCTTCCATTCTCTTCAGGATTTTGGCATGATGCACATGCACCCACTGGTCCCGTGAGTAAATCATTTTTCAGAAAAAGTCTTAATGGAGTTCTAAATGGTACAGAGTAATGTACACAACTCGAAGACACACCTCTTTTCATTAGGTTTCTTTTGTCAATTATCTCAAGCTCATCAGTACTCCATAAAGCAATGGCCAAAATTTCACAAAACTTCTGATGTTGATTTCCATGTGCTAAAATGGAAACTGTAGAGGGAGATTTATCAGATTCCTACTAAAAGAAACTCTAACTGTGCTGTGATAGTAGCTTGGATAAATTTTCTTTTTCTTTCTTTCTTTCCTTTTTAAAGTTATTTTTAATTTTTTTTTTTTTTTTTTTTTTTTTTTTTTTTTTTTTTGCCAGAGGACATGCGCCCTTACCAGAGACAAGTGAGAAAGAAAGTGAGAAATGATCCCCAGGAGGCCATGCTACAATCCCTTCTCCTCTGTTCTACTCTTAGGATTTGGGGCATGCATGCACATGTGCCTGGCATGATTCTTAAGCCACAAGAATCAGGGACTCAAACCTAGCTGGGAGTCTAGCTGCTTAACCATCATGCTACCTCTTCTCTCCTTAGATTAATTTTCAATGCAGTAGCTTTCAGAATGAAGCTGATGAGTAGTCACCATGGTACAGTGACCAGGTGAAGCTCTGTACTGCTGAAGCCATATGAGAAATCCTGGGTTCACTAACCAAGGTCCCCTGTGCACACTGGGCTTATATACCTTCACCATAATCTGGTTGGCTAAGCTTTGGGGTGATGTGAAGCTCTTCTACTGAGGGTTCTTCTCTCTGTCTCTCCTTCTCCTTGTCTCTCTCAGGGAAGAAATAAATAAATAAAATCAATAATAATAACATTTTAAAAAATAGAATGAAGTTGAAGAACCTGAGAGGACTATCAATCAGAATAAAGAAATAAAAGCAGTAATATATCTTGGAAAGTAGCCATGAGACTAGCATTGTCTTACCATTTACATATATCTTTTCATTAATCTTTAAATATCTCTAAAGAAAACTAACACTAATTCTATTTTTAGTGTTTAAAATAACATGAAGTTGAGAAAGTCTTAAATACCTTGCAAAAACCCATACACTGCTTAATAGCAGTGAGGAGCATGGCTTTGAGTCTGGGGCTGTCTGACTCCAGAGCATTTCTTTTTGACTAAATCATCCCACTGCTATGATACATTATAAAACATCTGTTTACTTTTCTTCTTAAGTTGTAGACATTGATTCTTTCCACTATTTCTACACAGTTTTTTTTTGTTGTTGTTGTTGTTTTCTAATAGAAATTAGAGCATCAGTTTCTCAACAGTTCAGTATAAAATCCTTTTAGATGAGTCAAATTCCTTTTTTGGCCTTCAACACACCAGTTTGTTGGTTTCTCCACATTCAAAAATGATTAATGTTCATTTTAGTTGCTATTGGGGAATCTGGATGTTTTTTTCCAATGCTGTTGAGTAAGGACAGTCATTGGGAGAGTTGTAGGAAATTAGTATCTGGAGACACAAGGAAAGACTGGGATAGAAAGACCAGGGTAAGGGTGATGTTGGAGGAAAACTATTCTGGGCTGTGGAAACAGGAGTAATAACTTGGGCAACCCAGCAAAGACATTAGCCACAATATAGCAGTCACAGCTGGAGACCCCGAGAGCTGAAGGAGGAACATCAATGACTAGGAAACAAAGGATGAGGCAGATCCAGTAACAGGGAAATCTACAGGTTGTATGTGAATATTCTTGGCAGAATCCAAGGAGTCCACATAGGAGCTGAGTGAACAATTGTTAGTTAGAGAACAATCTATGAACGGGATAGGTTTTGGGGATTGTCATCCTTGTTTGTGAGGATCAGACCTTGGAATAGTAATTTGGTGATCATTTTTCACCCTGATTAGTCCACTAAGAAAAGACTATCTTAAAGAAATGCAGATTATTGGGATCAGCAATTGACGTAATGGCTATGTCGCTGGACTCTCATGTAGTTGACCTTGGTTCGAGTTCTGGACCCGGTGGCTTAAACTCACGCCGGGTGTGTGTGCATGCATGCTCAAGATCATGAGAGAATGGAGGAGAAGCATGGCCACCTCTTCTGGGGGAGTGATTTCTCGCTTTCTGACTCTCTGTCTCTCTCTGTCTTTCTGGTGAGTGCACATGCCCTATAGCAAAAACCTCTCAAAAAAAAAAAAGAAAGAAAGAAAAAGAAAAAAGAAATGCAAATTACTTGAAGTCTTAGTGTTGTATTTTGGTGAAGGTCTCTGAGACAATCATTATTACAGCTGGGGCCCATTATAAAGAGATATTCCATTTTTTTTTCCTTATTTTCCCCTTTATCACCTGACCCTACCCTAAATTATTTGAAGTCTGCAAGTCTTAGATAGAAAATCAGATGATGTCACTTGATTATATTGTAGCACTTTGGGTATAAATTCCATAACTGAAATGCAATCAAGATTTACAAGTGTGCAATTTGTTTGAAGTTACACATTCAAAGAGTTTGATAGATCAGGGTCAGTAGGTGATGCAGTGGTAACACAGTATCTGGGATGGTGGATCATATGGGAAGGTCTTGAGGTTGTGTTCCAAGGCCCCTTTGTACATGTTTGGTGCAGGCACCTGTGGCCATGATTCAAGCTGGCTGAATCTGGGTGTAGGTCATGGTCTAAAGACCCTTTTGGAGATACCTATTTTTCTATTTTCCTGTCTCTCAGTCATGCCGAAAATAAATAAGCTTTAAAAATGATTGGTTGCTGGGACCAGCAGTTAGCGTAATGGCTATGTCGCTGGACTCCCACGTAGTTGACCGCTGTTCGAGTCCCGGACCCAGTGGCTTAAACTCACGCCAGGCGCGTGTGCATACGTGCCCAAGATCCCAAGAGGAGAATGGAGGAGAAGGGATTGCAACGTGGCCATCCCCCCCGGGGGGTGATTTCTCGCTTTCTGTTTCTCTGTCTCTCTCTGTCTGTCTGGCAAGCGCACGCGCCCTATAGCAAAATCCTCTACAAAAAAAAAAAGATTGGTTGCTCATTGTCTTCAGGTAATCCTAGTTCAAAGACCTACTCATCATCCTTCAGAGTTCTCTATACCAGATGACCCTTAGTATGTTAAAATAATAACAACAACAAACATACACACACACAAAAAAAAAAACCCTAGGAATGCATTTAACAAAAGAGGTGAAAGAATTCTACCATTAAAAACTGAAACACTGACAAAAGAAATCAAAGAGAACATTAAAAAATGGAAAGATATCTCAAGCTCATTGATTGGAAAAAATTACATTGTTAAAATGACCAAATTATCCAAATCAATCCCTTTTAAAATACTAAGGACAGTCTTCATAAAAATAGAAAGAAAAAAAACCAAAAATTACAAAGAAACACAAAAGACCCAGAATAGACAAAGCAACATTGAAGAAAACCAACAAAGCTGAAAATATAACACTAGTTGACCTAAAAACAAACTACAAAGCTTAGCAATCAAAACAGCATGATACTGGGAACCAGCAGTTAGTGTAATGGCTATGTCGCTGGACTTCCACGTAGTCGACCGCGGTTTGTGTCCCGGACCCGGTAGCTTAAAACTCACGCCGGGTGCATGTGCATGTGTGCCCAAGATCCCGAGAGGAGAATGGAAGAGAAGGGATTGCAGCGTGACCATCGCCCCTGGGGGGTGATTTCTCGCTTTCTGTCTCTATGTCTCTCTCTGTCTGTCTGGCGAGCGCACGCGCCGCCCTACAGTGAAAATCTCTCCAAAAAAAAAAAAAAGAGAGAAAAAAAAAGCAGCATGATACTAACACAAAAACAAGCACATAGGCCAAAGGAACAAGATAAAGAATTCAGAAATACACACACACACACACACACACACACACATACACACACACATATATATAAAGAAAATAAATCCCTACTTCCCATCATATACAAATGTCAACACAAAATCAATTAAAGACTTAAATATAAGACCCAAAATATGAGATTACTATAAATATACATAAGGGAAAATACTTTAAGTCATAAACATAGGTAAAATATTTATAAATAACATCTCAAAACACAAGGAAAAGTAGAAACAGACAGATGAGACAATTTCAAACTAAAATGCTTCTGCACAACAAAGGAAACAATCAATTCAGTGGTAAGACAACCAACAGAACAGAAAAATAATAATTTCAAACTTAATTTGACAAGGGAATAATACCCAAAATATGCAAGAAATTAAACTCAACAGCATAAATAAATAAATAAAATTGGCAAATAATCTGGACATCTCTCAAAATCAAACATACAAATGGCCAACAAATATATGAAAAAATTCTCAGCATCAATAATCATCAGAGAAATGCAAATCAAAATCACAATGAGATGCTATCTCATA
Source organism: Tupaia belangeri chinensis (assembly GCF_000334495.1). Lineage (NCBI taxonomy): Eukaryota > Metazoa > Chordata > Mammalia > Scandentia > Tupaiidae > Tupaia > Tupaia belangeri. Next base: position 109,036 of record NW_006204359.1, read on the forward strand.
CTTCTTAGAATGGATATTGTTGTGGCCGGCAAGTAATCTGGTGGTTAAGGGCACCGAACTCCCACATGGCCAACCATGGTTTGAGTCCTGGACCTGGCAACTTGCTTTCTCACTTTACCTCTCTCCCTCTCTCTCACTCTGTCCCTCTCTGGTCAAATTAAAAATAAATAAATAAAGTTAATTAAAGTAACTCTTTAAAAAAAGAGAATGGATAGTATCAAAAAGACAAAAAATAAACAAATGCTGGCAAGGATTCAGAGAAAAGGAAACATTTATGCACTGTTGAAGGGACAACTACTATTGAACAGTATGGAGATTCAAAAAAAATAAAATAAAACAAAAACCTAAGAAATAACTACCATATAATCCAGCAATCCCACCCCCACCTCTGGCTATATATCCAAAGGAATTAAAAAATAATGCAGTGTGTTGAAAAGGTATCTGTATTCTCATTTTATTCATAATACTATTCATAATAGGTAAGGAATGGAATCAACCTAAGTGCTCTTCTGATTTATTTTTATTATTCTGATATATCCATCAACAGATGAGTGGATAAAGAAAATGCGGTGTGTGTGTATGTATATATATATATATATATACACACACACACACACACGACAGAATACTAATATTTGGCCATGATAAAGGATGAAATTCTATTATTACACTAATATGAATGAGTGTGGATGACATAATGATAAGTGACATAAGACAAGCACAGAAATAGAAAAAATTTCATGTTCAGTTTCATACATGGGAGCTAAACCATGTAAGTATAGAAAATAACAGTGGTTGTTAGAAGTTGGAAAGGGTACAGGAAGAGATTGAGAGAGTTTGATTATTTGATACTAAACTGCATCTATATCTAAGGACCAAATTCTAGAATATAACATTGTTAGCCTTCTATATATAGTAACAAATTGTATATTTCAGAGAAAGGTAGAAAAGAGGGTTTTTTTAATACTCCCAATGAAGAAAATTAAGTTTGGTGTGATAGATATGATAATTATCCTGATTTGATCATCATACCTTATACATATGTATCAGAATATCACATTGTACTCCATAAATATGTACAATTATTTCTTGTCAATTTTATAATAAAAATGTTAAATATAAAAATAAAATAGGTATTAGGGAATGATATTATGAAACTGTAATAGGAGTGAGGATAAAACGAAAAAGACAGGGAACAAGTCAATTCTACCATGCTCTCCTTAATAGATATTTTGGAAGGTATAGAAGAGAAAATTACTGTAAAAATATCATCTATCCTCATGTAGTGATCTGAGAATCTGTTGGAAGCACTTTCTGATATGGTTGTGACATGTGATATTAAACACCATAAATAAGGACATAACGCTACTTTAATTTTACGCTTGCACTATTACCAACACGATGACCTTTGCAGTACTTCTTTGACAACAGTTTTACCTGCAATTCTGTTCACATCAGTCTATAACTTGTCAGATAATCTTCAAGCTTCTAAGATGTATTATAGCCTGAGGATGTGTCAAGATGGACTTCCTTATTGGGACAAATATACTAGTTTCCTTATCAAATTCTATTCCTTTTATTGTTGCATTGACCAGTGGCAAAAACGTGTTGAAGTGATTTTTTTTTATTCTGATGAGTTTATTTTTCTTTATATTGTTCATCAGTGCAGCAAAAGTTAATTCATTCTAAAGCACATGGCTTTCCAACAACATTGTCAATATTATAATGTTCCTTTGCAGCTCTGGCCTAGACAGTTTATTAGATGAAGGGAAAATACAGATGAACTGACAAGCAGGGCTATTTGTTGTAGTGGAAAAAACTCAAGAAGCTCTTCTGAATTATTTGATTTATTCCAAGGTAGAGGTTTCTGCTAAAGCTGAGAAATTAGTGCTTTTATTATTATTATTATATTATATTATCATTTTTATTATTTTACTCATCCCCTATTAGCTAAGCTATACATAGATTTTTAAAACAGGATTGAACATTTTTTCCCCTTCAAGACAGACAAAAAGAAAGCCCACCAATTATTCTTGTTTTGCCTTCAATGAAATCTCTTCAAAAAAAAAAAAAAAGGAGTTTAATATAACTTCTTGAGAAAATGCCCTCCCACAATTTAGTTATTTGCAAGGCAGTGAAAATGTCTGTTTTCTACAATAGGAAATGAAACAGCTTGATAGTTACTGAATGATTAATGGGAAAATACCGAAGTGTATATATTGTAATCTATGATGTCTGCATTAGAACAAGCTCAGCCACATCTGCACAGATTAAGGACACTTGTCACATGCTGCATGCTAGGGAACTGGTGGTGGTGTAGCTGCCATCTTTGCTGCTTTTAGCTGGGCGGTGGTGATAACCTGTGGGACCTTGTGCAGAATAAGGGAGTTGAAATCAACTTACCCAATAAACTTCCAGAAACTTCTGTCTGATCAGAATAACTATTCTTTATGGGAAAGACCTTCTACAATGCAGGTTCCTGCCCTTTACCCAACACAGCATTAAATAATGTAATAGTGACTCAAACCTAAAATACTTCACTCATTTTATTTTGTATTTTACTTTGTGCTCTGACAAGCTCTTTTCTATCAGGGATCCCAGTAGGGTAGCAAGTTGATGCTCTTTCTGTCTCAAAATTAGGTCAGATATCAGAGCCTTTCAAATGGGAAATTCTCCCCTTTCTTTTATCTCCTTTAAGGGCCAAGCAGACTGAAAGTTATTCACTGAGATATCTCTGTGTGTGTCTATAAAAATGTTTAGACATTCTCCGTGATTATTACAAAGAGAAAGAAGATAAAGTACTGGATTTGTACCAGTGGCCGCCTATATTGGATAGAATCAATTATTATATGTATACCAAACTAATCAGGTTGAGAGATGTTCATTACTGGTTGGGAAGAGTTGAATCCTTTGAGCATTTGAGTCTCATGGGCTGCACAGTAGAAAAACATGAGCTACTCAGTGCTGTAGTGCCTGTTCTGTTAGGTGCCATGGAGGACACAATAGTGCATATTGTACATGGTCCTTGATTGCGGTCTGATTATGGTCCATTTAAGTAAATGGACAAAATCATAAAAGGTCTGTTAATTAGAATTAACTATGTGCTAAGCATAGTGCTAAGTAACTTCAGGCATTATTTCATTACATTACACATTTATGTGTGTGTGTGTGTGTGTGTGTGTGTGTGTATGTGTGTGTGTGTGTGTGTGTGTGTGTGTGAAAATGACTTTGTAAGGTGAATCTGGTGTTAGGATTCAAGGTAGGCTCTAGGTCTGAACTGGTTTTGCTGAATGAATGAATGAATGAATGAATGAACAATACAAGGTAGAATTAAATGTGTACCATTACATAAATTCAAAGGGAAATTTTTAGTCCATTATCAATATGGTATATGTTTAAAAATATTTTTCAAACACAATATTTTAATAATAATGTGTGCTGCGACATCTGGAACTTCCCAGTGGAGCCATTTTTATTTACAATGAGAAGAAGATAAAATGGTGGACTGGGTTTGATATAAATTTCTGGCCTGAAAACAGTAAACTGCAAAGTAAACTTAAACATATCTACAGTTCAAATCTTGCTTTGGTCTTCATTTACATTAAATCACATGAACTTAAGTGACCATAGTATGGATGGTATATTTTATTAGTTTTTGTTGTTGCCGTTACCCATTTTTATACTTTCTTAGTATCAAAAGTAGAAGCCAAGAAGAGTACCAATATCAGAGGATGATTCAGGGACTGCAGCTGTCTCATGAAAAGGAAAAGCACAATGGCAGCAGATAAGTAAAGTACTTATTATTCTTGCTTTTTTCATAGTAAATTATAAGACATGTATTGTTTCTTATTTGTTTATGTTTTTAAGTGCTCTGTTTTGAGCTAAACCAAACAACTGAAAGACGTAATCTTTGGAGTTAGAAAGGCCCAAATTGAAATCCAGTCCTACCATGTACCATTTTTGTGGTCTTGCATAATATACTAAATCTCTTTGAGGTTTTTTCCTAAGAATGAATCTAAAACTAATTACCTTCCTTGTGTTTCAGATATTAAATGATGAAGTAAATATAAATTGCTTCCTAATAAGGAGCCTTCTGTACTACTCTTTAAAGGCTCAACACTGTCCATTTAACTCAAGACAGAATACTGGGTTTCTGTACAGTGGAAGACAGTTTTGTGTTCTTGACAAAGACTGAAATAGATGAAAGAAAGAAAATAGCAAGCCAATGTAAAGGAGAAGTGCGTGAAATATAAGAAGTGAAAATGAAAAGGAGAAGAAAAAAAGGAAATTACTTCTAAGCTCCAACGAAACTGAACCACATTCTGAGATATTTACAATAATGATGACTAAGTCTTTTAATATATGCCATGATGAAGCCAAGATTCACATACAGCAACATCTAATTTAGAAAGTAGGGAAATGCTACAATCTGGATAGATTTATACCAAGTTATCTCAAGAAAATTTATTTTCACATATCAAATTGGAATGAATCTATTTTAATAAAAGCTTCAATTGTCCTTTCCTAGATTAAACCATATGTAATTTAAATAATTTCGATGTGCTTCTTTTTAAAACATCTTCACAAATCTCTATAAGGTAACTCCCTAAAGAATCGCACATTTTCTGAGTAACAACAAGTGAAGAATGATTTAAATTAGCCCCAAAGTTGTTCAAATAAGGAGCTATGACTGAATGTGTAACCATTTGAGGAGATATGCGTATTTTAAAAGTTACTGATATCTTTGAGATAAACCTACAAAATGGATTTGAAAGTAAAATCTGAATGAATGTGTTTAGATTAACCAGTGAACGCCTCTAATCCTGAGGGCAAGTCAAAATCACTGAAAAGATAAGTATTTCTTGTTCAAATCTGACAGCTGCTGCAATCAACCATCCTGAAAGTGGTCCTCAAGAAAATGGTATTATTCTTGAGCATATAACCATTTGAGTCTAGAGTGTGCTGCTTGATTTGAATTAGCTTCTATCTAGCCCCACAACCATTGCCACCTCCATTTCTCCCTTCTCTAAATTTTGCTTTACTTCCATAATCAGAATAGTCAGTGATAATATACTCAATTTGTAATCGCTTTTCCTAAAGCACTGACATCTAGGAAATGTCACTCACTCCATTTCACCAATGAAGAAATTGCTATGGTGGAGTGATCCTTCTGACTTGGGCATTAGGACACTAAGTTCTAGCTTTATCACTAACCTTCAGAAGCAATCACTTACCCTCACTTGGCCACATCTCAGTGGCAAGGGCTGACTAGTTCTTCTCCCAGGTACTTTCCAGCTCATCACCCTGTGATTCTATGAGGCACATGCTAAGTGTTTCCCTAATCACTCAATTATCCCCTGGTCCCCCTGAACTGGAAGTGGGTGATCACTTGATAGGGGCCTTGGAGAAGGTATTCACAAATTATCAAGAAGTCAGATTATAACCACTGACGCCCTTCTAAACCCTGATTCTGTTCTGGCACCTGGGTCAAATGACTTCTGGCCCAATATACTATCCATCAGAAGGATATTACCACCTCTTAGGAGCAACCAATTTCTAGTTCATTAATGAAAGATTGCAAGCATTAAAAGTAGGCTGAGAGAGTGAATGATAAATATAAACCATTACCAACTTGTCCTCATACTAAAATAATTGCGAATGAATTCTTTTCATCTCACTGTAAAATAATTCTTGCCATGAGAAATAAAGGAGAGAAAACAGAGGCATCATTTTGGTGCCCCCAAGTGGGGAACTATGATGGCTGCAGTTACATTACACCTCTAAGATTTTTAGGGGCATCCTGTAGCCACTCAACAGGGACTATTGGGCCTCTTGTACTGTCCATTTCTATCTTTGCTCTACAAGTTCTTCTAGAGAGCTTCAGTATCATTGTGGAGAATCTGCAGTTATCTAGAAAGAGAGAAACCATTCTGAATATCCCCAAGAGTCTGTGTTCTTTTCATGATTCAGTTGACTTGGTTGTCAATGGAGAAGGCCATCAGATATCAGTCTGGGTCTATACGTATTAAGGGTCCTGGAGCTATTTCATTCTCCCTGTACTCAGAAAAATAGGCAAGTTAAATAGTTATCTCATGGAATAAAGTACTAATCCGTACATTGATTTTCACTGTTTGCATTCCAGAGATGGAGAGCCTTGGCTAAAGTTATGAGACATAACCATGGCTTCATTTTATTAGCAGATTTATCAGTATCTGAAAACAGTGGCTGTCCATTCAGAAGCATTGCTTTCATTTTTGTCACAATAACCAATGATCAGAAATAGCATTATGTGATGGCTCCTTTAAGAAACAGGACTTTATTGAGGCCTGCCTTTCCATCTATTTTTTTCAATGATGCACTTAGCACATTTTTTTGCTTGTTATATTTTATTTTTAATTGACAAATAATTTTATATATCTAAAGGTGCAATTTGTTTTGATATATAGTATTTTTAACTGCCATTTGCACTAAATGTTCAGCAATTACTACCTGTATAATTTACCTGGGACACATTTTTTTTAACTTCCATATTTCTAACTTCATAGCAAATTTGGTTATTGAATATTCACATCACGTAAGATTTTTATAAGGATTAAATGGAATGATATAAATGAACCATAAATCATAGAGTAAAACATACAACAAAGAAATTTATCATTAAAGTCAATAGTATGTCATGAGCACCTACTATGCGAGAAGCAATTTGTTAGGAAAAAATTTCCTTTAGCCTAGGAGATTATTACACTTATTAGGCAATCATAAGCAGGCTTCATCTGTTTAGAAACTCTTAAAATGTAATTGAAAATATGACACAGAAAAAGAAAACTGATACCAAAAGAGGCACTTGATAGATAACAAGAAAAGTATAAGAAATATACCAAGGTAACACGTACTTAAATGATCAGTTTAGGTAACCTGTATCATAGAACTTTAGAAGATGCTGTTATGGATTAAAATGTTCTGAGAAAGCTTTATGGAAAAGGATAAATATAAATTGAGAAGAGAACAAAGAGGTACAATAATGAAATACATTTCTAACTTGGAATAGCATGTGAACAACCGTAACATGAAAAGTCGGGAAACTTGTTCAGAGAACGCTTAGTTTTGCTAAAACAAAATATTGAAAACTATTTAAAAAAAAAAAAAAGATGTTAATTGAAAGTACAAGATAGAAACCAAAAACTCAGTCTTTGATTTCTTAGAAGAATAACTTTAGTATCAATCCTTTAGGTTGGAGATGAACATAGCATGCATTGCATATACGTTTCTTTCTGGACTTAAGATAGCTATTGTTAAACAATCATCACACTCTTTTTTTACCAAGTTTTGGTGAATAGTCTTAAATACTCTAGAAATCAATTACCATTCTGTATAGTTGCTTCAAAAGATGAAGCCAACTTGCCATCCCTACACTAGTCTTGACAACGCAAATAGGCAAATCAACATAGTTTTAGGCAGACAGGGTGAAGAATCAGTTGAAAAGGATGCTGTTTGGGAAGAAACAACCATTTAGTGGCTTATCATACTACTCTGGAGATGGGATAATGGAATGTTGTTGTTCAGTTCAATAAGCAAACATTCCTTGAGTGTCTTTTGTGTGCTAAGTAATGTGGTAGGGGCTGGGACTTAGTAGGAGGTAGAGTAATGACTTTGAATAGACTAATTGCAAGTTTGTGTTTGAGAATCAGTAAAGATCATGATGACATAAACAAATGATATGAAAGGAAGAGAAGTTTAAGCTATACCAGAAGTAAATTAGTTTTTCTTGGGATGCTGTACAAAAAAAAAAAAAAAACAATTCCAGTGGATAAGATTTAATTATGAAGAAATGCACACTTACAAGGCAGTAAACTAAGAGATTTCATGAGGAACACAGAAATATACTGACCATATAACTGGAAAAGTAATGAGAGAGTCTAGATTCCTGGAAAGCAAAAGAGAAGAGTTTCGGAAAGAAAGGTGTAGTTAACAGTGGGAGTGAGCTATTGTGAGGAGATTAAATTGGATTGATAATTAGAAACGTTAGTGACACAAAAATATTTTAGTAGAAGAAAAAAGATATATATTTTGCTTGCGAGAGTGTAAAGAACAAAACACTAAAGAAAAAGAAATGGGTATAGCAGCACATCAAAGCATTTGGCAGAAAGGGCCAGCTGGTGGCACAGTGATAATGCAACTGGACCCACATGGAAAGGTCTCGAGTTCATGTCCCAAGAACTCTGCATAGAGAGATCAAGGCAGATGCTCATGGTCTGTGAGGGTCAAGACAGGGTGAATCATGGTATGAAGATCCTATTGAGGGTGACTGTCTTTCTGTCTTTCTCTCTCTCTCATGGAAAAACTAAGGAGAGGAAAAAAAAAACAAAAACCAGTAAAGCATTTGGCCATAAAAGGAAACAAGGAACGTCAGCCAAAGGGAGCACCAGAGGATAGCAGGTGCCTGTGTGTGTTGAAGGGAGAAGGGGAGAAGGCAGTAAGAGGAGAAAAGACGAAAGAGCTGGGGAGGAGAATTACGGATGGAAGGAGCCAGACCCTGAGGTGATAGTAGAAAGTGAGTTTATGTGTTTAGGTGTCAGAATTTCAGGTGCTGAGGGGCAATTATTATTGGGTCTGATATCATCTTTGCCTTCATAAATCTTAAGATAAGTTCTAGAGAGAAATGTAGATTTTTAAAAGCTAAATAAAATTATAAATAAAATAAATTAGAATTTATAATAGGTCCTACAGAGCTGAGCAGGGACCAGATCATATAGGTTTCTGTGTCCCATTGTGAGTGTGGCTGTTATTCTAAGATAGATAGAAAGCTATTTAAGTGGTTTTTAAAAAATTATTATTATTTGAGCTTCCTTATTTATTTCTTCCATGAGAGAGAGAGACAGAGAGAGATAAAGAGAGATAGAGAGAGGCACCGTCAACAGGATCTTCATACTGCAGTCTTCCCCAGCCTCTGGTGGCCCAAATCCTTAGCACATGCTCATGTACCTGGCATGTGAAGAGAGACCCTGGGAGGCAAACCCAAGACTTTCCTACGTGGGTCCAGTATCACAGAGCATTGTGTTATGACTGTATCATGGACTTGTTCCACTTAAGGGTTTTAAGCATTAAAATGATATCACATATTTACATTTTAAGAAAAAATTGTTGGGACAAGCAGATGGCATAATGGTTACATGGCTGGACTCCAAGGCAGTTGACTGTGATTTGAGTGCGGGATCCAGCAGTGTGAAACTCATGCCAGGCACATGTGCATGGATGCCTAAAATCCCAAGAGGACGGAGAAGGGATTATGGCATGGCCATTCCCCCTGGGGGGTGATTTTTTGTTTTCTGTCTCTCTGTCTCCTTGGCAAACATATGCACCCTATAGCAAAAGTCTTGCTAAATATATATATATTTTTTTCACAATGTAGCAAACAGATTGTTGCAAAGCAATCATGAAAGCAGATTGCATTGGTAGGAGGTCACAGATAAAAGATAATGATGGGGCCACTTCATGATGCAGTTGTAATGTGCTACTCAAGAGAAACTGGATCCCACATGGTAACTGCAATTTTAATCCCTGGCTGATCAGCCTGCTAAACATGCTGGGCATTGGTGGAAGTACCTAAGATCCAACAGGCTAGAGAACTGGAAGTGGGCAAGGTAGGGGGGTTGGGTTGTAGCATGACTATGGTTGTGACAGTGAAAGAGAAAAAAAAGGTGATTCAGCATATTTTTGGAGAGAAGATTGGCAGGATCTGCTGAAGAACTGAATGTGGGGAGCAAGGGATAAATTTCTGGCCTAACTTTGTGGTAGATGATTCAGTTTCTTAGAAGAAAGAAGGTTAACAGGCCAAGGAAGAGTTCCAGGGAGAATCAAAGATGTGTTCATCTGAGATGTCTGAGATAAACAAATAGAGATAACAAACATCCATTTGAACAAGCAGGGGGCAGGGCCAGCTCAGTGGTGCAGAGGCCTCTGCTGCTGAAGGGAAGCTGGATTTGTATGAATGCCCATGATCCTGGCTGGTTGGGAAGGTGGAAAGACTGAGGAGCACTAGAACCTGTAACCCTGTCAAGCGTACTGTTTCTCACTCTCTTGCCAGAAGTAAATAAACTTAAAAGTAAATGTATATATGAAAGGAGGAACTCAGAGGATAGGTCTGAGCTGAAGATATAAAGATTTTGTTGTTGTTTTAACCAATGAAAATGGTTTTGAGATCACCAAGGCAGAGTGTGGAGAGAGAACAGAGGGCAAAGGGCAAAAGAATGAGATATTAATTCTGTAAAAGTCACATAATTTTGATTACAAGAGACCAATAAAATGACCACTCCCCTGTTATTGGGACATTAGTTGCAGCAACTAACGGGAAGAGTTGGATTGGAATCCAGACTAGCTGAGATAGAATCAGGTTACATGCCCCAGTGTAACCATCATGAAATGGAGGGGATCCCAGGACCTACCCCGCAGGCTGGATGTAGGGTTTAGAGCTGCCATGTGTAGAACAGCGCCTGGTGACCATGAAAAGCTCAGCCAATCAGCTGTCTCTGTTATTGCTATCTAAGCTACAAGAGCAGAGGAAGAGATCACAAAGGAGATTGAACGTCCTTGAAACTGAGGTCAGTTGGCAATAATTGCTGTCCTGGACACCTAGACGTTGCGAGACTATTCCTGGTGGTTTCAGAGTGGACAATTTTATTTGGTTTGGCCCTTACGAAGTATAAATACTGAGTTTTTCACGAGGAGAGATCAGTCACTATGCATTTATCACACATTGACTGAGCATTCACTACATGCCAACGACTTGATCAGACTCTAGAAACAGGTTGATTCAGAAGAAAAGTCCCTACCTTAGATTAGTCGACAACCCAATAAGGCAGGCCGTGCAGCTATGAGTCCTTGGGGTCTTCTTTTGTCTGGGTACAAATTAATGTCGAGGCTGTGGTAGGGTCACCTAATTTGACTTTGTATAAGATGAAGAAATACAAAGATAATAGAGGGAAAGATGATGACAAGCTAAGTAAAGGTAAAGGCTCCTGAAAATTTACTACAAAAATACAACACCTCTTTTAACAAAGAACTAATAAAAGAAAACACCAATATTAAAAAAAAAGAAATTTTCCATAACCCATGGTTACAAATTTTTATTTAAGATTTTACTTCTACTATATATCCAAGTATAATGGTTTTATTCTAGCTATTACATGCAATCCCAATACCCCAAGGTGTTTTTCACACTATAAAGCATCTCCCTGCATTATTAGAGTAAATTAGTTAGCAAAAGAATGAGATATTAATCCTGTAAAGGTCACATCATCTTGATTACAAGAAGCCAATAAAATGGAATTCTTTCCTTTAATAGTTGAATGTCACAAGAGGGAAAATAGACAGCTTTACATTTCCCTCTGTAATGGAGAGGGGTTTTTCTTCTCAACTTATATTTCTTAAAGTGCTGTTTTTGCTTATTTCCTAAGACAACTGAAGTGAAATGTTGTTAGAAAGTTTGTATTACCTGAGGATGAAAGTCCTTTGGCCAGCCCTGAGGAAAACGCTGTCTCTCCCTCATCAGAAAAATACTTAACATTTACATTAATTTTCTTCAGGATTTTGATAAACACATGAACTTCCTTTCTTCTTTTAGTATGCAAACAAAGCAACCATGCGGAGAGCAATAATCCATTTGTCCAGTTCCACAAGCTAATGGAAATCTAAAACCAGAGGTATGGCTATTGGATTCTCAATCTACTGCTCAAGGATGGGTCTTGCTTCCAGCTCACCTAATCAAAGACGATTCTGCTGTGCATTCAGATTTTTGATCTACAATAAAAATTAAAGACAATTGCATCTTCTGTCCTTAGAAGCAGTTTTTGAACATTATCAAGACAACAATAATGAGATAGGGCCCACATGAATAGATCCTGGGTTTGCATCCCATGACTTCCCTGAGCACACCTGACACATGTACACATACCTATGTCCTGGCTATCATGAGACCCTGTGTCCACTGGGTGTGTCCTTCTCTTTTTCCTGAGGAAATAAATAAACTTAAAAAAAAAATTCTAATTCTTTTTTTTTTTTTTGCTATAGGGCATGTGCGCTCGCCAGAAAGAGAGAGAGAGACAAAGAGACAGAAAGCAAGAAATCACCCCCCCAGGGGGGATGGCCATGCCGCAATCCCTTCTCCTCCATTCTCCTCTTGGGATCTTGGGCACGCACACACACGCGTCTTGTGTGTGTTTAAGCCACCAGGTCCGGGACTCGAACCCCTGTCAGCTACATGGGAGTCCAGCGATATAGTCATTACACTAACTGCTGGTCCCAATTCTAACTCTTAAAAAAAAATTTTTTAAAAGACATGCTAACTTTCCAATTTAAAATAAGGCTATACTAGATGTAACGCTTTTGGTCCCAATTCTAACTCTTAAAAAAATTTTTTTAAAAGACATGCTAACTTTCCAGTTTAAAATAAGGCTATACTAGATGTAACGCTTTACCTTCAATTAAAGTCAATGATCGCTTAAGGAGTTGAGGTAAACTGCCCTGCCTCTAAGAAACCACGCAACATGCACCTCCAAGCAGAGCATGTGGTTGAACTGTGCAAAGAAGAAATGCCAGGGCTGGGGGTCGTGGTTGCACGTGGTGCTCCCGTCCAGGGTGCCGGCGTTTCCTCTACGGGTGCATTCGGAGATCGGCTGATGCAACTTAATGATACAAATCATTAAAATGCGGAGAAAAATTGCTTGTGAACCAACACAATTTCCTCATTATAATAACATGATTCTATTTACTGACTAGGAGCTAATTTGCATTGGAGAAACATACATAGGAGTCCAAAAATTTTATGCAGTTCCATTTGTCTTAGCGTGTCAGTGCTGGATTCAGGCATCATTCACTTGTTTGTTCCACGTGAACCGTATGCCTCAGTGTGCAAGGTGCCTGCCAGGGCTCTTGGGAAACAAAAACATAAATCTAAATGATAATAAATGTTTTGTTCCAAAGCTTGGTCACCGTTTCCAGTAATGAATTTCCAGGTCAGAATGTGTATCAACCAGAGAGACTGAGCTTGTTTGGAGTTGGCCACAGGAGCGGCCAGCCAGATTCTCCCTGCCACATATGTAATATTCTGAAGTGGGCTGAGGTACTTTTTTCTCCTTTTCTTGTTAAACTCGTTCCCTCAGAAACTGATTTGTTTTGTGCTGCTTTCCATTCACATCACGATCCAATCAAACCACAGAATATAGGAAAGATCAAAGTAGTGCCGTCTAGCCATCTACAGTAATTCGTAGAATATATGAGGCATTAAAATTTTCATTCCTCATTCTTGTAAGAAAGACTATAAAGGTAACTGAAAATGATACAGAATATGAATTCATTCCTGAGACAATGATTGTAGCAAAAATGAGGAAAGGCATAAACCAACAGACCCTTTTTGTGGCCTCCATCTTAAGCTCTTTTTGAAAACCAGTTCTTGCCTGTGTCATTTACACTTCTACTTTTATCCTTGAGCTCTTCAGGTCTTCTCTTATCTAAATGGTACATGGGAAAAAAAAAATAAAATTTTTCAAGTATTGGCTCTCTGCATTTTCATCCAAAGCAATTTTACAAGCATTCCTATAAACACACGAAAAAAAAAAAATTCCAAGGTTGTGCTTAGCAGTTGCAGAAACAATTGATTGAAAAAACTTTAGCCAAGGATCAAGTAGGAAAGATAGGATACTAACTATTCAGCATCCAATCGCATCGTGAGTTTTACTCTCCATGTTGTATTTATTTGTTTATGAACTATTTTTGATTCTGTAATACTGTTTTTTAAATTCCATACGTTTATGCTTAATAAAATAAGTCTGATACTACTGACTCACAGCAAACAGAGCAGAAGTTTTGTCCATTTTCAGCATTTTAGCCAGGAAACTATGAGACACACACATTATAGGAAGAGACAAGTGTGTGCAATTGTAAATCCGAGCCAGTGACCAAAGTAATGTGATCAAGAAGTTTAAGTACAAACATTTTATAAATCCTTTTTTTTTCCTTCTATTAACATACTCTCTACCGAATAGGGAATTCAGGGAGAAAACTTATATGGCCAAGTTATAACATGAACCAAATGTATAATAAAGGCAGATATTGAAAGAAAAGAAACTTAGTTGAAGTTTTTATTTTGAATCATACATGTTAAAATGAAGGGAGAGGAAGTATTCTCACCATGACATTATCTAAGCCACCCTGGTGTGTGAGCCCCCCACCCTGTTCAGCTCTCCCCACATACAGGCGCAGAAGCTCTGAGCAGAGGCACAGATGCAAGGACTATGGACAACGGCAGTGCCACAGTCTCCCGAGACCCCTGAGGGCCCTAGTTCACAATTGGAAAGATAGAGAACTTAATGGTGGCCACCTGCTCTCTATCACTGGTTTCCCATCAGCAGTAGAAACGTCTCATGGGATTTCCAAGCCTCCCTTGGGGGTCCTCCGTAAGTACAGTCTGTCCTGCTACAGAACCTGACATTGGAAACAATACCCTGGAAAGGACATGGACCCATGTCAGATGGATCTGGGTCCCTACGCCACCCTCCTCCCAATGACTAACCTATAAATGTTCCAATTACTTTGTCTCTTTAAGCCATAATTTCTTCATCTGTAAATGGGAATAATGAAACTAACTACATAGAGTCTTTCTTCAATGAAATCGGGTTAACATACTCAAAACGCATTTCACATCTTGGCACCCTCTCTGTGAATAAAAAACACCTACTTCGGAGAGTTTAGTTATGAGTGTCCATTTGGTACCGTTTCTTTATTTGTATATAAAATGCTTTGAAAAAATGCTACACACATTATGAAAATTTGATCTTATTTTATCCAATACTTTAAAGGTAGGACACTCACCTCATATGTATAATGAGTGGTAGGAAGATAAATCAGAGCCCAGTTCTGCAGCTTAGTGGTTAATGGAAGTTGGATCCCACATGGCCAACTGGAGTTCAAAATCTGATAGGATGGAGAAATAGAGAAGAGATTGTGGTGTGGCCATGCCCCATTGCAGGGGGTACTTTCTTCTTATTCTTTTGTTTCTGTCTCTCTCTAGAGAGTACACATGGCCTCTGACAATAAACAATAAAAAACGAAGAAGAGAAAAGGACAGAAAAACAACTCTTCTTAATGAATAAGCCACAAGTTAATGACACAAACATTTATTTTTGGAGTGTGGTGTGTCGGGAAAGATGGCAATACCAAAAATAGGGAAAGAGGGAGTAAAATATGGCTAAAATAAAATAAAAATGACTTGTGCTGGTGCAATTTAGTGGAGGAGTTGAAAGAAAAATGGGAGATGTTAGAGAAACTGGACATGAAAAGAGAAGAAATCTAATAAAGTTGTTGCTATAGATCAAGCACTCAGTAAGACTTCCTGTAGTTTATAAATGTTTACAGAAAAATTACTCTGCACTCAATAATTAGACTACTGAACTGGGAGACAAGAATTCAAAACAGTGGCATACTAAGGGGTGGGGTACCAGTAGAGATTTGCCCAGCAAGGAAAAGTATGTTATTACTGATCGTTTAGAATTGCCAGCATGATGATACTAAAAGGCTGGCCAGCTTTCAGTCACTATTACTACTGTGGAGAAAGTCCTTACAGACGATTCGCCCCGCACCCAGTGCAGACCTCATTGGCTTCTCTTCCCTTGGTCCTCCAGAGGTGCCCAGTAAGATATGTGGTCCTCAGGAGGAATGTACTGTAGTAAGAAACCATTTACATGAATAATCATAGACATTTTCATTAAACTACATCTTCTATTAGTTATCAAAATAAATTCCAGTTGGTGTACATATTTAAATATACAAAATAAAATTACTTTAAAATAATGAAAATTAAAAATAGAAGCAATGCTAACTTTGTATCTAGCTGATTTTAAGCAGACTTCTCAAAAGCCTAATAGTAAGACTGTCAAATGGAGCAAATAAAAGTACATGATGCCCAGTTAAATTTGAATTTCAAATAAACAATGAAAAAATTGTAGTGCAATTATATCCCAAATATTGTGTGTACATGTATACATACTAAAATTGTTAATTTTTATGAAATTCAAATGTAATAGAGTGTCCTATATTTCATCGGGTAATACGGCAAAATTCATATTGTGAACATTTAACTAATCTTCATCTGGCTCCAACCATGTGTTCAGCATAGATCTAAGTGTTGGAGCAGAGGCAGATTCACCATGAAGCTTAAGCTTCTGGGCTCCTCATTTGCGCAGCCTCCCCCACAAGGCCACTGGGAATCATACGCTTTTGTAAAATGTATGTTAAGGAAGATATTTTTGGCCAACTGTGTAGCCTGTTGGTTAAGGGAGCTGGATCCCACATGGCTAATGGCAATTTAAATCCTGGACCCAGTGTCTTGGAAAACATACATGCATGTGTGCTCAGATCCTGACAACTTGGCGAAATAGAGGGGAAGGGATTGCAGTATGACCACACCCCATTGGGGGATGTTTTCCCCTCTCTCTCTGTCTCTCTCTTTGGTGAGGACACATGCCTTCTGAGAATAAAATTAAAATATATTTGGCTGTAGTTGTTTAGATGCAGTTGCTTCTTAATCAACTTTCTTTCCATAACACTACCTACCTCTCATGTAAGGGGATCTTGTAGTAACTGCTGGTCATTTTGCAAGTTTTCAAAGGAAATTTAGTTGGGGATACATAGAACTTGTGTTTAGTGGGATATATTTTTGTGGTTTGAAGTCACACCCAAGGATAGTCATATTATTTGTTAACCATCTGGATGTGGCTATTTTTCCAGTCATTCTCTTGTCACCCTCTATGCTAGTCCATCTCTCCAGGGTTTGTCTCATGATCTGAAAATGTCTGTGGCTCTCCACAATGGAAAAATATGTGTAAAGAAGGAAAAATAAGGCTTAAAAGTGGACAGAGTCAGAGGCTAGCATGCTAAAAATTCTCCCAAGTTAGAAATCATCTCTGCCAATGAAACTTGATTTGTATTTCCCCAAACCTGATGAACTATTCTAAAAATTTACATGATTGTATCAATCCATTGAAATCATACTACTAAAAATTGTTATTTATTATTAATTATAGAGTACGCAGCAAAGTTGGGGCAATTAATTATTTTTAATTATTAATTTGTGGTGTTTGCCTTTGTAAGGATTTTTTTGAAACTGTAATTCAGTTGTAATTTTTCTCGTCATTCTAAACAAATACCAAGTCTCTTACCTGATTTTATGTTTTTAAGAAGTATACCCAAATTGTAGAAGCTTCAGGTCCAATAAGACCAGGATCTAACTCTGGAAACAAACAAAACAGATTTAAAAACAAACAAACAACAACAAAAAGGAAACAAACCAAAAAAAAGAAAAAAAAAGAAAACTACATTCACATGGAGTTTAAACTCTTAAATTTTAGTATGGAAAACAGCCAGTAAATAAAACGTGTACATGAAGTCAGTGGTGCAGGAGGTGGTGATAATTGCTATGGAAGGAAATAAAGAAAGGAGGATGGGAACCGTCAGGATGGGGAAAGTTTCCATGTAAACTGAGTGGTCTCAGTGCAGCCCTCGTTAGATAGCACATCTGAGTAAAGACTGAAAAAGGCAAGGGAACAAGGTCACTCTGGATATATGGAGGAAGAGAGAACCACACACGCAAAAATCACTAAATCTGGAGGGCAATGGTTTGAGGAGCAGCAAGAAGGCCTGTGTGGCAGGAACATAGGAAGAGACAGAGAGAGACAGATGTGGGGGAAACTTGGGGCTAGCTTGTTGGGCTATTGTGAAAAACATGTTTTGTTTGTTTGTTTGTTTGTTTGTTTGTTTGTTTGTTTTTCCCAAAAGCAAGACAATAAGAGGATCTTTGGACAAAGGCATAAGATGAGCTGACTTATGGTTTAAAGAATTGCACTAGCTACCGGACTGTGCAGATAGCAGCCATCCCCAGCCTTGCTGATACCAGGGACTGGTTTTGTAGAAGATGATTTTCCATGGTTGGGGGAGGAGAGTTATTTTGGGATGATTCAAGTGCATTACATTTATTGTGCATTTCATTTCTATTGTTACTACATTGTAATGAAATAATTATACATAACTCATCATAATGCAAAATCAGTGGGAGCCCTGAGCTTATTTTCCTGCAACCAGACAGTCCCATCTGAGGGCTCCTATGAGAATCTAATGCCACTGCTGTGTGGGAAGCTGCACACCAGCGAGTCTGCCAAGGTTTCTCAGAGAGCAATTACCATGATTGGTTCCCTTCCAAAAACCTGACCTTCGAAACCTTGCTCTGATTGGCCACTAGAATCCCTCAAATTTGCATATCCGGCACCTCATGATTGGCCCAAAAGCAACCAATCACAGCCCACTGTTTACAACCAATCACGGACCACCATTTACAACCAATCCCGGACCACCGTTTACCACCCACCAGATTGAATATAAGCCA
>NW_006204359.1:127514-148572 GCF_000334495.1 Tupaia belangeri chinensis
ACTGAAGAGCTGAAACACCGCACAGTCTCCAGACAACCCTGAAGATCCTGAAGAGCTGACACTGCATCGTCTCCAGATGACCTGGGAGACCCTGAAGAGTTGTAACACTACATCATCTCCGAACGACCCTGAAGAGTTGTGACACCACGTCATCTCCGTGCTGCTCACAGTAGACAACGCCACCCTTAAGAGTTGTGACACTGCGTCGTCTCTGTGCTGTACCGTGGTGCCCACAATAAAGGGACGACACTGTCGTCTCCGTGTTGTAACACTACGCCGCTTGTCCCGGCTCTCACTCCTTCACTCAGGAAACCTGTTCATCTGTAACCCCCGGGTCGGGACACCTGGCGCCCGAACAGGGGCGGGACACTGCTGATCTGACAGAAGGCAGAGCATAGGGGTAATGCTAGTGATGGGGGTGGTTGTAAATACAGATGAAGCTTTGCTCACTTGCCTACCACTCGCCTCCTGCTGTGCAACCCAGTTCCTAACAAGGTAGGACTGTACCAGTCCATGGCTCAGGTATTTGGGACCCCTGACATGGATGTAAGGACAAAAACAACTAGTTAGGAAGCAACTGATTCACTTCAGCAGTGCTGGTGATTTGATGGGGTGGTGAGAAGTAGTCTGATCTAGAATCCATTTTGATACTGGTGCCAAGAGATTTGATAAATGAGATAGTATGAAATATAATAAGATTATTTACATTGTTGTAAATATTGATAAGGACAGAATTGCCAATGACTATGACAAGAAAGACTACAGGAAAAGCAAGCCTTGAAGGTAGATCAGACCATTCATTTCAAGGTGTTGGCTGGCATTCAGTGAAACACAAGTGAGCAGCTGACTAGGCAAGCTTGAGATTGAGGAAAGAGATGTAAGTGTGAGAGTCACTGGCATTTAAAGTTATGAGATTATAAGCAATCACCAAGGGAGTAAATGTAGAGAACGAAAAATAATCCAGAGCAAGGGCTGAGGGGCACAGGGTGCTCTAGTCTAAGAGGTTGGAGAGAGGACAAGGACTTTACCAGGAACACTGAGAAGGAATTCTTGGTGAGGGAAATGAAAAACCATAAGAAAATCTTGTCCTAAATGCTTCATGATGAAGACTGATTACTAACCTCTAGATTTGACAAAATGGAAGCCATTGGTGGCCTTTAGGAAAGTAGTTTTCATGGAATTTTAGAAGTGAAAGGGCTAATTCGATAGATTTTGAAGGAGAATGGCAAGAATGAAAAAGAATGAGCATGGACAACTCGTGGAGTCTTGCTACAAAGAGAAGAATGGGGTTCTAGTGGGATATAAAAGGGGGACAAGGAAAATTTTTTTTGCATAAACTACATATCAAAATGTTAGTACGTTATTGGGAATGAACCCATAGTGGAGGAAGAAAAAAAGAAAACTTAAAATGAAAGAGAAGTAAAAATTATATTTTACTAGATAAAAATTTTATTACTATATAACTGGCATTTATTTATTGAATAATGCAAAGTGTTGTGTGGTTTGCAATTATTATTTTTTAGAATTATTTATTTAACTGTATTCATCATTATTATTTTAATTTGCTATAGGGCACGCACACTCACCAGAAAGAAACACACAGAAAGAGAGAGAGGAGAAACATGAGAAAGCAAGCCACTTGATCTGTGATCAGCCATTTGAGAACCCAGCGTCCCAACCACCACACCACCTTCTGGCCCCTGGTTGTAATTTCACATAACAACTCTATGGGCTAGACATTATTTTGCTCATTTTATGATAAAGAATTCAGGTCGTATTCCTGATGCTATACAGACATAATAATAAGCTGCAGAACAGAAAATTTTAATTCAGGTTTGTCTGATTCAAACGTGCTATGAGTTCTAGTTTTTCTCATCCTTGTCCAGCCTGCAATAGCTACACAAGCACCTGGTACACACTTAGCAGCTATTTGGTGAGAGTATGACTGCCTGAGTGAACGCATGGTCAATACATACACACACACATAAATATATATAAGGATACTTCAAAAAGTCCAAGATAAAGGAAATTAAACTATGTGCTCATTTTAGTGCAAAAAAAAGACATACAAGCATAGCATTTCATAATATGTATTTTCCATGAATTTTAAAAGACCCCCTTCATACATACATTCTCTCTCTCTCTCTCTCACACACACACACACACACACACACACACACACACGTATGTACATACATACAGGATTGCAATTGACCATGGCATCAAGTGAGAAGCAGGGACGATAAGGGGTTCTTTTACTGGAGTAGAACTTCCTGTCTTAGGTACTAAGGAAGTGATGGCAAGGGGAGGTTATCCAAAAGAAGCAGTGGAAGCCAGGTCACCATCCTTCACAAATTCTCAACCAAGCAATTCTTTACCCAACTAAGACAAAAGCCTCATGACAAAGACTGTCAACTGCTATTCTACTTCTGAAACTCTCAGGCACATAAACGAGAGAATCCTTGGTGCCCGTATGTTTGTTCTTCCTTTGGCTCTGTAGAATAGGCAGAGATTGACCGGCACAAAAGGTTGCAAACAAAAAGTAACGTTCAAACAAAAACTTGGCAACAAGACAAAGCACCATCTCATTAATGAGAATCTAATTCCTTCCTTCTCTATCCTGTCTTTCTAAATAGTATCATTTTTAAGTTCACAGATATTTAAACATTAAACAGCAATAGATTATAATTTTCAGGACATTTCCAGCAGAATATAAAATGGATTTAAATCTTAAGTGGCACCTTGATCTTCAGTTAGCTGTGACATTCTGCAAACAATGAATACTGGTAAACCATGAGAAATATGTATAACTTATAGCATTCCCACATGAAATTCACCCTCAAGATGAACACCAACCTTTTGTGAAGAAACGTCATTTACCTTCTTGATTTTTGCTACAAAAAAAAAACCATTATTTCTCGGGAGCTATACTGAATCTTTTCTGGTAATTCTCCAACATTTTAGAGCTGTGGACTAATTAACATATCAGTTTCTATATATATTTTTAGATAAGATATTTAGATCTCAGTTGAATAAATTACACAGGCTTGGAAAGCCATTCCATTTTCTTTCCTCATTAAAATTTAGCTTCATTTATGCCATCTCTGATATTAGCAATCATATTTCCAGTAGAATTTTTAACAATATTATTTCAGTGCACAAATAAGCGATATAACCATTCTTGACTGCATTGTAATCTCCTTAGCTTTAATTATTGTTCTTTAGAAAACTGTGTCTTCCTAGTTTATGGATTTTAAAATATATTTCAAATTTATGTTCTAAAGCAATTCCGTCTAGGTGAGAAAGAAAAGGACACACACATATTACCGTTCTTGTGAAACTGTGCTTTGTCATTCCAGTGGTCATTACAGTCACCCAGTCGCTACTGGAATACGATCTTGTGCAATCATAAAAGCCGAATTTTAGAAAGCCATGGAATTTAACATAAATCAGCAAGTAGGATCTGGGATCAAACATTAGAGAGGTGTTGGGATTCTGAAATAGAGCTTTCATTTCCTTGAAATCTTGAGGAGTATAGAAATAATCAGGAGCTATTAGGGGCTCCTTCATATGAAAGAGATATGAATCACCTGATCATTAATGTCTTACAAAGAAAGCACTTTGAGTTAATAAATAATGATTACACTTTTATAATGATCTTCTGTCAAATCAGGAAAAAAAGGTTTAACCTTTTTGTGCCAACTCTGATCACATGGTAGGGCCTGACTGAAAGCCTGTTTGGAAGATTCTGCACCCATGCTTAATTGTAACAAGAGAGAGCTTCACGCTCAATAGCCTTGTCTACCAGAGGTCTAGGAGCAGAGAGCAGCTTTGACACCAGGTGTCTTCCAGGACTGGCACCCAAGGAATCATGATAGCTCAGCTCAAATCACTATTCCGGGCCTAAATACCTCACGAGCCCTTACCCTCTCTGAATTTCATTCTCCGTGTGTGTATGTGTGTGTGTGTGTTGTTTATTTCTTTCATGAGAGAGACAGAAAAGAAAAGCACACATACAGAGAAAGACAGAGACATTTCTATAGAGAAAAAGGGACGAGGTGATTCAAATGAAATATATGCACAAAGCTTACAGTAATTGTGTAATTAACTAAGAAAGAGTTATATATTTTTTTAATTGCCAAAGGACAGGTGAGCCTGCCAGAGAGCGATACATACAAAGAGAGAGGGAAAGGGAGAAAGCATATCCTCCTATAAAGAGAATGGTCACACTGCAATCTCTTCTCCATTTCTCCATCCTGATGGGATTTTGACCATGTACAAACAAGTATCCAGCATGTTTTTCAAGCCATAGGGGCCAAGTTTCAAACTGTAGTCGGCCATGTGGGATTTGACTCTTTTAATCATTAAGCTATGGTCAGGTCTACAATAGAGTGATCCTAAAAACCTGAATGCCCTTTAAGAAGAGATGCTGTGTCTATTTGGAAATTTCTAAAACACTTAGAAACTTTTCCTGCTCCACAGAGGGACTAGGGAATGGGCAGACTGGGCACTCCATATAGTCAGGGAAGTAAAAAACTACATAAAGTGGGAAGGAGAGACGGGTCCATAGGAAACCCATCTGGGTTTGCTAATGGGCCATTGTCAGTTTTAGTCTCCTGCTCTTCTTACACAGAGATGGGGAGACAGAGCCTCTATCTCCAGTATTGGTTGCAACAAAAGTGATTTCTCTGGAGAACTTGAGAGTTTTCTCAGACAAGCTCTTTAAGGAGGGCTAGAATCCCAGGGATGTGACCCTGAGTTATCAGAAACTGTTTCAGTTTTTGTTCAAGGTTTTCTAGGCTGAGGTTAAGGCCTATCCAGAGGAGGGTTCTCGGGAAGCTTGACTAAAGTTTGGTTGAGAGACTCTTTGTCAATATACGTACTTGCGTGCATACATACATATATACATCCATACTACTATTATGTATCATCAACAAACATCACTTACTAAGGTTTCAGACACCATGTATGTTATGCATTTTACATCTAGTGCACACATACAATTATCTGCATTATATAAGTGAAACTAATAAATAGCTTACTTAAGATATCAATTATTGGGACTAGTAGATGACATAGCGGTTACATTTCTGGCCTCTTATATAGTTGATTATGGTTCAAGTCCTGGACCTGGTGGCTTGAAACGCACTCCGCGCGCATGTGTGAGCTTGCCCAAGATCCTAGGATGAGAATGGAGGAGAAGGGATTGTGGCATGGTCACCTCCTCTGCGGGGTGACTTCCCAATTTTTCTCTCACTCTCTCTGTCTCTCTTTGGCGAGCATACATGCCCTAAGGGAAAAACATAAAAAGCTCTTTAAAAAAAAAGATACTAGCTATTAAACTGTAAAACCAGCACTTGAGTTCTATCAGCTTCTACATCCGAAGTCTAAATTACCATGTAAACTGTCTCTTTACACACCATATATAAATTCCAGGCACAGTGCATAGGTGTTAAGTGACAGTCACTAGGAACTGCACACCTGAGGGAGTCACAGGAAGACTTCTGTGTTGATGGAGCTTGGCTCATCAGGGGCTCCTGCCACCAATCACCTTGGCCTACAATTTTCAGAAGACCCTGGTTCCTGGGGTTGTGCTTCTGATGACTAGCAAATACCAATTCAGTTCTAGGCTCCTAACAACTTTTAGCCTCACTTTGAGTCTATGAAAAAAGGCTGCTACGTTCTTGACCTCAGGCATATCCAGATGCATTTTATTTGTCATGCATGTCACGTAAACTTGACACCAGAGTCGATCAATCCATTTCCACCCTAAAAAACAAGTGTCTCACCCTAACACAAAACATTCACTACATTTTCCCAGTCTTATCATTTTCTTTTCCTGGTTCTAGAGAAACATCTTTTTTTCCCCCCTGAATATATAAATTATACATAGCTGCTTTTAAAATTACATAATGAGCATTCTTCATGAATATTTGTCTGCAGCTTTCATGAAGGTACAGAACTGAGTGAAATAACATGAAATTCTTAAAGATTTTTGAAACTCAATGCCAAATCGCTCTCTAGAAATGTTGTGTTCATTTACTCTGCTATGAGCAATGCCTTAGACCGTTGGCTTCACTGTACCCACATTAGCATTAATTATTCCATTTAAAAGATATTCTTTCTAATTCTATGAATGAAAATAACATATCTTTTTTCTATTTGCATTAGTTTGAATAATTGTATGAGGCTGAACATTTTTGCATACTGATTTTCATATTTATATTTCTTATTTTGCAAATTGCTCCTGACTCATATATTTTTAAAAATCAGGATTTAAAATTTGTCTTAATTATTCATAGGAGATCTTTGCATTTAGAGTAATTAAAAGTAAATATAACTTACAAATTATATTTGTTATATAAGTAAATTGTAATATACAAGTATATTAAATATAGAAATATATTACAAATACAATATTACAAATCACATATGTAGCAAATACAGCATGGAGTTTGTCACTTATTAGATTTTCATGTTGATTAAAAAACTCAGGTCGCAAAGAGTTTTTAAAGGCCAATTACATCAGCATTTTTAGATGTAATTTCCTCATTGCTTTGAACATAAGGAATGAACATCCATGTGTATTTTCTTTTAGGTTTTTCTTTTTCTCTTTCTTTTTTTTTTTTCTTTTTTTGGTTTGTTCGCTTGTTTTAGTTTAATTGTCTGTAGGTCACAAGGCAAAGACCTTTTTCAATTTCTTCCCAAATAGTCCATTTCACCAAAAAAAAGTGCAACATTAATACATTGGTTCCTTATTAGTTTGTTATTATAAACCTATAAACCATAATGTTAATGCTGCATCTCCTGAAATATATATAATCCATTCCTGTATCAGCATTGTTGTTTTAATTGTAGCTTTTATTGTAGTTTTTAGTCCAGTTTAGTATATGGAGAAAAAATTTACTTTAAAAAAAAGTATATCCCTTTTTACAAAATGTAAAATTTTATCTTTGTTATTCCAATCTCATTAGCTTAATATTCAGTTTCTTGAGATCTCTGCTTTTGCATCTTTACATATTATTTGCCAAAGCTAAAGGAAAGAGTTATCATCTCAGAAAATGCTAACAATTCTGTTTGTTTTAGCATTTCTTCATATGGTTAAAATTATTTAAAAATACATCTCACTATGACACTATTAAAATTTACTCATTTTTATATTATTTTTGTAATTTTTGAAGCAGTTATACAAGGTTTGGAAACCATTCTAAGAGACTTTGTCTATAGTGAGTTAGACCATCACATTTATATATATTTTAAAGATAGTATGTTTGATCTTTATGCAGGTGACAAATAATTACTGCGTTTTTATTATGTATCAGGCATGTTTTATGATGCTGATAACTTTCAGTAAATAAAACAGGAAAACATCTAGGAATTCCTATTTTAGTCAAGGAGTCACACAGCCTGGACATCATGTTTTCTGTTTTTTATGCTCTTTATTGTTAATCTTCCATTTTTTAATAAGTTTTTTTGTTTTTTTGTTTTGTTTGTTTGTTTGTTTTTTCTTTTGCTGTAGGGCACATATGCTCACTCACCAGAAAGACAGAGAGAGATATAAAGTGAGAAATCACCCCCCAGGGAAGATGGCCACGCCACAATCCCTTCTCCTCTCTGGATCTTGGTCACGCATGCACATACGCCTGGCATGAGTTTAAACCACCGGGTTTGGGATTCTAACTGGTCAGCTATGTGGGAGTCCAGCAACATAGCCATTGCACCAGCTGCTGGTCCCAATAAGTTTTTTATTTATTTGCTTGTTTTTTATACCAAAATTTGGAAGTTATGTACCCTATTTTCAATTTCTAATGGTGACAGAAATAGAACTTTATGTTTTGACTGCTTTCATCTAAGACTATGAAAGATGCTCTTCTACTCAACCCCAAATTTTAGTATTTGTTCTCACAATCTAAAATTTCTAGTAGATTATGTTATTTTTTACATGTCTTTTTTTCAATAATAATTTTTATTTCAATTTTATAACTGGATAGCATAAATGAATTGCTTTTTAATTTGCTAGAGAGCATGTGTGTGTGGCAGAGAGACACAGAAAGAGGAAAAGCAAGAAAGCACCCTCCGGGGCATGGTGATGCCACTGTCTCTTCTCCATTTCTCATTCCCTTCAGGAATTTGGACATGCATGCACACATGCCTAGTGTGTTTCTAAAGTCCCTGAGCCTGGCCCTAAATGAATTATTTAAGCAATAAAATTTTAAATAGTTATTTAAAGAGCTATAATTTGAATAGTTTCATGTCACCACTACCGTACTATGTTAGGCCTTTAAGATTCTTAATGTTGAACTCCATCTTCCTTAAGTGGAATATTCTTTTCAAAATTGTTTTAAGGTTTAGTTTTATTTATTTCCTTTGTGAGAAATAAAGAGAGAGAGACAGATACCCTTAACAGAATTCTCATGCCACAATCCCCCATCAGTCCCGCAGCCAGCCAAGACGGGCACACCCCAGAGTATTCAAGTAGCCCAGGTCACAAACCCAGACTTTCCCACATGACCTCCAGCATCACACAGCAGAATCCCTACTGCCTGTGCCACCAACTTATGCTTCTGAGAATTCTTCATGACAACTTCTTTTGGGGATCCCTGCATCTCTGAAGATACAGTTTATGGCCTTAATATGTAGTAACTTAGCTATTATAAAATTCTTGAATAATAAAGCATCCAGATATTATAGCAGAAAAGTATGAAACTTGTCTGATGGTTATTTCTTTTGACATCACCCAGTTGTCTCTCCTTAATCAACACTTTTTCATTAGTAATGTCTACTTCAAGAAGCAGTATGATTCTCCTTAGTAGATATTTTTCATTAGAAATAACTATGAACCACACTAAAGTACATACTTTAATCTCTGCCACTGGCTTTGAAAGTCATATTTGATTAGTCCTCAAATTTGCTCTATTTTAATAGATCTCATTGTTTCATTGTTTTCTATTCACAAATCTTTCTTTTTTTATATCTTCTTCACATTTCATTATTATACATCTCCATGGCACACAAAATAGGTTTTCAAAAACATGCATTACATTACCATCAAATCAAGGATATTATCGTATACATCTTTTCCTTTGGAGAACTTTACATTCTTATGTCTGTCAAGTACCTCCCCTCTAAGCCTCTCACACTCACCCCTGATATCCAGCCCACTCCCCTGGGTGTCTAATGCTCACATTTGTCTTCCCTACCATTAAATCTTTGGGTCTTTCCATTTTTGTCAGAGTGCAGACATTCTGTACATAGTGAGTGGGGATACACACTGTCTTTCAGAGTCTGGCTTACTTTGCTTAACATTAAATCTTCTATGAAATTTCATTTTGCATCAAATAACAGGATCTCTTTTCTTATAACTAATATTCCAGAGAGTATGTGTGCCATACTTTTTCAATCCAATCATCTGTTATTGAGCACTTGGCTTGATTCCATAGCTTAGCAATTGTGAATAATGCTGAAATAAATATATATGTGCAAGTGTTTTTCTGACTATTTTCCTGTCCCTCAGATAAATATTAAGGAGTGTAATTATTGGGTCAAATGGAAGTTCTATTTGTAAGTTTTTAAGGAATCTCCATGTTGTTTTCCACAGTGGCTATACCAATTTAATTCCTATCAGCAATGTAGGAGCATTCTTTTTCATCACAGCCTTGTCAGCATGTTTTAGTTCTTTATTTTCTTTGTCAGAGCCATTCTTAGTGGGGTTAAGTGGTATCTCATTGCAGTTTTGATTTGGATTTCCTTCATAATAAGAGAACATTTTTTGGGCATCAGCAGATGGTATAATGGTTACATTGTTGGACTCCCATGTGGTCAACTGTAGTTGGAGTCTCGGACCTGGTGGCTTAAAACTCACACTTGTGCATGTGTGACCAAGATCCTGGGAGGAGAATGGAGGAGAAGGGATTGTGGCATGGCCATCGCCCCAGGGAGTGATTTTTCACTTTCTGCCCGTTTCTCTCTGCCTCTCTGGTAAACACACATGCCCTATAGCAAAAATTTATCTCTCAGAAAAAAGAACACTTTTTATGTGCCTTTTGGCTATTCATGTCTTTCCTAGAAAGATATCTGTTCAACCCAGTTGAACATTTTTAATTGAATTATTTACTATTTTGGAGGTGAGCTGTTTGAATTCCCTGTATAATCAGGATTTCAATCCTTTATCTGAAGTGTAGCTAGTAAATAGTTTCTCTCACTCTGAGAGTTGTCACTTCATTTGAATTATTATTTCCTTTGCTGTGCAGAAGCTTTTTAGCTTGATATAGTCCTACTTGCCTAGTTTTGTTATTGTTACCTGTGCTTTAAGAGTCTTATTTAAGATATTTTGCCTACTCCAATGTCTTCAAGTGTATCCCTTGTGTTTTACACCATTAGTTTTATATTTTGAGGTTATATATTTGGATCTTTGATCTATTTTGAGTTAGCTTTTATTAATGGTGAGAGATAGGAGTCTAGTTTTATTTTTCTGCAGGTGGATATCCAGTTCCTTCAGCACCATCTGCTGAAGAGATTCTCTTTTCCTCATTGGGTTGTCTTGTGCCCTTTGTCAAAAATCAGTTGATTGTATGTTTTGGGATTTATTGCTATTTGTATATTCTCTGTTCTGTTCCATTGGTCTACATGTCTATTTTTGTGCCAGTACCATGCTGTTTTGATTATCACAGCTTTGTAATATGTTTTGAAGGCAGGAAGAGAAATGCCTCATTTTATTCTTTTTGCATGATATTGCCTTAGCAATACTGAGCCCGTTATAATTCCAGATAAATTTTATGATTGTTGTCTCTGTCCCTGCAAAGAATGTATCCAGTAATTTAATCAAGATTGTGTTTAATCTGTAAATTTAATTATGTAAATTTGACATTTTAATTATGTTGATTCTGCCAATTCAGTAACATGGAATGGCTTTTCACTTTTGTTTATCATACTCAATGTCTTTTTCAGTTTTTTATAGTTTTCAGTGCAGAGGTCTTTCACCTCTTTGGTTAGATTTATACATGAAATTTTCATTGAGTTCTTGTGAGAGATGTGTTTGAGAATGAGGAATTTGAGTGATGTCTTAGGATAGATTTACGCAGAAATCTCTGACACCAGAATTGAAGGACAGGTAGTGTATGTGGTTGGTGAAGAAACTACTAGTAATGGGCTAGGAACTTAAGTAAGAAAAGAGTAGGCAGCCAATTAAATGTGCCCTGCAAAGTCAGCTGTATGGTGGGTAAACTGCAACAGAAAAATCGGGGGAAAGTCTAGGAAGCATAGTAAATTTCTGGGTCAGAGGGATTTGTGATAAATACTATTAAACAAAACTGAGTTGACCTAAGCAGGTCTCCATACTCAGCTGATAAATTTGGTCCAATATCCCTACATACTGAACTGCAACTTAGCTTTACATAGGAGCAGGTTGAGACTCAAGTAATCTGGGTAACTTACTGACTGAGTTTCAACCAATTATAGTAGCCAGCCCCTCCCCCAATCAGAGGCTGTTAATAAAGCAGACGTCAACTTGAGAGAATCAGGTTGGTTCTTCATGTTACTTCCTTTTCTTTAGTTATAAATCTATGCCCTGTCTGTGGTGGGATGGGGCATTCTGGAGCAACTTTAATCATGAATGCAGCCTAGTTCTAGAATCTATATCTTGCTCAAATAAAATCTTGAATTTAAGGAGTTTCTCTGGTTCTTTTAACAACAGCTACTGCTGTTAGTCATTAGTTAAGGGCTCTTAGAGGGGGGCTGACATTACTTTTCTGACACCACCACCTGGGCGATGTGACCTCTGTACCCGGTAGATACAGATAAGGGCAGTTGGAATAAGTCCATATTTACTCAGATGGTCAGCCCAGGAGTAATGACTAAGCCTCAGAATGTGGCTTGCTTATTTTTTTGCTGTGTTGTTTGTATGTTGCTAAGATTGCTTTATTATCCCAAGAATACAAGAGTCTATCTCTTCAGCATAAAGCAGTCATTGTCTATGGATTATACCTCTGACTTTTCCTATATTAAATTGTCTCAAAGGTTTCTTTTCTTCCATCAATCATTTCAACACCCTGATTTTTAAAAATGTTTAAATGTTCTCTCTGTACCAGACAGAGTTACACAGTTTATACACTTGCTTAATCACCTTGACAATAATTATGTGAAGAAATTACTATTATTATCTCCAACTTCCAGATGGGAAAACTGAGACTTAGAGATTAATTAGTAATTATTTAATAAACTGTAGAATTGTCATTTGATCCACCAATAACCTACTCCTGTGTCGGCGTCCACCCCCGGGTTTGGCTTAATTAGGATTAGGGGGCTGATGGTGAGGAAGAGAGAAAGGAAGAGATAGAGGAAGTCCACTATCTTGAGAGGACCAGAGAATTAGAAAGAATGAAACAGAGAGACAGAATACCTAAAAGTCTCTCTCCAGATGTGTCCCTACACTCTTGAGCCTATACTTTATTTTATTTTATTTTATTTTTATTTTTTTTTTTGAGAGAGAGAGAGATTTTTGCTACAGGGCATGTACACTTGCCAGAGAGACAGAAAATGAGAAATCACTCCCCAGGGTTTTGGTCATGCCACAATTCCTTCTCTTCCATTCTCCTCTTGGGATCTTGGTCATGCATGCACATGTTTCTGGCATGAGTTTTAAGCCACCAGTCCAGGACTCAAACTACAGTCAACTATGTGGGAGTCCAGAGACATAACCATTATGTTGTCTGCTGGTCCCTCAAGCCTATACTTTTTAAAGATTTTTAAAGAATTATTTTATTTAACTTAATTAATTTTAATTTGACCAGAGAGGGACAGAGTAAGAGAGAGAGATATAGAGAGAGAGAAAGTGAGAAAGCAAGCCACCAGGTTTAGGACTTGAACCGCAATTGACCATGTGGGAGTCCAGCACTCTTAACCACCACCCCTGCTGGCCCCTCAAGCCTCTAGTTTTAACCATGTTCTAGACTAATTTTCTTACTGGAGATAGTTTCCTCTCCTACCCTCACCCCTGGTTCTCTGACACTCTGAATTGATGACATTCAATGAAATTTTCGTTTATATATATATCTATATGTATCTAATATATATTATATATACACACATGCATATTTATATATACATGTATGTATACCATGCACACATATATTATAACTACAAGGGCTCTTGCTTTTTTCCTGGCATGCAAACAGTTACACGTGCATCACAGAGACTTAGCTAAATATTGATGATCCCAGGACCAGACATTGGGAAGGATCCGAGACATAACCCTACTTTCATTCCACTGAGAAAAGGCTGTATTTTAGTTGTGGCTTCCTACTTAATCTGTTGTTATTCAATTTGATCACGTGCCTTCTCAAACTCTGGCCACAATCAGCCTTCTATTTTGACATTAAGAAGTTTATCTCTTTATCCTATGTTCTCAATTCTTTATAAGCATCTTCCTGAGGCACTGAGAGAGTTTATAACAGGGAGGAGAACCAGATACCATTTTTTTTTCACTTTTTAAATTTAATTTTTACATTCTATCACTGTGTATGATTACAGCATACCACATGAACTTTCCCACCATGAACACACTGCATATTGATCTAGTCAGACATTACCATATACATTATCGTCAATAGATTTCTTTCCAGTTTGAGTCCCTTAAATGTTTTCTTTCTGTCTTCTTCCCATTGAGTCCCTCCCTGTCACCCTCCGCATTTCCCACCCTCCTCTCACACTTTCTCCAGTAGCACCATTGATCTCCCTGCTTTTATGCCTCCTAGTCATTCCGTTTCTAGAGAGTGCTGACATTCAGTATATATTGAATGAGGACATATAATGCCTTGCTTTCATAGTCTGGCTTACTCCACTCCTGGGTATCTACCCAAAGGATAGAAAAACACTCAGTTGGAAAAACACTTGCACATCCATATGTATTGCATCATTCTTCACAATTGCTCGTACACAGAACCAACCCAAATGTTCACAAACAGATGAATGGATTGAAAAAGTGTGGAACATATACACTACGGAATTCTACTCAGCTACAAAAAACTCTGAGATCAGATACCATTTTAAGCCATTGGTTGGCACTCTCAGGAGCAACTCTCACCTTTTCAGATCCACTTTGAAGCCCCCATCCCCGCTTACTCCTTGAGAGAACTCTTTGTATTATCCTCATTCTTTTTTTTTAGAAAGTAGTTTTTTTTTTAAAGATTTATTTTATTGAACTTTATTTTCCAGTTTAATCAGAGAGAGAGAGAGAGAAAGAGAGAGTGGGAAAGTGAGAAAGCAAGCCACCACATCCGGGACTCGAACTGCAGTCGGCCATGTGGGAGTCCAGCGCCCTTAACCACCATGCCACCTGCCGGCCCAATGAGAAAGCAAGTCACAAGGTCCAGGACTCGAACCATGGTCGGCCCTGTGGGAGCATGCAGCGCTTTAATCACCATGCCACCTGCTGGTCCCCCTATCCTCATTCTTGACTTCAAAATGTCTATCTGCATGTGAAAGTGATTCTTTTCAGTCACTACCAAGATGTTTACATATTTACAATCTAGTTCACTCATGTGGAAATGGAGCTAATTTTGTCATCCTTTGAGAGAAGTGTTATTTTTTTTGAAGTTTTAACTGAATTAACCAGTTGTTTTTGTTTCGAGTGTCTTATTCAACTATTAGCCACCTTAAAATCTCTGTGGTGAGTGTAACTAAATACACTAATAATTTAAGATTACATGATCCAGCCTTAACCTAAATCTACTTGGAAATCATGGTAATGCTGCAATACTCTATCTGATGCTTTGGTTAAGGTGACATTTAAAATGAAGTATCTTATGCACGCAACATTATTTTCCAGTTCTGTGGTTTATATTTTTCCATTGAGTTCTAAAGAGTCATCGTTGGTTGATGTTTTTACATATTTTTACAGTCTCAAAGTCAGACAAATGTATTATAAACTAGAGGACAAGAAATGTCTGCACCAATATATAAGCATTTTGTAATTAGTTATATGTTTTTACACACATCTTAAACTTTAATAAGATGGCATTTGAATCTGTTATTTAATTCACACCCAACATCCTTTCTTACTTAAATTAAATCCTTATTGGACACAGTTATTCAAACTGTAACTGTTTTCTCTAATGAACTACCAAGTCATTTTCTCATACAGAGTGCTGTAATTTGTGCTTGGGGTGGTTTCTAGCAACATATGGGGACCAACTGCGGTTATGTTTTAGGATCTTGTGTACAAAAAGCATGGTAATTGCTTTTGTTTTGCTGATTGCTCTCTAAGACAGTTTCCAACCTCTTCAACTTTTCTTTTTTTTTTTTTTCTTTTTTAATCCGCAAGGTCTTTCATTGCAAATCCCTTTCTGTTTTGTCAGATTAATTTCACGTGCTGAGCATATTGGATCGGGTTTATTAATCTGTCCAGAAGTTCTATGATCCTCGGGAATGATCAACCCCTTGCTCATAATTGACAAATTGTTCCCAGATATCAGGCATCATCAGACTTGTTATTTCCATAGTGCCATACACTCAAAAGCACAAGAGACATAAAAGGTAAAAGGCCTTTTGCAACATAAAAGAGAAAGCAAGATTGGCGGATCTTTTGCTTATGTTTTTGTTTGCGAGGGAGGAGGTATTTCGGCAAAAGATACAATAATACAAGCATCTTCCTGATTGATTAAAGTAGTGAAGTGTATTCTTTGGTTCATAAATAATGCTCTATTACTTTTCTTCAAAGACAAGTAAACCTTGACAGACTGACCTTTTCCAGGGCAGGAGTTGTTTCAGTGCCATAAATTATACTGTAAAACGAGTGGAAATGCTACTGAGAAGTGTGTGACAAAATAAGATTAAAGATTACTACACACAAAAGATTGTTGTTTTATTAATGGATTCCTGTCAATGGGATGAAAAATCTTCAGCTTTCTACTGGGTGCTGAGATCACGTCAAGCTGAAAATTAGAGGGCATTTTCTAAAAGGTAACTAAATGTGTCAAAATAACAATATCGTGATGAGATTTTTTTCTTTCTCCTGCATTGTTCTGGCTCCTATAACACATGAAGTAATTGTCACATGAGCTTGTACTATCCGTGGTCATTTGCTAGCACGGGATCACGTAGTAGGCTGTAGCTGGCATTATGTCTGCAGGTGTAGTGAGATTAGAGGAAAGCGTTTGCTGAGCAGAAGCGCAGGCCACCACACCTTCATCAGTGCTCTGTGCATCGCTGAGGGAGAGCATATGGTAATTCTCAAACCATTCATCTATCTGGTGAGCACTCAGTCTGACAGAGCCATCCATGCCACTTTGAAGGAAGAAAAATAATCACCTAGTGACTTCAGCTGTAAGAGGCTCAGACTTTTTCTTACCATACACTTGTTTCCAATTTTATTGATTAGTGAAAAAACAACATGAAATTATAGAAAGTCAAATAAGACCACTTGAAACACAAAAGAGGACTGAAGTCTACTTAAATCAGATCGTGAGAGTTCAAGGGCTTTTGGAACATCCACCTCCTATACCCATACCGTATATTATTCTTTGGAATGTCATTATTACTGCATTTTCCCTGTTGTTGCAATAATTATCTCTGCCTGATTATTTTTTTTGTTAAAATCAAGACTATGTTTAAAAGGTTTCTCCATGGGTTCTGCAGAAATGTGATAGCAATCTAAAATAAATAAATAATAAGCAAATCAATCAAAATGTAGAGGCCATGGTTAAAAAATAATTTAAAAGAAAAAAAAAGAACAAAATTCTACCAGCTATCAGGAAAATATTTTGAATGATCAATTTTAACTTTAAAATCCATTTGTCTTAGGGCCCTTAATTGCATGGCACCAGCAGACACACAATTGAGTAAAACAGAAACAGAAACCAAAATCATCCTATAGAATTTAATTAAAAGTATTCAAAACTTTCCTTGGAATTGGATCTAGCACAATTTGCTTAAATAATAACATCTCCTCTCGTTAGCTAGAGCATATGCTCTGCATGGCAGGTTGTAATAAATCACTCCTTGTCACAAAGAAGAATAGCTACGCTGGTCCTGCCCTGCTTTGCCATTCTTTTATTTATTTATTTATTTATTTATTTATTTATTTAGGAGAGGTTTTTGCTATAGGGCACGTGAGCTCGCCAGACAGACAGAGAGACATAGAGACAGAAAGCGAGAAATCACCCCCCCAGGGGGGGATGGCCACGCCACAATCCCTTCTCCTCCATTCTCCTCTCCAGGTCTTGGGCATGCACGCACACGCACCCGGTGTGAGTTTTAAACCAGCGGGTCTGAGACGTGAACCGCGGTCAACTACATGGGAGTCCAGTGACATAACCATTACGCTAACTGCTGGTTCCCTTTGCCATTCTTTATAGCTAGAAACAGGGTGTCCGTGTTACCGTCATTACAGAAAGAACAAAAATGCATGTTTCAATCCACACAGACGCCATTTTCAAGATAGATGTTAGGAAGCCTAATGACAAAGCAGTGAGATTTGTGTTGGTGCGAGTGTCCATTGACACCCCAGACAAACATAAAATCCTGGTTAGTGCACATGGAGCTGGCACGATGCGTTGGGCAGATATTTTGCACAGACTTTCATTGTGTAAAGTAAAACTCTTTTCTCATTCCTACAGAGAATTTATCCACTCTTTCTGCGGGACGCACTGAGTCATTTCGTTTGCGAACTATTTGGAGACAGATCCTACTACTCGAATCTTACGTGGGCTTTAGCACAAATTAAAAATATGCTAAATCATACTAATTTTAAGACTATACCTAGTTTCCCTCTTTTTAGCCAATAATATGTCATTAATAAAGTTCTTTTGCTGGGAGTGTAGAAGTCCCAGGATGATCATACTTTGCGCCTGTGCCCTCCTGATTCTCCCTGAGTGTGCAGCAATCCAAGGCTCTTCCATAGCCTGCGAGATCTCAGACAAGGCAGAAACGACAGTTTTCATCCACTATTGTGTTGCTAACAGAAATACAGGAGACTGGGTGAATTTAAGAGCACAGATGTTTATTTTGAGTCATGATTCTGGTGTAAAGTCCAAAAACAAAAGGCTTGCCCACAGCATGGTGGTGAAGGAGAGGATCTTGAGCAGAGAGACTGTCCACCACTCTCTGTGCCCCATTCCCTCTAGAACTCAAACATAGGGGACCACCCTAATGAAATGATCACACCCAAAGGTCCCACTCTGAGACATCATGAAGGGATTTTCACTTATGACCTTCACTCTGCAATCTAGTCTCAACACAAGAATTCCTGGGGACATCCAAATTTGAAAACATGAACTTTTGGGGAACAACCATCGTCCAAACCATAACCGACAGAATACGTTAAGAATCTTTGGGCCAGCTAGTGGTATGGTGGTTAAGTCAGCCAGTTCCATGTGGCTGTCTGCATGGTCCAGGTCCCAGATCCACTGGCTTGAAAAACATGCACTGGGCTCACATGCACGAGAGCCCAAAATCCCAAAAGGAGAAATGAAGGAGATGGAATTGCAGTATCACCATCCCCCATGGGAAAGGTGCTTTTTCATCTTCTCTCCTTATCTCTCTCTCTCTCAGGAATGCACACACCCTTTGGCAACTAAAAAAATAATAAAATAATCAAGATCAATAAAGTCTTTAAAAAATATACATGATCTAAAGCCAGAATAGTAACAGCCTCCAAATGTAGATACCAAGCTTTGGGCAACCTTAATCTTAGGTTTGAGGCATACCTAATTTTAGCACCAAATAACCTGTGTTGTGTTAAATGTCAAAAAAACACCTTTTTTCCAGAAGAGCTAGTTAATTGACTTGCTTGACCTTTTCTCTAAAAAAAAAAAAAAAAATGTATCTCTCCCATGTTTTTCCTGCCAAAATGCGGAAAAGCTTTAATGAGTAAAAGTTAAATAAGCATTTGCCAGGGAATCAGCAGTTAGAGTAATGGCTATGTCGTTGGACTCCCATGTAGTTGACCGCGGTTCACGTCCCAGAGCCAGTGGCTTAAAACTCACACTGGGCGCATGTGCATGCATGCCCAAAATCCCGAGAGGAGAATGGAGGAGAAGGGATTGTGGCATGACCATCCTCCGGTGGATGATTTCGCGCTTTCTGTCTCTATGTCTCTCTCTGTCTGCCTGGCGAGCGCACGCGCCCTATAGCGAAAACCTCTCCAAAAAAATAAATAAATAAATAAAAAAGCATTTGCCAGAGGTCTTCCACAAGCCATCTAGTGGGTCACAGAGCCCTCTGGATTCTTCTGAGCCACCAGAATCACTCCCTGAAGTCATCCTCCTACTTTCAAATGCTCAGGTTTCACATTCCAACTTTGGCAAAATTGGAGTTAAATTCTTAATGTCACAAAGTGAATATCCTCTTAAAGTACGAATTTGATGTTTTCACACAGATGTTAACGCACAAGTATCTGACTTCTAGTATGTGCAGTTGTGGGACTGAACCTGTTTAGTTTTACAGAATAACGTACTAATAGCAATTACTCCTGGAAGATGTGACAAGTTATGTCAAAAAGACTTACATCTGCTTAGAAATGTACACACATCATGCTTATGTTTCCATGTCTTATTGGGAATCTAATACAGTATTAGTACAACTATTGGACACATCTAAGCTAAATCTAGATTTTAAAGGGCCCTTTAATCATAGTGTTCCCCAGTATTCTAGAAGCAATTAAAAAGGCAAAACAGCCGGATAGCTTCACACCTTGACAAAGGGTTTTATCAAACAAAGCAGTTTAAACTATAGATATCATGTCTCTTCGCCAAATCAATGCTACCACATTTGTTTTTAATTGACTTGACTGTATGTCATATTGTGAACTATTTATAACTCTCCTGCTGTCACTAGGTAAACGCCAAGGCATAGCCAGGGGGTAGCAATGTAGGTTCAACGCATGAGTGTTTAGGTCAACCTGGGATCTGAGCCCAGGCCTCCCAGGTGGCTGCATTATTGCACAGCCTCATCCTGTCAGCTGCATCTCAATGGCTGGGCTAGTTTTCTGAAAGTTCTGTTAGAAATAGTGTGATGTATCACCTTTTTTAAGACTACAAAGAAATTTCCAATGAGCAAAAATGTTTAAACTTAGTATTTATTGAAGAAAGGTACATGTAAACATGAGAACTATTTTTTAATTGCTCTTTTCTGTTTTTTTGTTATCATTTTGTCTGTAAAATAATAATTGTGCACATTTATTGGGCACAGTGTTTTTTAGATACATGTATGCAATATGTATTGATCACATCAGAGTAATTAGCATACCCATCACTTCAAATATCTATCATTTCTTTGGTTGGGAAAATTTAAAATTCTCTCTTCTGGCAATTTTGAAATACACAATAAATTATTGTTAGCCTTACTGTGCTATATAACATTAGAACACATTTCTCCTATCTAATACGAATTTTGTAGTGAATAACTAACCTCCCTCTACCCTCTCCTCATTCCTGCTCTTCTCAGTCTCTGGTAACTAGACTACTCTCTATTTCTATGACATCAGCTTTTTTTAGCTTCAGAATACAAGTGAGAATTTGCTGCTTTTCTATTTCTGTGCCTGGCTTATTTCACTTACCCTAATGTCCTCCAGGCTTATCCATGTTGTTGCTAATGACAAAATTTTATCTTTTTACGACCACATAATACTCCTTTATGTATATATAGCCACATTATTTTTTCTTACCCATTTAACTGTTGATGGATGAATCACTTAGGCTGATTCCATATCGTGGCTGCAGTAATCACGCTGCAGTAAACGTGAGAGTACATATATCTGTGTGACACAGAGATCTCCTGCCCTTTGGATAGATACCCACGAGTGGGACTGCTGAACATAAGACTACTCAAACAACTGGTCAGGAAAAAAAATCAGATAAAAAATGGGCAAATGATCTGAACATACATTTCTCAAGAGAAGACATGCAAATGATCAACAAGCATATAAAAAAATCTCAATACCACTAATTATCAGAAAAAATGCAAATGAAAACCATAATGAGATATCATGTCACAGCAGTTAGCATGGCTATTATTAAAAAGGCCTATATATAGGTATATGTGTACACACACACACACACACACA
>NW_006204359.1:148712-155535 GCF_000334495.1 Tupaia belangeri chinensis
CCTGCTCTTCTCAGTCTCTGGTAACTAGACTACTCTCTATTTCTATGACATCAGCTTTTTTTAGCTTCAGAATACAAGTGAGAATTTGCTGCTTTTCTATTTCTGTGCCTGGCTTATTTCACTTACCCTAATGTCCTCCAGGCTTATCCATGTTGTTGCTAATGACAAAATTTTATCTTTTTACGACCACATAATACTCCTTTATGTATATATAGCCACATTATTTTTTCTTACCCATTTAACTGTTGATGGATGAATCACTTAGGCTGATTCCATATCGTGGCTGCAGTAATCACGCTGCAGTAAACGTGAGAGTACATATATCTGTGTGACACAGAGATCTCCTGCCCTTTGGATAGATACCCACGAGTGGGACTGCTGAACATAAGACTACTCAAACAACTGGTCAGGAAAAAAAATCAGATAAAAAATGGGCAAATGATCTGAACATACATTTCTCAAGAGAAGACATGCAAATGATCAACAAGCATATAAAAAAATCTCAATACCACTAATTATCAGAAAAAATGCAAATGAAAACCATAATGAGATATCATGTCACAGCAGTTAGCATGGCTATTATTAAAAAGGCCTATATATAGGTGTATGTGTATACACACACACATATATAAACATCTATTATTTATATATATATATATATACACACACATATATATATACACACACACATATATATATATATACATTTATACACACACACACACACACACACACACACACACCTGGTGGCGATTCAGAGAGAGGAATTTCTGACTTTCAAACACTCTTGATTAGGGATGTGAACTAAGATAGTCATTATGGAAAACAATAGGAGGGTTCTTCACAAACCTAAAAATACAACTACCATTTTCAACTACCAACTTGGTACTTCAGAAATTTGTCCTTTTTGAGAAAGTCTTGGGTACTGGATTTCCAATGTCGAGTTGGAAAGCCCAAGTGGAGAGACAGGGGAGGACATTCCAGACAAAACTACAAAATGAAGAATGTCACAGAGGCGTGACTGAGTATAGAAAATTCAAGGAACTAAAATATGAGTGCTAGCAGAGCTTAAATATGAGATGAGAATCACAAGAACTGAGGTAAAAGTTATAGAAGAAATCAGCTTCTAAAGATCTTGCATGTCTTGCTACAAAGTATGGACATTATCCATGAGCAATAGGGAATTTTTAGAAGGAAAATTAAATATTGGTATTTGAAACAAAAAGTTATGTTGGTGGTATGAAAAATAGACCAGAGGGAGGAAATTCCAGAGGGTGCTTAGAAGATGATCACTGCAACAGCTAAGATGAAGTGAGACAGGACAAATATCTGTCCTAGGACTTCCTCAGATCTACTCAGAGCATGAAAGGGAGAGGTGGGAGTGACATCAGAGACAAGAGACCAAAAGCTACATGACTACGTTGTTGATCGTCTTGACGAATAGCAGGAAGGAAGAATCGCATCATTCCTAGTCAAACAGCTTTTCAAAGACTGTGCTATCCACACTAAGAAAGAGAAGGAAAGCTTGCCTGGCAACACGTAGTGTTATTTCTGCTGTGGGCTTGTGAGTGCAGTGATGGTGGGGCAAACAGCTTCAACCATCCAAAGTATTGTTGGATCTAGGAAGCTCAAGTTCAGATGAGAAGTTGTGTGGTGAAAAAAAAAATAAAACAGACTAAGGAGTCATCAGTATATATACAAGTGGTTTTTGAAAATGTAGGTATAAATTAAATTACCTGGAAAAAGCAAACTGGGGACCATCAGGTGGCGTAGTGGTTAAGGATTCTGAACTCCCACATGGCCGATTGTCATTCATCCCAGACCTGGAGGCTTGCTCGCTCTCTCTCTCTCTCTCTCTCTCATTCTCTCTCTGTTCCCCTCTAGTAAAATTAAAATAAATAAATAAATAAAGTTAAATAAAATAATCCTAAGAAAAAAGAGAAAGAAAAAGCAAACTAGACAATTTTAAACCATAAATTTGCAATAGCGGCTACGGGGAATTAGAAATTAAAATGGTTAGCAATTACTAAAAAAAGATTAGTCCATTGGCAATATTTTATTCTTGCATCTAAGCTGTGCAAGGGGACTTTAAACAGTTTGTTAAAAAAATGAAATCAATGTATAAGCTTATTTTGGTACCAAAAAAAATGAGATCTATGCATAGCTTTTTTTTCTTTCTTTTTTTTTTTAAGCATGCACATCCATTAATTCTTTAAAAAGCCCCCTCATAATTCTGGCTGAGGAATAAACCCTTCTCCTTTAGGTGCTACTAAATTTGTTTGATTCAAACTACTGATTAGTTCACTAGATGAAAAACTTATTTAAAGCTCTTTATCAATTGTGGTGAGTATGACCTTTAAGGTCTATTTACATATAAAGATGTACATAAAACTTTACTTACACATACATATCTACATATAAATAGAGTTGTACTTCTCTTCTTTAAAATGTTCTGTAGTTGATACCAGCAGGTGGCGTGGTGGTGAAGGTGCTGAACTCCCATTCGGTCAACTGTGGTTTGATTCCCAGATATGGTGACTTGAAACTCACACCACACATGTGTGCACGCATGCCCAAAATCCTGGGAGGAGAATGGAGGAGAAGGGATTGCAGCATGGCCATCCCCCCCAGGGGGTGATTTTTCTCACTTTTTGTCTCTGTCTCTCCAGTTAGTCATTATCTTTTATTTCATCCATTCTATTTTTAATACTATAAAATTATTTTATATCTGGAGCTTCTCCAAATATCCCAATTTTTCTTATTTTCTGTCTAAATGTGACCTGCTGAAGTAAGGTGAATGCATAATTTTGTTTATTTTTGTAAGATGCATAATTTTATACGTTTTTAGTAAACTCAAATTTCATTTTTATTCTTAGTGCTATCCTTTTACAAATGCTCCACCTACACTTAGTAACAGATGTTTGGGGCTGTAAACTCTGTTATGTTTAGTGGTTAAGAAAGTTGCCTCAAGCAAGTCAATCTCCTCATCTTAGGCCCAAGCAATGGATATATTTATTTCTAAAGAAAAGGAAACATTTACCATGATTATTTTTAAAGGGGCTATATTATGCTTACATATTTCCACTATAATTACACCTTTGATTATGTTGTCTAAAACCGACGACTCTGTTTTATAATTGGACAAATGCATTAGCTAAAGTTGTTCAAAGTAAACCTCAGGACAAATAAAATCTAAACAAAGCAGAGAATAATTCCTCTGATTCTAACTGTAGCAAAATATCTTTCTTAAATAAGGAATTTGAACTTTACATAATAAGGGGGATCTTCATTCATTTTTGGTGATGTCATCTCATGACCACAAG
Source organism: Tupaia belangeri chinensis (assembly GCF_000334495.1). NCBI lineage: Eukaryota > Metazoa > Chordata > Mammalia > Scandentia > Tupaiidae > Tupaia > Tupaia belangeri. The sequence continues at coordinate 152,036 of NW_006204359.1, forward strand.
GCCTAATTTCCAGTTGCTTCAACTAACTTTGTTCTGATGAACAATTGGGACAGTTATTAATTAAATAATCATAAGACTGCCTACTCAAACAGAAAATTCAATTTCTGATTTCTGTAGGAAAAGTCTAAATTTATGGTTTAAGAAATTGAAAAGTGTAGTTCCTGTGAGTCACTCTTTGAAGTTTCTGATGCCCATCACTGTATGGAAAGGCCATGTTTAAGAAAGAAAGAGGGAGGAAGGGAGAAAGGGAGGATGAAAGGAAGGAAGTCAGGCAGGCAAAGGGGGTCACAATGTAATTCTACTTATGCCTGATTTTAAAAGAACCCTCATTTAGAAAATTCCAAAACATTTTTTATTACCTTAAACAATCAGGTTATTCTTAAAGTTCTAAGGAAAAAAGCTAACAAGATTTGGGGAATCAGTAGGTCAAGGCTTCTACCTATTTTTCATAACTAAGTTAAGGACACACTAAAAGCATTGGTTAGTTCCTATAAACTATGGACGAAATACATTTGAGAGGATAATTTAATGTTTATATATTTTCCACTAATCCATACTTACAAATATTTAAAACAAATATTTGTCATAAAAATAATGATCCAACATGATGCTATGCAGTGATTAGTAGGCCTTTTCTCTACATGTAAGAATGTGACCATGAAAACTTGCCCACCAAGGGGAAACAGTCAAGCAGCTATAGTCAACAGCAAGAAACTACCATTCCTACCAAATCCTACTACATGCTCAGAATACACATCTAGTATATGTTCATTGATCCCACAAAAATTTATGGGACACCTATTAAGAAATCACTTGAGGGGGGAGCCAGCAGTTAGCGTGATGGCTATGTCGCTGGACTCCCACGTAGTCGACCGCGGTTCACGTCCCAGACCCGGTGGCTTAAAACTCACGCCGGGCGCGTGTGTGTGCGTGCCCAAGATCCCGAGAGGAGAATGGAGGAGAAGGGATTGCGGCGTGGCCATCCCCTCTGGGGGGTGATTTCTCACTTTCTGTCTCTCTGTCTCTCTCTGTCTGTCTGGCAAGCGCACGTGCCCTATAGTGAAAATCTCTCCAAAAAAAAAAAAAAAAAAAACCCCTTGAGGGAAAACAGCATTTAGAAAAAAGAGCAGTTAGTATAATGGCTATGTCGCTGGACTCCCACGTGGTCAACCGCGGTTCGCGTCCCGGACCCAGTGGCTTAAAACTCACTCTGGGCGTGTGTGCGTGCGTGCCCGAGATCCCGAGAGGAGAATGGAGAAGAAGAGATTGCGGCGTGACCGTCCCCCCTGAGGGGTGATTTCTCGCTTTCTGTATCTATGTCTCTCTCTGTCTGGTGAGCGCACGCACCCTATAGAGAAAATCTCTCCAAAAAAAAAAAAAGAAATCACTCGACAATGCAAGACAGTAATGTAAACAGATTTGTACAATGTAGTAGGTACAATAACAGAAATATGTTTAACACTAATAAGAAATAGAACTATTTCATTTGAATACTTGGGCTAAGGCTGTGGGTGAAGGACATCTTTGGTTAAACCTTGATGAATGGGTGGGACTTTATCATGCATTTCCTCTGTGCTCTAGACATAGTATGAAGAGGCCTTAGAGTCTTAGATTCAAGGGTCTAACTCTAGTCCTACTTCAGAAAAATTCGACTTTTTTTTTTCTAGTAGATGTGTGCGCTCACTAGAGAGAGAGAGAGAGACAGGGAGAGGAGAAAGCACCCCTCGTAGGGCCTGATCACATCGCAATCCCATTTCCTCTACTCCTCCATCCTTCTGGGAATTTAGGCACACATGTATATTTGCCAGTGTGCTTCTCAAGCTGTCAGGTCTGAGACTCAAATGGCAGTCAACCATGTAGAATCCAGCTGACTTAACCACCAGGCCACGAAGCTGGCCTTACTGGGAAGTTCTGATTCAATTAATTTAGAATGAGGAAGATCTGAGAATCTGTACTTTATTGAAACATCCCAGGTGATAGGCAGTTTGATGTGCTGTTGGTATAAAGCATGAAGAATGGAAGTGGTCAGTGAAAATGTTGCAAAAATGTGTAGGGCCTAGTTTGAAAAGACTCTTTGTCCTAAAAGATAATCTAAAGCAGTTTCCTCAACCTTGATCATGTGCATATGAATCACCTCCTGTGAAAGGCGAATCCTAACTCAGTAGGATGGGAGATCTGAGACATGGCATTTGGATAAGATCCCAGGTTACACTGAGGAGGCTGCTTGTCTGTGGACCATATTTTGCTGCTCCAGCTTGGTGAACTGTAAAGCAGAAGGGCACATGCAAGATAAGGAACGAAAGGGCACAAAGTTAGAGGACACGCTCTCCCGGTTCAAAAAAAAACTTCCGGTTTCCAAGTCGATGCTTTATGCTATTGAATATTTGGGACTTCTAAAAAGCTTCTTTCATAAGCGAGAGAGACAGGACCCCCCCAACAGTGTCTTCATGCTATGACCAACCGCATTTTCACCCAGCCCTGGATCATGGGCACAAATACCACCGCAGCATATCTGGGGAGGTCTGTGGACAGAGATCTGGAAACTTCCCATGTGGTTCAGTCACTCAGAGCACTGCATTACCACTGCTCCTCTGTTCAGCCCAGAGAACTTTCCATATTCTCTGGGTTTAGGGTATCTCAGAGAGAAGGGAAACAAGTTACTTTTGCTAACTCCACAAGGTAAGTGCCTATTGACTGGAGGGACAGTATAATGCAGTAGTAAAAGCATAGATTCTGAAACCAGACTGCCGGAGTTCCAATTCCACCCCCACATTTTATTAGCTGTGATAGTGTGGGCAAACAAAATAATAATAATAACTCTTTTACGCCACATTTTCTTTCCTGCAAAATGGAGGTAAAAGAGTACTTTCCTTTCTGGAGTATGGGAAGATTGCTAGTTACCATATGAGAGCGCGTGGACGAAGCCCGGTGGGAGTCAAGCTCTGCGGCAACATCTGTCACCCTCTTTATTACTCTTGCTTGTTTTCACAAACGTCAATGTGAGGTCACACTGAAAACAGAAGTGCTCAACTTGCTGATCTTCTCACAACCCTCCTGGCTTTTCGGTAAACCTGCCTTTCCGCCTCGTTCCTTTTTCCTTCAACATGAAAAACCTCACCTCCATGTATTCTTCACCTGCCTGTCTAAACCCATTATATTCTAAGTATTATATCTTTACCCAGCTTCCTCTTTTTCCCTCCATTTTCAGGCTTTCTTGTCCTCTGTAATTCTGTGGGACTCGACCTCTCCAACATTTCGTTGGGATCATTCTTACTGAGGTCAATAAACTTTCCTCTGGGAACATCTATGTTTTCACATTGTTTATCATCACTTTTTCAAAATTCTACAGTTTCAAAGTAATAGAAAAGAGAAGTTCAAATACAAATTATCCTCACAAACGCTATCAAGATTCTAAACAAAGCTAAGGCCACTGTAGCCTCGGGTTCAATGGATAATAAATCAGGGGTCAGGTATGTAGATTGGCAAAGAAAAGATAGGTA
>NW_006204359.1:155558-156452 GCF_000334495.1 Tupaia belangeri chinensis
TTGCCTGCTGTAGCAGACGTTACTAATGATGCCCGGTGAAGGATGAGTCAGAGGACTGAGAGATGAAGAAAGGAACTCTGTTGAGAGAAGGAAAAAGGCACTTGAGATTGGTAAATTACAAGAGATAAGACCATTAGTTTCACCAGGTATGGCAACATTGTACTATACCAACTTGAACAAGGCTGGAACTAAGCTTCAAAGAATCCCCCTTGTTTATACATTCTGTTCAAAATTGGACAAAAGAAAATTTGTATGAGGTTTGGAAGATGGACGCGAGTCTGTAACCACTGTTCTCTGGTGGCCGGTAAGGTGAGAAGCAGCAAGACAGACAGAGAGGCGCAGTGAGTCCTCCTCACACTCCTCCACTCGAGAGGCGCAGTGAGTCCTCCCACACTCCTCTACTCTGTGTCCTCTCTTCTCTCCACCTGTCAGCTCGGCTACCACAGAGATGTCAGATCCCCCTCCACAGACAGAGCCATTCATTGGTGTCTTCTGCTGTTGCCCTTCCTGATTCCACTGTGGCAGGGATGCCTCAGACTTCACGAGGGCTGCCGAGGGACTTCTGCCATTCTCCAGTTCGCCTTTCAGAGATTGATCTCCCCAGCTTTCTTGTCCAATTGTGCCTAGTCCTTATTTCTAAAACGAACACATTCTTTTTTGGGGGAGAGTTGTTTTATTTTTGGTTTTTTTTTGTTTTGTTTTGTTTTTGAGGTTTTTGCTATATGGCGCGTGTGCTCACCAGAAAGACAGAGAGAGACATAGAGACAGAAAGCAAGAAATCACCCCCCAGGGGGGATGGCCACGCCGCAATCCCTTCTCCTCCATTCTCCTCTCAGGATCTTGGGCATGCACGCACACGCGCCCGGCGTGAGTTTAAGCCACTGGGTCAGGGAT
>NW_006204359.1:156649-169868 GCF_000334495.1 Tupaia belangeri chinensis
TCCTGCTGTAGCAGACGTTACTAATGATGCCCGGTGAAGGATGAGTCAGAGGACTGAGAGATGAAGAAAGGAACTCTGTTGAGAGAAGGAAAAAGGCACTTGAGATTGGTAAATTACAAGAGATAAGACCATTAGTTTCACCAGGTATGGCAACATTGTACTATACCAACTTGAACAAGGCTGGAACTAAGCTTCAAAGAATCCCCCTTGTTTATACATTCTGTTCAAAATTGGACAAAAGAAAATTTGTATGAGGTTTGGAAGATGGACGCGAGTCTGTAACCACTGTTCTCTGGTGGCCGGTAAGGTGAGAAGCAGCAAGACAGACAGAGAGGCGCAGTGAGTCCTCCTCACACTCCTCCACTCGAGAGGCGCAGTGAGTCCTCCCACACTCCTCTACTCTGTGTCCTCTCTTCTCTCCACCTGTCAGCTCGGCTACCACAGAGATGTCAGATCCCCCTCCACAGACAGAGCCATTCATTGGTGTCTTCTGCTGTTGCCCTTCCTGATTCCACTGTGGCAGGGATGCCTCAGACTTCACGAGGGCTGCCGAGGGACTTCTGCCATTCTCCAGTTCGCCTTTCAGAGATTGATCTCCCCAGCTTTCTTGTCCAATTGTGCCTAGTCCTTATTTCTAAAACGAACACATTCTTTTTTGGGGGAGAGTTGTTTTATTTTTGGTTTTTTTTTGTTTTGTTTTGTTTTTGAGGTTTTTGCTATATGGCGCGTGTGCTCACCAGAAAGACAGAGAGAGACATAGAGACAGAAAGCAAGAAATCACCCCCCAGGGGGGATGGCCACGCCGCAATCCCTTCTCCTCCATTCTCCTCTCAGGATCTTGGGCATGCACGCACACGCGCCCGGCGTGAGTTTAAGCCACTGGGTCAGGGATGAATACTTTATTTTTCAATACAAACAATAGTCCTCTTTTCCTGATTAACAATGATTGACACTAGATTCTAGAATTCACACTTGATCTCATAGAAAATAATTGAACATTAAAAAATTCGCAAGCGGAGAGTGATATGGTAAAAGTGGTCTTCAAGTCCAGATGCTTTGGGTGAAAGTGCTGCAGCTGGAAGCCATATGGCTGACTGTGGGTTCAGATCTCTGGCTGGTTGAAAAGATATAGGGTCAATATAATCGTGATCAGGAGGAGCTAGACGGCTGGGGAAAGGGGTCACAATGGAATGACACCATCAAGGGTGTTTCTCTCTCTCTCTTTTTCTCTCTCTCATGCTCATGCTCTCTATCATAAAATATAAAAAATAAAAAATGTTCCTCAGAGAGATGACTCCAATGGTGGCCTTCATCCTGGATTGTGAGTGCTAGCAATGGAAAGCAGGGAAAGGACCAGGTAGGCCACCATGGTAATTCAAGCAGAGGATAGTTGGATCCACAGAAGGAAGACAGAAATAAAGAAATTATTTTTTTAAAAAGTCATTGACTCTAATGTTCTTTTATAAATAGTCTCTGTAGTACATCCAGTCCTGGGCAAACAGTAGAAGCAAGTTTATTGGGTTGTTGGAGCAGTCATGATGTATTTTTTTCTGTTTTCTATGCAAAAATGCATCATGAGTTTTCTGACCAACCAATATAAAATTTGAGGAAAAATTATATCTATAAAAGATGAGTTGTACTTTTCATTCATTAATAAAAATTAAAGCAAATGTTCCCATTTTCTATTAAAAATTAAGCTTCATAAGACCATAGACATTGGGGATTTGTCTTTCTGTTGCTGTACTTTCAATACCTTCAACAGTGCCTGACACATATCAGGTTCTGAACATATATGTATTCAATGAATAAACTGATAAATGACTTCAGTGGATATCACAAATGCTTATTTAAGTAGATAAGTGAAATGTTCATTGTGTTAAACTATTCATCTCAAACAAGTTTTCAAAGTCAGAGTTTATAGAGTGTTGTGTAACTACATAAATATCTCCAAATACTCTGTCAATTAAACTTAGAATTTCAGAGCACACAATCCTGTAGAAATTGGTTTAATGGAAAAGTTTATATTCTTCACATAAAAAAGTGTACATTTAATGTGTTTCTGTCATAAGATTCTTCATTGTTGTTGCTTTTCTTTCCTGGGAAAGAAATGATATTGAGAGGTTTTTTTCCCACCATTCAGGAAAATCATTTTTTGGCTATAAATATTAATAGGTTTAGTAATAAATTACACACTTGAATGGCATTTTATTACTTAAAACTAAAATATTAAAAACCTTATTTGAAATGCACAGTGAAATCATGTAATTTAAATCACCTTAGACTTGGAAATGGACTGCAAACCACTGCTTAGAGAAAGCTATAATTCTTAAAATATGTATTTTGGTAATGGTCCAACATATTCCACAAAATCATCTAAAAAGAAAGTGAACGGGTCCTCTAGTCTAGTAAATTTTTCCTCAGATAAGCAAACTATTTTTATTTGCTTCCTCAGGCTGTTCTTTAAAATTAATAACATAAGCACTGGAGGCAGAATTGGTGAGGACTAATTTTTCCAACCATTAAAGGAGGATTTTCTTCTCTCTAAAAATATATTTACAAACAATATTATAAGCCAAGAGTGTAGTCTTCTCAAAAATAAATCCTACAGCTTGACCACATGAAATATATACTGGAAAGTGTATCTCCAAATCATATTTCTTCTTTTGGGAAATTTGGAATTAATAATTTAAGCATTGACATTAATTTATTTCTCAACTGTATAATAGATGAATTCATCAGATTAATTCTATCTGATCATTTTAGAGATAGAAATAATAATTTTATTCAAGAATCAATCATTGTAATTATACCTTCAATCAATATTTTTCATGACCAGGGCATAAGATAGTATTGTCCTGCACAATAATTTTGTTCAAAGCAGGTTAATTTAAATTAGTTACAAAGATCCTCACTAAACATATGGTTTGCCTTGAGGAGTTATGTAGTAGTAAGTTAGCGTATTTTTATATAAGATGAAATAAGTTTTAAATTTAGTTACATGACCTCCTCACTCAGTTATCAGTTTATTTTTATGCTACTTCCTCATTAAGAACTGTCAGTGACTCCCCACTGCACACAACGTAAAATGTGGTTTCTTTAGCTCAGTAATTGAGGACTAATCTAATCTGTCCCAAGTCTTCATTTTCAGCCTACATCTGTCGCGTTCTTGTTTCACTGCCCACTATAAACCATCCACAGCAGACTTTTACTGTCCCTGAAGATGCCTCAAGGCTACCCTTCCCAGGTGTCTGTGCAGCATGGAATATTCTCTTTTCCCAGCATTCACTGCTCCTATTCCTGGAGGCTATCCTGAGTACTGCCCTGAGTATCACACAGTGTTTCTGTTGCTCCCTCACCCATTCACTCACTTCATGGTTTTATCAGTTTTCTGAGTCTTCATCTGCCTTGCCCACCAGGCTGTGAGTCTGTCCTATTCGTATCTGTATGTATCACATAAATAGATAGGTGCTCCCTTCATAGTTATGAATTAAATAAATTCAACCTGAATTGAAACTGGAACCAAGGTGAAGGGGATGGAAATAAGGCAATAAACCAAGTTCTTCAATGCGTCACAGTCAACCAGCAAGTACACTGAGCACTACAGTTTGAGATCTCTATTGATCAGAATGGGATCAGTCAATGGTTAAGTTGCTGGACTCCCACATATTTGACTATGGTTCAAGTCCTGGACCCAGTGGTTTAAAACTCACACCAGGTACATGTGCATGTGTGCTCCAAATCCCGAGAGGAGAATGGAGACGAAGGGATTGTGGTGTAACTGTTACATGGGGGAGATGATTTTTCATTTTCCGTCTCTGTCTTTCCAGCAAGTGCACATGCCCTATAGCAAAATGTCTCTCTCTAAAGAAAAAAATCCTCAGAATGAGACCAGCATAGTGCATGAGGCTGGGTGGCTGGATCGCACAAGGTCGACTGCACAGTTCAATTCCCAGACCTGTGACCTGAGGAGCATCCCAGGCACATGTCCTTACCTGCCGAGAATCCTGAGAGGAGAATGGAGGAGGAGGAATTGCAGCATGGCCAACCTTCTGGGGGGTGATTCATCAGCAGACTCTCTCTCTCTCTCTTCTCTCTCTCTCTCTCTCTCTCTCTCTCTCTCTCTCTCTCTCTTTCTCACACACACACACCCTATAGTAAACTAGAAAAAAAAAAAGAAAAGAAAAATCTTCAGATTAATACTTTAAATTATCTAGACCAGGGCAAGAAAAGCTAAATTTGACCAGGTGATTTATATACAGTACCACTTCACAATCTTCAAAAACTCTTTCAGTCCTTCAAAAGGAGTGTTAAATTTACAAATGAGAACACTAAGTCCTAAAAGTCACACAGAAAATGTGTAGCAGAATAAAGATACAAACATATCTCTCAGGAATAGGCTTATGCCCTTAACCACATCCAGTAACCCTCAGTCTCATAGAAAACCTGGTTAGCCATCATTTAAAAAGTCATTTCTATTTTTTTAATTCAAAAGTATATATTAATTGCAAAATTCACCTATTGTCCCACTACCAGAGATAACCAACTAACATTTTTGTTTTACATATAATATATAAAATATATTTGTATATAAGTAACATATAAATATGTATTGTATATTTATAACAATAGACTATGATAATGTAAGTGTTTGGCACAGCAGCACCCACTTAATAGCAAATATGAAAGAACTACAAAAAGCCGATGGAAAAATATGATAAAAGTTTAAATTTTTTTGGTGCAAAAAAAAATTTGGAACCCATTTTTCTGATATCAAATCATTCTGTGCATCTTACCTGGCACAGTAATTTTCCCACTTTATATACTAAATGCTTTCTATATTATTCCAAAATTCACTGAAAATAAAAGTTTTTATGCTACACAATAATGCCAGTTGGAAATGAACCATAATGAATTCCACAATATGTCTCGTATCATTTGATATCTAAGATGTTTTCTATCTTTTACTATTATAAATAAAAGTTTGGCAAGCATCTTCGTACACACGTATTTTGCATAGCTCTGTTTATTTGGTGCTCAGTTTCAACGTGTATGGGAAAAGGAAAGAAATGAATTGCATCTGATTTTGCACTTCTGGGAAGTAATGGACTCTAGACTTGGTGCAAACCTTCTAATCCAAGATTTTTCAATCTGGAGTACTGCTAATATTTTGGACTAGATAACTCTTCATTATGGAGGATGTCTGTGCAAGGCAAACTATTAAATCCATTCTTCTTTTTTTTTTTTTTTTGGAGAGGTTTTTTTGCTATAGGGCGCATGCGCTCACCAGACAGACAGAGACATAGAGATAGAAAGTGAGAAATCACCCCCCAGGGTGGATGGACACACCGTAATCCCTTCTCCTCCATTCTCCTCTCGGGATCTTAGGCACGCACGCACATGCGCCCAGCGTGAGTTTTAAGCCAACAGGTCCAGGACGCGAACTACGGTCAACTACATGGGAGTCCAGCACCATAGCCATTACGCTAACTGCTGGTTCCCTTAAATCCATTCTTGACCTCGACCCCTACATATCAATAGCAACTCCACCCACTTCTGACAATAAAAAATATCTCAGATACCGTTGAATGTCCCAGGTCATGGGTGTGTGGGGGATGTGGATCGTAATATCCTTTCCCTCTTCTTCCATTGAAAACCACCTTTCTAACGTAATATAGACTCATACCTATTATATTCATCTACATTTACACAGACCTGATTTGAGAGGTAAAGGATAAATCAACATATAGACATATCACACTTCCAAAAACTGGAAGAGGTCTGTAAAAGGGAGCAATATGTATTTACTAGAGACTTTACAATTTCTCTGCTTCAACAGAATACAGCAAACATTCCTGAACACCGAAACAATACAATATCCAGAAATGTATGGAAAGAAAGTACTAGTTTTTTTTTTTTTTCAGGAATGACAAAGCTGAATGTTTAAAAGACAGTCTTTTAATAGCCTGCAATATAAGACACTTCACAGTAACCAGTTGAAAAATGGAGATAAAACCTTGAATAGAGACAGATTGATATGTAAAGAAAAAGAAGGAGTAGAGGTTAATGAATTATTTCTAAATCAATATAATGTAATAAAATTCTCTCTTCTGTGAAAATGTGAAATTTGCATTTATGCCCAGTGAAATATAGATGAACTGTGATTGTGCTTATTACACCTGTCACAGTGAAAAAAAAAAAAAATCAGGTCACATTATCTAGTAGTTACATTTCTTCAAAACTGATTAACCTTAATACATTTTTCCCTTCACTGATCTTACACAGTTTACTGAATACAGTGTGTCTTGATTAAAATTGCCCACATCTTAATTCAAGTCATCCTTTTCTCTAACTCATATATTTTTGATCATTTCTTTAAGTTAACTGTTTAACTAATGGGAATAATGTAATTCTTTTGGTCATGATATACTTACAAATTCAGAGAGAGAGTTCCCCAAAATGAAATTTCAAGCAAATGAAAAGAAGATATTAAAATAACAATACTTTTGCCTATTTCTATCTGTTTAGGATGGATTCATCAAAGGTAAGACACCAGTCTTTATAAAGCACCAAGAAGAGAAATATCCCTGGTGTTCCAAAGTCCATCATGCCTGCAGTTTGCAAATATTCCACCTCATTATCTCTCATTCAGGCATTTTTGCAGTTCTGATATTGGACACACAATCCTTGAATCAATACTTTTGTTGTTGTTCACTGGCTGTGTTATTTGCCTACATAACAATTCATTCAATTACTCGAACAATTGATGTGCTTTTCTCATTTAAAAAACAAAAAACATCCAACTATTCATTTGTCAGTTCACAGTTTGTAGAGAAAATTGACAGCTCTTGCCCTTTCATTTAGGTTGGACCTGTTGCTATTGCAGTCAAACCTGCACAACTGAAATATTCAGAAATTCTTTTCCATCAAATGTACATGGTATCCTGAAGGGTAAAAATGTGGGGCCAAAGGAAGTATTTCAGGTGCCAGAAATGAGAAGTGGAATTTCCCAATCAAGTAGGTTCTTTAGACTAGGGAATTCTAAGTACATCATTTTTTCACAAAACAGTTTTTGAATCCTAAATCAGAAACATTAAAATTCTTAGGAAATGGATCATCATAATTCTTTCCTGCAGCTTCATAATACCTTGAGCTATAAAAACCAATACTTAGGGACCAGCATGTTTGCGTAATGGCTATGTCGCTGGACTCTCATGTAGCCAACCACGGTTCAAGTCCCAGACCCGGTGGCTTAAACTCATGTCCGGCACGTGTGTGCGCGTGCCCAAGATCCTGAGAAGAGAATGGAGGAGAAGGGATTGTGGCATGGCCATCCCCCCGGGGGGCGATTTCTCTCATTCTGTCTCTCTGTCTCTCTCTGTCTGGCGAGTGCACATGCCCTGTAGCAAAAAGCTCTCCAAAAAAAAAAAAAAAAACCAATACTTAGGCTTTTAGTTAATAATTTCTTGGGCTTGCACTTCATAACACTTTTACAGAGTAATTTTTTTTCTATTTGTACACACATAAAGTATATTATAGAAATAAACCTGTCCTTTGTCATCATAATTCATAATTGTTGGCTCATTATTTTGCTCATATCCATTCCATATGATCTTGACCCATGGATACAATCATTATGCCCTCTGTTCTGGGCTCACTCACCCCTCGTGGCAATCCCAGGTTAGACAATGTTCTGCTATGGTTTTCTCAAAGGAAAGCATAAGGTATACGATAAGCTTAAGAAAAAGAAAAATTAATATGTTGAAACAGGGCGGAAATAGTCAATATTCTGCTTGGATGAGCAAATAAAAATTGTCCTTATTAAATCTGTCAGATGTAATATATAACTGACTAAACATAATATATATAGACATTTTTTAAAAGAAAATTACTTTTGCCAACTTTCTTTCAATAGATAGTAAAAAGAATGCTCTCTGGGCAAACACACACTCACACATACACTCAACAGGGCTTTAAAGTATGCCAAACATTTCGATTTTTAAAACACACTAAAGTAGTCAAAACTGAGTTCTTAAAATATTTTTAAATTTCCTTTAACCAATTTAAAACATGGAAACTGTAAGAGGGAATACACATTATAAAGTGATAAATGCTTCTGTCTATTATAAGAGAAATTCTACTAGGAATAAGTAAGAATAAGCACAAATCTAGTTGTTTTTAGAACCTGCTGAGATTCAGTTCCTTTGCAGCAGATCCAGGAAAAGTGGGAGCCAGAATAAATGTCCTATTTTCTTTCTTGTGCCTGGAGATTACTTTAGTTGAATAGGTGACTTCATCATTTTCTTGCACTGTTTGTAATTCTAGGACAATTGCCAGTGACACATTTTTCTCAACTGTTACAAGGCATCAATTCAAACCTTGTTTACACACACACAAAAAAAATGCCAGGAAAAATAGTTAGCTGCAATCTACTGGTCCCCTCTCTCTCTGGTCAGTGCTACCCATAAGAAGGGTAGGATTTTTTTTTTTCCTGTGGCAATTAGTACAAAATTGCCAACATCCATCATTTTTAATGCAACTGATATTCATGCCCATCAGGGAAATATATGAGAGACAAATACCCAAATTGCTTAAGGTTGCTTTCAAGGTCAGTCTCAATGATCCACCAGAAACATTTACAGGCAGTTGAAATGGCTTATAATCTCTCAGTAATCTTTTAGAGCACTCTTCAGTAGATAAATTTTATCTTTGTAATTTGAACTGACCACACAAGTTTGATTTGTTAAGTTTAATGATTTGCTTTTTCAATGGGTGGAAGAAACAGAAAGAGAAATAGAGACAGACAGAGAACCCCCAACAAGGTCTTGATGTTATGATCCATCGCCAGCTTCAACCAGCTCCATATCATGGGCCCATGTGCAGCCTGGTGTAATCGGAGAGATCTCCTGATGTGAACCCAAAAGCTTCCCATGTGGGTCAGCCATACAGAGCATCTCATTTCCCGGCTGTGCCACCATCCAGTCCCCCAAGTCTGGACTCAGAGACAGGCTGGAAGTAGGTGAAATGAAAATGAACCCACTTGTCTCAAATGAGGATCAGTGGCAGTCAGCTTCCTAAGATGGGTTGATGGAACTCTTTGATTTAATACAAGATTATCGAAAGTTAAACTTTATGCTTATCTTTGTTTATAGAAGAAAAAATAGTATAGAGTTTGAACAATATTTCACCTCTGAATTTTTTTGATGGAAGATTTATCAATCAAACAGAACTAGGAGAGGGCAAAGCGCAGAACCTTAGCAATTCCTAAACTGAATATCCATCCAACTTTGTGACAGGTATGAGGTTGTCAGTGTGCTTCTTATATGACATGATAATCTCTAAATAGGGAAGTTCTGAATGAATGCTGAAATAAAACGTAAAGAATGAGAACAAAGTAGCTTCCTCCTGTGAGAAAATGGTGAAAAACACTGACAATTTAGCAGCACAAACACTGGAAGAAAAATAAGTACTCTTTTTGGGGGCTAAAAGAATGAGAGGACCTATGGATTAGGTCAATCGAAGTCAACTGAAAGGAAGAGTCAATATTAATGCTGCCACACAATTCTAAAATAGTAGCAGATTAAAAAGGCCCATTGGGTACTTTCATGCTTATTTTTTCCATGAAGAAAAGTTGTATCAGCTCTGGTAGGCCAGATGAGATAATTTCAGAAACCACATCCTCATTACTCAGAACCAGAATCTACCTTTCAGTATTTCGGTATTAGTTCTGTCCCCAATTTCTTCCTTTGAAACCACTGTATGTGTTCTCAGTGGCCCAGTGACCACTACTGATGCTAATCAGGTTCCTGATTTTCATAACCACAGTGACAATTAACATGAAGTAGGTCAGGCAAGAGAGAGAAAAGTTGTAACTGGGGAGTGGGTCAACATGTGATAGAAGTATTAAATACATACACACACGTACTTGTCATTCTATTTTTTTAAAAAATGGCAACTAGAGTTAAATAATTGTTTGATTTCCTGTTTCTAATTTTTTTAAAGTTTATTTGCCTATTTCTTCTATGAGACAGAGCAAAACAGAGCACGTACTTATTCTATTTTTTTTAAAAATGGCAACTAGAGTTAAATAATTGATTTCCTGTTTCTAATTTTTTTAAAGTTTATTTGCCTATTTCTTCTATGAGACAGAGCAAAACAGAGATAAAGAGATAGACAGACAAAATCCCTAACAAGATCTCCATGTCACGATCTATTCCAGGTTTCAGCCAGCCTGGATCACAAACATATCTGTGCATGATGACTCGGGGAGTTTCAGAACTTGAACCCAGGACCCCTACCAAGTCCTCTGCACCACCACCTGGTCTTCCTCCTTTTTGAATGACTTTTTCATTGTTTAAGCGTGAGTTTGCTTGAGAGAGAGAAACAGAGAGAGAGAGATAAAGCACCCTCAAAGGGAGCGTAGTCCATAGTCCCCAATCCCTTTCCTCTATTTATCCATCATATTTGGGGTACAAGTGCACACATGCCTCCAGCATGTTTTTCAAGCTATCTGAGCTGGAATTCAAACTGTATTCTCCCATATGGGATCTGGCTCCCAATGTGCAGCATTTAATCATTGTGTTCTAGGGCCAATCTTTTTCTTATTGATTGATTGATTGATTGATTAATTGGAGAGGTTTTGTTTGTTTGCTATAGGGCATGTGCACTTGCCAGAGAGACAAAGAAACAGAAAGTGAGAAGTCACCCCCCCCAGGGGAGCGGCCACACCACAATCCCTTCTTCTCCATTCTCCTCTTAGGATTTTGGGGATGCATACACACAAGCCCAGTGTGAGATTCAAGCCTCTGGGACTAGGACTCGAACCACAGTCAGCCATGTGGGAGTCTAGTGACATAACCGTTATACCAGCAGTTCCCACCCCTAGAAGTAAACACTTTGCACTCTCTTCTCTCCATAGTAGAAGCAACTTACCTATTTTGAGTTGGGAAAGAGCCTACAATTTGTTTAGACAAAATTGGGGCAGTGTCTCTCCACAAAAACAAAGATGATTCTCTTTTTCCACTCCAACTCCCCTCAAACATGACATGATTTAATTCCTCTCCTACTCATAGGAAAGGCAATAGACTCAAGGCCTTGGGTTATTGCTTGCTAACTCTTGTGCAATAAGAAGCCTCTGCTTTGTCTAATCTAGTTTTGCCAGTGTATTGATTATCTATTGCCACATAACAAAATGAGGTGCCTTGAAACATAATTATCAGGGCTAACAGGTGACATGGTGGTAAAGGCACCAGATTCCCACATGGCTGACCATGATTTTAATTCCAAACATGGAAGCTTAAAAATCACACTAGGTGTGTATGCATGAAGCCCAAAATTATGAGAGAATAATGGAGGAGAAGGGATTGCAACATGGCCATTTTTCCTGGAAGTGATTTCTCACTTTCCTTATCTCTGTGTCTCTCAGTCTTACACAGGCAAGTGCATACACCTTCTGGAAAAAAAAAAAAAAAGACACACACAAACACACAATTTTCATTTGTAATTTTTCAGCTTCCATGAGTCAGAAAATTTGACAAGTCCAGGAGCTATTGACTGGAATATCTACACAGGCTCTGCATGTAGCCTAGGCTTCCTTATAGCACAGTGCCTGAAAGGTGAGTAGAGAGAGTTAGAGCCAGAGCTAGAGGCAGATGCAAAAGCAGGAGGCTGTCCCCATTTATTACCTGGACTCAGAGGGTACATGTGTCACTTCTGCTACACTCTATCAGCCAGGAAGGTTACAAGGGAAGGGAACATCTTTCATTGGAAGGTGTCAACCACAAGCAACCATGTGACTCCATGGTGCAAGTCCTATATACGTGCATGTCCAGGATCCTGAGAGGAGAATGGAGGAGAAGAAATTGTAGTGTGGTCACTTCCCTTTTTTTTGAGGGGGAGGTGAGGGGAAATAGTCACTTCTCACTTTCCCTCTCTCTATCTCTCTGGCAAGGGCAAGCACCTAAAGCAAAAATTAAAAAAGGAAAAAGAAAAACACTAGTTCAAATACAACTACTGTAATATTGTGCTTGATATTTCTCACCACATCCTCTACTTTCCACACTAGAAAAAGACAGAAAAATAGTTGTGATAAGTAATAACAGAAACTACCAAAACAGAGAAGGCCAATATGGAGCACTAAATTAGGTAACTCAGTATCAAAAATGAGATTTTCTTTTTATATATTTTTTTAATTTCATTTTCTTTTTTTTTATAAAGTTTTAAATACATTTTTCATTTTGTCAGTTATCTTTTTTACAGGTTATATTTTTAAAAATTTTATCCACACACGAACTTGTAATTTTATTTATTTGTTTGTTTTTATAAAGTAATTCTTGTTTTCATTCTTTATTTATTTTCATCTGACCAGAGAGGGACAGAACGAGAGAGGGAAAGTGAGAAAGCAAACTGCCAGGTCCAGGGCTCAAACCACGGTTGGCCATGTGGGAGTCCAGCGTCCTTAACCGCCACACTACCTGCTGGCCCCCAACTTATAATTTTATTAATGAATCTATGAATTTTTCCTGAAAAGCATTATCTCATTATGGTTAGAAAAAATTTCTGAATGCTGTAAAATATGTCATACTTTATTTGTAGATATAGATTCATTTAATAAACATGTTTCTTTACATATATGAAATAATTGATAGGTCACAGGATTTACAAAGTCTTTGCAAGTTAACACAGGTCCAAGGCTGTTGTACTACTATAATCGCTTCCACTCACTGCACGCCTGTCATGTGCTGGGCTGTGTGCTAGGTCTTTACTGTACAGTATTCCTAACACTCAACATCAAGCATTGTCCCCTTTGCTTAGATGATTAAAGTGATACTCAAAAAAGTTTGCTTCTTGGGACCAGCAGTCAGTGTCATGGCTATGTCGATGAACTCCCATGTAGTCGACAGCGGTTCGAGTCCCGGACCCGGTGGCTTAAACTCATGCTGGGCATGTGTGCGTGCATGCCCAAGATCCTGAGAGGAGAATGGTTTTTTTCAACTCATTCTTCCCTCTTTTAATAGGATTGATCATCTTTTTTTCGGAACAGCTTCTTAAGTTTCTTGTGAATTCTGGTCATCAGTCCTGTATCTGACACATTGTTTACAAAACTATTTTCCAATTATGAGGGCAGTCAATTCACACTAATTACTATGTCTTTTGCCATGCAAAAACTTCTTAGTCTGATGTAATCCCACTTGTCTATTTTGGGGATTATCGACTGTGCCTT
>NW_006204359.1:173546-179066 GCF_000334495.1 Tupaia belangeri chinensis
TGTCCCAGACCCGGTGGCTTAAAACTCACGCCGGGCGCGTGTGCATGCATGCCCAAGATCCCGAGAGGAGAATGGAGGAGAAGAGATTGCGGCGTGACCATCCCCCCTGGGGGGTGATTTCTCGCTTTCTGTCTCTCTGTCTCTCTCTGTCTGTCTGGCGAGCGCACGCGCCCTATAGCGAAAAACGTCTCCAAAAAAAATAATAAAAAAAATAATAATCTCGGTTGAAATTGTTTCTGACTTAACATTTTCAATACATCTTCCCATTCATTTCTTGCTTGCATTGCTTCCATTGAGAAGTCCGATGTTAGCCTGATGGGGTGATCTTTGTAACCTTGTTGTTTATCTCATGCCAGTTTTAGTATCTTATCTTTATCTGTGGTCTTTGCCAGTCTGGCTAAAATGTGCCTTGGGGAAGATCTTCTTGGGTTGATTCTATTTGGGGTCCTTTATATTTCTTGGGTCTGGATTTTTGAGTGCCTAATGAGATTTTTCTGTCCTGGTCAGGATTGATTACATTTAAGTCAAAAGTAGTGAACATCTCACATCATTGGTGCTTTATAGACACATTCAAAATAAGTGAAGTAGATATTTTACTGGTACGTATTCTAAGAATGTTTGAAACCTACACATAAGCAAAAACTAAAGATATGAAGAAATATCTAATCTCTGGAGTTTGTATTATTTTCCTACAATTACACTTCATAAGAATAAACAGAGAAGCTCTACTAATAACATTGAAAGCAGGTCATCTTTCAGCCATACACTGATCAGGATGATGTAACATTTAGCCATAGAGAGCAGAGGAGTTGGTAAGTGAAAAGGAAAATGAATCTGTGGTGATCCATTGATGTTAGTTTGTGGTTTGAGGTGTAGCAAAGGCAAATGGTGTCTGTATTTTCAGCCTTGGACAAGAGCCAACCAGGAGATTTTCTATTACTTTTTAGCTCATCTATCCACTGCAATCTATGTATTTACTTAGGTTGTCTCTGTAACACTCTTTATGTTTGGGTCACTATTGACAAGGACAATAGGGAGAAGGACAGAATCTATTCAGAAAACTATTCCATAATGGTCTCGCTGCCAAATACACAGGCAGAACTCGGGGATTTATGAATAAATAAAAGCAAACTTTCAGATACCTTGCCAAATGAATTCAAGAAATATTCTGAAAGCATTGAGAGAAAGGAAAATAAATTTCATTCAGTACTAACCTCAAGACCATGGATTTAATAACAATTCCGATTTGACTTTTAAAATGTTAGAAGATAACTTTAAAATTGATCGAGATTTAATCTATTTTAAGTATATTTATCATTTTATTGTTTAGGTCTTTTCTTATTAAAAATATAGAAGGAAAATAAGTGTTCTACTATATCATTCCTTTAGTTTATGCAAAGGCATTCAAGCAGAGAAGTAAGTGCCTAAGCATGTTAAATTTTAACAGCAACTTGGCAAATCCCGCTTTAAAATGTTTTATTATGAAAAATTTAAAACATATGAAAAAAACAGAATAAGATAATGAATTTGCCATTTTTGCTTCATCTATTGCACTCACTATCTTGCCTTCTTTCGGTCTTTCTCTCTCTTGTTTCCTGCATAATTTTAATTCAGGTTCCAGCCATCATTTCACTCTTGCTTACTTCTGAACATATCTATAAAAATTATGAACGTTTTTTACAGTAATTCCTCCATAACAGCTAATACATATTCATATGTCCCAGATTGTCTCCAAATGTTGATATTGTTTTCTCTCAATCAGGATCTGTATAAGGTCCTTATGGTATAGACACTTGCTACATCCAGTGACATGTGTCAGAAAATAAATTAAAGACTTTAGGCAGTCAACTCATGAGGTTCAGATGGGCCTTCCTCCTCATTTTTCCTGCCTAGAGAACGTCCCCACCCAGAACTGTCCTGACCTTGTTTCTACACACATGCTCCCCAAAACTCCCAAGTTTAGCCTCAAACTACCAATGTGAGAATGTCTCAAACATTTGTAAAAGTGAGGACAGAGACAAATCTGAACAGGATGAGTGAGAAGAAACACTCTTGTGCAGGTCTTGTGAACAGAAATTTTACGTCTTTGGGAAGATTTTGAATTTTTAAAAAGCAAGTAGGCAAAAAAGGCCTGTGGAAAACTATAGCCCCACTGCACCTCCGAAAGCTTTTGTTCTGAAATCTAATGTTCGGAACATTTGGCCAAGTTTGTCAATCTGTTGTGATAAATGGGTGCTTGGCGCTTATCACGCCAGGGTGTACAGACACATATGTACTGCATGCACGATGAAAAAAGACACCTTGTAGGGCAATAAATCTGCATGGGAGTGAGAAACTGATGTAATTTTAATAACAAAACATGTACATATTTTGGTGGCAGAATTCTAAGATGGCCCCCAAGATTCCCACTCCCTGGTGTACACTTCTCGAGTTCAGCTGGAGCCTGTGCATACATTGGGTGGTTGCTTGTGGTTAGGTTGTGTTATAAGGCACGTGGTGATGGCTGACATTTCCATGAGTATATTATGGAGGAGATTAGAATCAGGAGACCTACCTGTGGCTTAGAGGTTAAGATGACTAGATTCCTCATAGCTGACCACGTGGTTGGAGTCTCAGATGCTGTGGCTTGAGAAACACACATGCGTGTGCAGGCACGGAATCCCCCAGAATGGGAGAAATGGAGAAGAAAGGATTGCTGCATGACCATTTCCATAGGGGGTGCTTTCTCCCTTTTTTTTCCCATCCCCACAAGTGCATGAGCTGTCTGGCAAAACAGAAACAAACAAACAAAAAGTCAGATGCATTCTTGATGGCCTGGATGAGAGCAAACACCCATGTTGTGGACCACCTATGGGATCCCCAGGGCAAGGAACAACACAGCTTCTAGGAGCCAGTCTCAGAACTTGGTTAACAATCAGCAAGGAAATGGCTCTGGTGATTATACCCACAAGAAACTGAATTCTAATGACAAACAAAAACTTGGAAGAGGACTCTGGGTTCTCAATAAGAACTCCAGTATAGCCAGCCCTTCGATAATAGCCGTGTGCTACCTGGACCCAAAGATACAGTCTAAAATATTGAAGATGATAAATAGATGACATTTGAAGAAGCTAAATGTATAGTTATTTGATGCACCAGAAATAGAAAATTAACACACTCTGTGCCTATTTGTATATTTGTATATATTCACATATAAGAGAAACAGATGTCAGAAAGTTTGGAGTCAAGAGATAATTATAGTATAATGGTGACAGATAGTATTAGGAACAACTATTCAAAGAAGGAAAAGGGGAATAGTGAAGTGCACCTTTGGGTGCCTACACAGTGGTCCTTGTCCCTTCTTTCTTGTTACAACCCCTGATTTTGCTCAATACAGAGCTATATTCTCCAAGGGTGAAGCAGCCTCAGAGGCTGGGTCTGCCTTGCATGAGCCAGCCATGGTGGTCTCCATGCCCTGGCACTCACTGGCTTAGATGTGGGCATGGCATGACATTCTAAACAGTGAGACATGAGGAGGGATCACTGTGAAAAGTTCTCCACACTGTTAAAGTCACACATAGGCAGAAACATTCCTCTTGATTCCTCTAGACTGCTGGGGTGTGCTTGTTGCAATCGTGTCTGGTCTCATGGGTTAATAAAAAGAGCCAGTATAAGAAAACGATGCAAAATGCTGAACACGGCAGAATAGCAAAACAGAAAATACGAAGCTCTGACCTTGATGATGTCATCAACCCCCTTAATTAAAAAAACATGAAGTCACCCTAGCATAAGACCTTTTGTTGTTTGAGTTAATAAATAATAAATTAAGCCATTTTAGCTGTATTTTCTGTTATTTGCTGTCAAAGGCATTCTCATTTAGGCTTTTGTGTAGAATTGTGCATAGTGTGTGTGGAGAAAGAGCACATACTTAA
The DNA here is from genome assembly GCF_000334495.1 of Tupaia belangeri chinensis. Lineage (NCBI taxonomy): Eukaryota > Metazoa > Chordata > Mammalia > Scandentia > Tupaiidae > Tupaia > Tupaia belangeri. The sequence continues at coordinate 177,458 of NW_006204359.1, forward strand.
TTAGTGCTATGATCAAGAGGTCAACATAAGTTGTCCAAACTCTCCTTCTCCCTTGAACACATTTTAGATCCACCCTAAACAATATGAAGTTGTTTTACTCTTAACATTTAAGCCATATTGTGGGCAGACTGCTGGATGTATCTATATACATTTTCTCATTATTCCCAACAATGCCCTTTTAGTGTGGACTTGCCTCAACTTCCACAGTGTCAGCTGAAAACTGTTTCTTCACCAAACAACAACAGCAACAACAACAAAGAAAGAAACAAAAAACTCAAACTCTTCTCCGAAGAACCCTTCCTTTTCTAACATCAGTTGAAATTTGATTCTCTCCTGTAGACGGCACCTCTCATTCATATTCTCAGGTGGTGCAGGTACCCTCTTGCTCAGGCCCCTATTAATAAAACTGGACATGAAGTAACTCACTGATACCTCTCCCTGCTTAATACCCAGACTGTATCACCCACTACTCTTGGTCTTGTTTCCTACCATTCTCTAGGCTCTTTCTTGGTATTTCTATCTTTATTTCCTCTTCTCACATCTCATGGCTCAGTATCATACCCAAACGACTCCTGTCCCAACTCTGGGCCACCTTAGCATGTGCACAGAGACTCCTTTCAGGACTCCTTATTCTTACTCTCGGTCTCTGAACTTTTCTCTTTTAATTTGTTGTACGCCTTGTTTCAGTGATTTTCTCTCATGGACTTCATTCGGGCCCTGTCATCATCTGTAGTCACAACCTCCACAATCTCAATTCCATAAATCCCTCTTTCTGAGATCTATTTCCAGGTCACTCTCTTGAGCACCCCAACAATCCCATCAAGACTTTTAAACCATTGATTCCATCACTCTTCACTTTCACCTCCAAGATCTCTTTTCCCCCTTTACTTGGATGAATTAATAATCATAGTTAGTCTTTCTGAAGCATAGACACCCGACCCCCTTTCCCATCACAATATCTATTGGACTTGTTTGACAAAACCACAAACCAAGATAAAAAACAAACGTGTGCTTTTTGCTCTTGTATGACAAAAGAACAAAGGAAAGTACAACCACACTGACTAGTAGCATTTTGAATTAATGACCACAAACTCACGTGTTTTCTTAATAATACCCAGAAAAACACAGAAAGACTTCATAATACCTCAGTATTATACTATGATTCCTTCATTCACTTACTCTTCTTTTTTAATTTTTATTTACTACCTTAATTCACTATACGCCATCACAACACACCAATGAATTTTCCATCCAAAATACACTGTGCATTGGTTCAATCAAGCACATCAGCATACATGTTCTCAGCAAGTAATTTTCCAATTCTTACAACCTGCATACCTTGCCCTTTGTCTTGCCATCCCTGATTCCCCATTCCCTACCCTCTGCCATGTCCCATCTTCTTCCTCCATTGTCCCTGGCATCCATGGTTGCCCTCCATGCCTTCCGCCCCCCTCCCCATTCAATTGTTCTGCCAATGAGCTTAATTAGTCTAAATATATCCAATAGCTAGCACAGCTGACACATACCTATACATGTACCCAAATCTGACCCTAGGCATAAACCCCAGTGAGTAGAATGAACATACTATAAAGTAGTACCCAGCTGTGTC
>NW_006204359.1:179571-198210 GCF_000334495.1 Tupaia belangeri chinensis
TCTGGCCCAGAGGCCACGCGACTGCCCGGAGAGGGCGGGGAACAGGGTGGGGGGGGGAACGGCGGCACCCACCTCTGCCTTGGGGCGGGGAGGGGGCACTGAGCCCGGGAGGGCCCCCGCAGGTCCCACCGCCAGTCACAGCCTTGGCGCAGGGCCGGGGGGGCCGCGCTGAGCCCAGGAGGGCCCCTCCACTTACTCTTAACCATGGTAACTATTTTGCGCCTTCCTTTTGCTCCCTACACCTCCAGTATTCTTCCCTCATCCTCATGCACAACTGATGACTTTGCTTCCAACAAAGCTAATAAAATCTAAGCAATAAGTAATTTATTTCAAGTTAATGGAATCTAGAATTTATCCATTAAGAATAAGCCATGAAAGTCGGAAAAAGTATTCCATAAGACTTTCTGAAGGCAAGAGAAAACTACCAAAGTGGTGAAAACTATGGCATATGATCAAGGAGAAAAATCAGAAAACTGAGCCTGGTATTAATTCTAACAATATCTGCCAATTCATAAAAAGGCATGTGAGATGTTGAGTAGCTATGGGGCACTTTCAATAGTCCTACTTATCTAGGCCATAAATATTGGGGTCCGGGTCTTGCCAAGAGAGAAGGATCCCTGTAAACTCAACATAATTTGTGTTGAGATGGTAAACTCCAGCTACTCAAGAAGAATAAAGCCAACCCAGAAAGGTAAGTTTTGAATTATGCCAGTTCCTGGAATTGGATTAGATGCACAGATTGTCAATGCCCTTGCTGCCTTCCAGAAAGAAACATATTTTTCCCTTAAGAAAAATATCTTCAATATATTTTAAAAACATGTTAATATCTAATATCTAAATCACAAACTATATACTGAAAAAGAAAGTTCCACATGAATTAAAAATAAATTAATTAAATAAATACACAGAAAACCCACAAAAGACTGTTATTAGGCATGAGACATTAGATAATTATAATCAACATATTTTTAAAAAGATAAAATTGAGCACTACAACAGAACACTGAAAGTATAAAATGAAATAAGAAAAATTTAGAGCTTAATATTATTATATACAGGGCTGGTAGGTGGTGTAGTGGTTAAGACACTGGACTCACACTTGGTCAACTGCAGTTTAAGTCCTGGACCCGGCAACTTGAAATACATACTGGGCACATGTGCATGTGCCTAAAATCCTGAGAGGAGACTGGAGAAGGGATTGAGGTATGGCTATCCCCCCTAGGGAGGTGATTTGTCACTTTTTGTCTCTGTCTTTCTCTATGTCTCTGGCAAGCACACATGCCCTATAACAAAAATCTCTCTCTCACACACATATGTAATATTCAAAACTATGAACTCATTGTATAAGTTTAGCAGCAGATTAAACAGAGGTTAAAAAAAAGGTAAATGAGCCAAAATGCAGACAGAAGAGAATACTTTGAATAAAAGAAGTAAGGAATACATATGTAGGAAATAGAACAGAGAGGGGACAGTAAGAGACATAAGGTATTTAATATAGGCATAATTTGCTTCCCTAGAAGAAAGTTAAAATACGGAAGTAGTAATATTTGAAGAGATCATTACTTAGGATTTTGCAAGTTTGATTAATATTACGAAGCACACTCAAGAACCACTGTGAGGTACAAGCAGATTTTTTTTCTTAACAAAATGTCACTTTGTTCTAAAATGTTGAAAACCAGAAGAAGAAAAAATCATAGAACTACACAAAGAACAAAAAGAGAAGAATCTGAGAGGATCAAGAACTAGAGGTTTTTCAACAGAAACAAAAGAAACCGGAACACACAGGATTAATATCTTGAAAACATGTTAAGGAATATAACTGCCACCCCAGAATGTTAAACCCGAAGGGCACATTCTTCAAAAGTGAAGGTACAACAAACACATTTTCTGACCAAAAAAAAGAAATTGAAAAAATTTAGCTTCAGCAGACCTGCACTAATGGAAATACTAAAAAACAAACAAACAAAAAATGTTTTAGGGGGAAGGAAAATGAAACCAGAAATGAGCTCAAAAGCCCACAAAAGAATGATTAGTGATAAAAAGAATACATGTGAAGATTTCAATAAATGTTTCTTCTACAACATAAAAGTATAGTGGTGTTTAACAAGTGTGTGTGCGTGTGTGTAGTGTGTGTTTATGTATTTGTTAAGAAAATATGAGCTTGTGTGTGTATTGCATACAGAGACAGAAATTCCATAAAGTCCAGGAAGGGAACAAGTAGCGTTAAAGTGATTTAAAGCTTGTGCATGGTCTAGAAAGAAGAGAAGCACCTCAGTACTCATATATGCCAGGATACAAGGCCATTTTTAGGGAGGCCACTAGAGGAGATTTAAAGAGATTTAATTTGAATAAAAGACTATATAATTACCAAGATAATAGTATGAAAGTGACAAAGATGAACATTCAAAAGAGAACAGAAAGGAGAGGAAAAGAAAACATACAACAGTTGGGAGCAAAGAGAGAATGGTGAATTTAATCCCAGTAGAGCAGTAATTTACACTATTGAATAAATATCTCTGTTATTTTTTAAGTTTATTCATTTTTTCCATGAGAAAGGGAGAGAGACAGAGACAGAGATGACGGGAGACAAGAAAGAGCCAACCCCAATAGGATCTTCACATCACAATACAGCCCAACCTCAACCAGCCAGGACCATGGTGCATGTGTGCCCACCCGGCAGTCCTGGAGATGCAAATCCATGACCTTCCCATGTGGCTCAGAACTGCAGAATGTTACGTTACTGCTATACAATATACCCAAAACATTCCTTTAATATATACATATATAATTATTATTATTATTATTATTATATATGTAAGTCAGCCAAACAGAGCATCACATTACCACCGCACCACCACTACCTGCTGTGTCCTTTGACATGCCTCTATTATTTTTGTTTGGTTTATTTTTTACCATGTGTCTACTTTATGGCACTGCAAGAAACTCCAGGTACATTTTATGTTTTCTCTGCCTCAGTCCTAAAATCAAGTATTTCACCAAGTAGTCCTGTTTTATTTTTAGTTGAAAATGGCATTTAAGGGGCCAGTAGGTGGTGTGGTGGTTAAGGTTCTGGACTCCCACATGGCTGACTGTGGTGCGAGTCTCAGACCTGGATGCTTGAAAATTGCACTGGGTATGTGTGCATGAATGCCAAAATCCCAAGAGCATAATGGAGGAGTAGGGATTACAATGTGGCTATCCCTCCTGGGAGGATAATTTCTCACTTTCCCTCTCACTGTCTCTATCTCTCTCTGGTGAGAGTATATTGCCCTATAGCAAAATATTAAAAAATAAACAACAAAAAAGAAGAAAAATGTCACTTAGAAAAAAAGATCTTGGTGCTGAAAGTGTTCATAGCTACTTAGTGTCACTGTTTTCAAGTCCTTCCAATGAAAAGTGCTAGAGAAAATACATATGTGTACTGCCCATATGCATAAACATGAATTCATACTGATTTCTCTGAATAACTCAGCATCATAAGGTTGATTCTAATCTTTCATCTTAACTCATTTGTCACTTATCACACTAAACATAATAAACCTAGTCTCACCCAACATGTATTTTTAAGCACAAAAAAATTATGAAAATTCATTATAAACTGGTCCACAAAATAAAGCTATAAAAATTTAACAGACACGTAAATAAAAAGTTATCTGTTAATTATAATTTATATAGTGGTACTATTTGATTGACATGCGCTACCTCCATTCTGGAAGAAACAGTCTATGGACTATACAGATGTATAGTGATTAAATGCAAATTTAAAAAGAGAAAAAAAAAAATTAGGCATGTAGGTAGTACGGTGGTTAAGGCACTGGGTCCCACATGGCTGCCTCTGCAGTTCCATCCCTGGATACAGCAACTTGAAAAACATGCTATGTGCATGTGCATGCATTCCCCAAATCCTGAGAGGAAAATGGAGGAGAAGGAACTGTGCTATGGCCTTCCTTCTTGGGGATGAGTTCTCATTTTCCTTCTCTGTGTCTCTCTGGTGAGTGCAAGTGCCCTATGTCAAAAATATAAAAATAAATAAAATGCAAATTAAAAAATTAATTAATTGTTTTTAATCAATTAATTTCATAGGACCAGCACACACACCCTATGGCAAAAAACTTTTTTTGGCCATCAGGTATATGTGCTTGCCAGAAAAAAAACAGACAGTGAGAGGAAAAGTGAGAAATCATCCACCAGAAGGGATGGCCATGATGCAATGCCTTCTCCTGGAGTTCTGGGTATGCATGCACATATAACTGGCTTGATTTTCAAGCTGCCAGGTCCAGGACTTAAACCATGGTCAGTCTTAATCATCATGCCATCTGCTGGTCCCAAATTAATTTATTTATTAATTGACTGCCAGCCTAATTGTGTATCACATACAACATGATGTTTTCAAGTATGCATAGAATGAGCAAAGACTCAGTAGAGATAACTAACATTCACATCATTTCACAAACATAATTTTTGTAGTAAAACACTTAAAATCTACTCTCAGTGAATTTTTAAGGATATAATATACTGCTCTTCACTACTGTCAACATTTGTACAATATATCTCTCAAAATAATTCCTAATTGAAATTTTATATCCTTTGACCACTCTTGGTAACCACTGTTCTACTCTAATTTTTTCAGATTCAAAATTTAAGTGAGATAATGCAATATCTCATATGTTTGTGCCTACTTATTTCACTTAATGTAATGTCCTCCAGATTTACCTATGCTCTAACAAATTATGAGATTTTCTTCTTTTATATGACTGAATAGTATTACACTGTGTGCATGTACCACATTTTCTTTATCCATTTATCAATCAATTTCATATCTTAGTTATTTTGCGTAATGCTGCAATGAACATGGAAGTCCAGAGGTCACTTTAGCATACTTCTTTCATATACATCCAGTAGTAGAATTGCTGGATTATATTGTAGTTTTTCTTTTTATTTTTACTGTTTACCATAATAAATTCTGATGTTGGGCATTTTTTATGTACTTATTGGCCATTTGTGTGTTTCACTTGAAAAATGTCTATTCAGGGGGGTTTTTTGCCTATTTTTTAATCAGATTTTTTTCTTACTGTTGTTCTAATTAGATTTTTTTCTTACTGTTTTCTTACTATTGTTTCAGTGCCTCATTATTTTGAATATTGACTCCTTTGAATAACTCAGATATTTGCTCCTATTCTGTAGGTTGACCCTTCACTCCATTAATTGTTTCCTTTACTTTGCCTAAGCTTTTTAGTTTGATGTAATTTTATTTGTCTATTATTGCTTTTATTGTCTGTGCTTTTTGAGGCCTGGTCAAAATAAAAATCATTGCTTAGACCAAATTCATGGTGCTTTTCCCTTATGTTTTTTTCTAGTAGTTTTAGTTTCAGGTTTTACATTTAAGTCTTCACTTTGTTTTGAGTTTAATTTTTTATATCATGTGATAAGAGTCCAATTTCATTCTTCTACATGTAGCTATCCAGTTTTCCCAGAACCATTAATTGAAGAGACTGTCTTTTTTACCATTGTATGTTCTTGTCATATTTGTCAAAAATCAATTAATTGTGAAATATGTAAATTTATGTTGATGCTCCTTAGTCTCTTCCACAGTTATGTGTCTGTTTATGCCAATTCTGAGCTGTTTAGATTACTATAACTTTGAAGTAGATTTTGAAGTCAAGTTGTATGATTTCTCTGAATTTGTTGTTTAGCTCAAGATTTTTTAGAATATTCACAATCTTTGGGTTCCAAACAAATTTCAGGATTTTTTTTCCTAATTCTCTGAAAAATGTCATTGGAAATTTTTTAAAGTTATCAATAGCAGCTTTTAATAAAGCATTTCTTTTTTCACTGAGACATTTTAACGTCTGATGTAGTGAGAACTTTCTTCCTTTTCTAGTCTTTAGAGTATTTCTCATGGCGAAGTACATATTTTCTTGAAATTCTTCATAGGAATTGGTGATTGGAAGAGCTAAACAGTTATTACCCTTGTTTCCAACAGGAAAATTCATCTGCAGGCACTCAGCCAAAGGACTAGGTATAAATCCAGCAGGAGGAATAGAACTGCACCCCATTGCAAAAACAAGAATGTCTTCCACTGTTGCAGATTTATCATCCTCAATAGTCTGTAAGTAACTGTTTCACAACCCCAAAGCTTATACATTGGGTACTGTGCATACTGTAAAAAGATCACTAAGGACTTTTGGGGAAAGATTCTCAGGTTTATGACAAAGGATGCTACAAAATGCCAAGAATTTTAGACAGAAAGTGAAAAATCACCCCCCAGGAGGGATGGCCACACCGCAATCCCTTCTCTTCTTTTCTCCTTTCAGAATTTTTGGCATGCACACACATGTGTCCAGTGTGAGTTTAAAGCTGTTATATCTGGGACTCGAACCATGGTCAATTACATGAGAGTCCAGCGACATAACCATTACACCATTTGCTGGTCCCTCTAATGACATTTTCTAATCTTAATTATCTCTCATAGACTTCATCTCCTAATAACAAAGTTGAATTAAGTTTCCACCTTCTTAATACAGTCAAGTAGCAGCCAATAGACAATGCATGAATTATAGGATGCCACATTCAAATCATAACAGAATCCTTGCCTTGCTCCTGATCTTAGAGGAAAAGTTTAATTCTTGTGTATAATGTTAGATCTGGGTTGTCATATTTAGCCTTTGTTGTGTTAAGGTACATTCTTATCATACCTAATATGTTGAGAGTTTCTACCATAAAAAGATGTTAAATTCTACCAGACATTTTTTCTGTATTATGCCATCTAATGTCTTTTTACATCGTTTGAGATTATGGTATGGTTTTTGTCCTTCATTCTCTTACTATGGTGTATCATAAATTGATTTGTATATGATGAACCATCCCTGCATCTCAAACATAAATCTCACTTGATTATGGTGGATGATTCTTTTTATACACTGTTGTATTTAATTTGTTAGTATTTTGTTGAGGATATTTGCATCTGTGCTCATCAGAGATATTGACTTATTGTTATTTTTTTGTTGTAGTGTCCTTGCCTGGCTTTGACACCAGGCTAATAAAATTACCTGGCCTCGTAAAATGAGGTCATAAGTACTTCTTCCTTTTCAAATCTTTGGAAGAGTTTGGGAAGCACAGAGTGAGACAGAAAACTCCCCAATAGGTCATAATCACACTGCAATCTTTTTTCTTCTATTTTTCCATTCCCAGAAGGATTTGGTGAATACACCTGTCTCCTTATGCACAGGGCTTAAATGCTACAGTATGGAGCCAGTTCTTATTGGAGATGTTTTACCTTCCTATGCCAGGATATTCACGTTTTTCTCCAAATTTGGAAATATTTCTACTATTATCCTTTAAATTACCTTTCTATTCATTTGTCCTTTTCTTCTTCTTTTCTAACTTCTGTATCTCAAATATTTGTTCTTTTGATGCTACACCATAATCTCATATTCCATAAATTTCATTTATTCTTTTTCATACTTTTCTCTTTTTTTTCCTCCTCTGACTGCGTATTTTTAAATAACATGTCTTCAAGTTTAAAGTTCTTTCTGCAGCTTTATCGATTCTGGTGAAAATGCCATATTGTGTCTTTTACTTCATTCATTGTATCATTCAAATTCAGAGTTTCTGTTTGACTTCTCTTTGTAATTTCACTCTCTCCGTTGTGTTTTTCATTTTAATCAGTTCCTTAAAATAATTATTTTTAATTCTTTATCTGACATTTTGTCTATTTTCACTTCTTTGGGGTCAGCTACTGGAAAATTATGATATTCTTTCGGGGACATTATTTTTCCTTGTTTTTTTCATGTTTCTTACTGACTTCCATTGATGTCTGAGCAGTTGAAGAGAGACTTATTCCAGTCTTTGTAGACTGGTTTTGTCTGGGAGAGCACTGCTCTTGTCAGCCCATACAGACATTCTGAACAGGCAGTTTTGTGTGGTGCAAAGGCAGGTTTGCTGCTGGAATTCTCGGGCATTCTGGCCATTGCCTAGGTCAGCAGGTGGCAGATATGATGCCTGGATCCCCTGAGGTAGATGTGTTGAGTCAGTCTGAGAAAGTACATCTGGAGCCCGTACCTGTGAAGGTCAACCAAAAGTTTGGGTAAAGAGATGGACTCGCAGTTTCTGTCTATTGGGGTAAGTCTGGGTCCTGAGTCTCTAGGAGTGATTTTAGCCTATTGGTCTGAGGAAATTTCTTGTCACTAGGTTCCACTGGGATACCATGAGTCTTATGGAATAGGCCTGGACCCTAGGTCCTTAAGAGCTTGCAGCCAAAAACACTGTCTTACCTAGCCTGTTACTGGGTCACATATGGATCCTGCATCCTCAGGGGCCAGTCCAGAGCCTGCCATTGCAGATGCTAGCCTGAGCTGAGAGCTGTAAGGACCATACAGGATCTCAGGTTGCTCTAGCCTGCCTGGTGACCGGGTGTGTGAGTTTTGGCCTGGAGCCTAGATCTATGAGGATTGACCTAGCTCCCAGGACTGCAGGGGCCAGCTGGAAATCTGGGTTCTCAGAGGCCAACCTGGAACTGGGCAGGACTAAGGCCTATGTCCAAAGGTGTTCACCTTATGCTTGAAGCCAGGGGTGCCATCCTAGCACTGGTATGAGCGCGGAGATGGTTAGGTTTGGATATCAATTTGACTAAACTAAGAAATAGGTACAGCCTTGTAAATCAATATTCTGAGTATTCTTTTGAGAGTATTTTAAGAGGGAAATAACATGTCAGTCTGAGTAAACCAGAAAGAGAAGATCTGCCCTCAATGTAGGTAGGTGCTACTCCATTAATGAGTGGCCCAGAGAGAACAAATACAAAAGATGAGCTAATCTTTTTTTGAGAGGGTGAGATAAAATTCTTCAAGGCTGACCTGACTTTGGACTCCAAGACTTGGACTACCATTCTTGCACACTACCATTCTGGCCCCCACCCTCTCAGTTGTTAGGCTTTTGCTCTGAAATTCACCTTGTCGGCTTTCCTGCATCTTAGGCCTCTGGATTTTGAATGAGTCATGCTACCAGCATCTCTGGGTCTCAAAGCTTAAAAATACCTGTGTGGGACTTATTGGCTTCTGTAATCACATGAGCCAATTCTACCAACAAATTCCCTTTCATATAGCCACACATATCCTATTGATTTTTTCCCTCTAGAGAAGTCTGACTAAACAGTCATGCAGCCTGGGTAAACCAGTTTGGCAAACCTGACTCTATGCTGATCCAAAACCAAGGGCATCTGGTGCTGCAGGGGCCCTTCTGGTGCTGGTTGAACCTGGAGCCCATATCTACAGGGGTCAGCCTAGAGACTGGTTTCATGGATGCCAGCATGATGATGAGGGCTTTGGGGGCTTTGGTCTTATGCTAGGATGGGTCTGGATCCCAAGTCTATTAGGACTGATCTGACACTAGGATAGGCCTGAAGTTCAGGGTCACAGGGGTCAGCCTAGCACAGGAGTGGACATAGAGACTGAATGCTCCAGGCAGGCCTGGAACTTGGGCCTGTAAGTTTGCCACCTAGTCCCAGGACAGGTTAAAAGCTTGGTGCAGAGTACCAGTGTAGAGTCTGGGGACACACGGGCCTGCCCAGTACTACATTTCACTGGGGCTCACGCAATGTTGGGATCTGCGGCAAAGTCTAGTTCTTACTTCCCTCTCCTCCCCCTGAGCAAACAGTTCCTTTCTTCAGGCTCTGCTGCCTGGTATGGGGAAGGCATGGTGCTAGTAATGTACACTGTCCTTCCTACACTCTTCAGTGTGTTTGATCTTATTTCTGTGCAAAACCCAGGGACATAATCTTACACCTGGATTCCTTAATTCTTTTTATTTTTTTCCTGCATCAACAGTTTGCTCAGATCGATGTTTCTGAGGGGGGACAAATGCAGAAAAGTCTTATTCGGTCATCTTGCTGATATTGACATAATTTTTTTTAATAAAGTACACATAATAAAATTATGGGGAGTATAACATCTAACTCTATGGCGCATACAGAATAAATAAATTTAAAAGGGAAATTTTCGTAAGTTTGTAAATAAAGAACTATATTTGTAGAAATAATCCTTGGATTAATGAAGAAATCACAATGGGATATTTGCAAGTAAATGATAAAGAAAATACAACGTATCAAAATTTTTGGAATTTACGAAAGCCATACTAACAGATAAATAGTGTACATTCTAAAAGAAGAAAGATAAAATTAATTGAATCAGTTATCAAATATGGGATGCTAAAAAGAAAATAGCAAATTAAACTTAATGAAAGGAGAAGAAAAGAAATCCAGAAAACAATAAAATAGAAAACAGAATAAAGAAAATCAATAAAGCCCAAAACTGATTCTTTGTTAAAACACTTGTTAATCCCCCAATAACACTGATAAGAAAGTAAACAGAAGCCAAAATAAACTCCTGTGGCTTGGTGGTTCAGAGAGCTAGATCCTAAATGACCAATCACCGGCTTATGTCTCAGACCTGGCAACTTGAAAAACTCCTCAGGCACAAGTGCATGTATGCCTAAAATCCTGAAAGGAGGGCGAATTGGAAAAGGGATTGCTGCAAGACCATGTCTCTAGGAGGATGCTTGCTCTCTCTCTTTGGAAAGTGCACACACTCTCTGACAACTATTAAAAAAATATAAAGGCGGGACCAGCAGTTGGCATAATGGCTATGTCGCTGAACTCCCATGTAGTCGATAATGGTTTGAGTCCCGGACCCTGTGGCTTAAACCACGCTGGGAGCATGTGCATGCGTGCCCAAGATCCTGAGAAGAGAATGGAGGAGAAGGGATTGCAGCGTGGCCATCCCCCCCACCCCAAGGGGTGATTTCTCGCTTTCTATCTCTTTGTCTTTCTCTATCTTTCTGGTGAGCGCATGCGCCCTATAGCAAAAACCTCTCCAAAAAAAATACAATAAATAAAGGAAAATAAGAAAGCAGTAGTACATAACATGAAGAGCTAAAATTGACAATAGTATGTCGCCTATAAAATTAAAAATCTCGTAAGATAATGTGAATAATTTTATAATTAAATATGGAAAATGTTAATGAATTGGACAAATTTATTATTGCCTAAGCAGAAACAAGAACAAATTGAAAATCCAGAGAATCCTACAAGTAATGAGATTAAATCCATAATCACAAACCTTCCCACAAAGAAATTTCATGACTAAATGACTGTACCTGTATATTGTCAAATATTTAAGAAAGAAATTAAAATATTACAGAAATTATTTTAAAGAATATTAAAAAATGAAGCACTACAAGCCTATTATAGGAGACAACTGAAACCTGAAATTAAATGACAAGGATATTACAAGAAATAAAAATTACAGGCCAATATTATTTGTTAACATAGGTCAATTATTTTTATAAATAACGGCAAATCTAATCTAGCAACATAATAAAGATAATAAAATTACTATAAAATGAGGCTTATTCCAGAAATGCAAAGTTAATGTAAACTTTAAGAATAAATTAAAGTGATTCACTATGTGAACAAAAAAAAAACAAAGAAAAATCATGTGATGATTTTTAAAAATTTATTTGTTAAAATTTAAGACCCAGTCAAGATTAAATTTCTTAGCAAACTAAGACTACGAAGGAAGTTCTTTAATTTTAAAATTAAAAATTTATGATAAAAATCATATTCATTCATTAAAAGTTGGAAAATTTCACTGATATCTATCATACAAATAGATACCCCTTTTCATTACTTACATCCAGTATTTTGCTGGAGAGTCTAGCTATTGCACTAAGATAGGAAATAGTAGAAGAAATAGTTATTGGAAGGAAGTAAAGCTGTCATTCTTTTAGATTGTCTATAAAAAACTCTAAAAGAGGGACCAGCAGTTGCCGTAATAGCTGTGTCACTGGACTCCCATGTAGTCAGTCGACCATGGTTCAAGTCCTGGACCCAGTGGCTTAAACTCACGCCGGGCATGTGTGCGTGCATGCCCAAGATCCCAAAAGGAGAATGGAGAAGAAGGGATTGTGGTGTGGCCATTCCCCCTGGGGGTGATTTCTCGCTTTCTATCTCTGTCTCTCTCTGTCTTTCTGGCGAGTATACACGCCCTATAACAAATACCTCTCAAAAAAAAAAAAACTCTAAAAGAATCTGTAATGTAAATTACTAGAATTTTAATTTGGCATGGTACAGAAGTACATATACTTCTATAAATAAAAAAACATTAAAAATAAAAATAATGAGAGGTGCTATTGATAATAACATGAATAATGACATGCCTAGGATGTCTAATGAAAGATGTGTAATGCTAGTTTATAGGACATTATGAAGCATCTTCTGAGAAATTAAAGAAAACCTAATTAATGAAAGGCTACATGGCTTTCATGGTTTGGAAGACACTATTTTGCAAGTTGTGAAAATTGTTTAATCTCTATCAAAAGCCCATGTGTCTTTGATATTTAGATATTATTGACTAAATGTATAACTTAATGCAAAGGCCTATGTATAGTCAAAACATTTAAGAAAAAACAGAGGCACCAGTACGAGCAATTACTCTACTATATTTTAAAACTGATTATAATACATTAATCAAAGCAGTGTGGCACTGATGAAAAAATGCATACAATAATAAGATGGAATATAGACCAAGAACCCTCCTCAATCACGTATAGATATTCGTGTTATGGGTAATGTGACATTTCAGACACTTAGGAAAAGAATGGTTTTTAAATTAAGGTGTAGAGAAAATTGAATTTTCTTATAAAAAAAATACTGTAATTTTGACACCATGTCACACCATACTCAATCTCAGGTCAATTACAGATATAAATGTGAAAAGCCATCCGTGCAGCTTCTGAACAATAGCAGGCATCTTTTTAATAAGGGTTAGAGTTTTCTTATAGTATATAAAAAGTACTAAGCATACAGGCAAAAATTGATAAATAGGGCTGTATTAAGATTAAGAAACCTGGCTTCTCAGAAGTGCCATTAATAGAGCTAAAAGGCAAATGCGATGTTTATAACATGTATTACCAATCAAGTACTCAAATCCAGAATATACAGAAACACCATCTGATAAAAGATAGGTAGACAGCCTGACTGAAAAAGGCAAGAAAGTTCAGTAGATACCTCACAGAAAAAAAAAGTATCCAAATGACCAATATACGTGTGAAAAGGTACATAAGTTCATCAGTTACTAGAGAAATGTAAAGCAAAATCAACAATCAAGAAGTTTAAAATTTAAAAGGAAATAATTACACCTATTAGAATTTGGGACAATGAGAACACACATCCTCTGCCAGTTGAAGTGTAAATGATACACAGAAATGGTAATGATTGGCATTATCTCTCAAAATTGTACAGTGCTGGGACCAGCAGTTAGCATAATGGCTATGTCACTGGACTCCCGTTTAATCGACCGCAGTTCGAGTCCCGGACCCGGCGGCTTAAACTCATCGCCAGGCGCATGTGCCTGTGTGCCCAAGATCCCAAGAGGAGAATGGAGGAGAAGGGATTGCGGCACGGCCTTCCCCCCTGGGGGGTGATTTCTCGCTTTCTGCCTCTCTGTCTCTCTCTGTCTTTCTGGAGAGTGCACACGCCCTTTGACAAAAAAAGAAAAAAAAAATGTACACGTGCATACCCATTGATCCAGCAATTCCATTCCTAGATACATGGTAAACAAAACATGTGCCCCACACTGGTACAGTGAAGTTATTAAGAGGTGAAATCCTTAAAACTACAAACAATCCAGGACCAGCAGTTGGTGTAATGACTATGTCTTTGGATTCCCATGTAGTCAACCACAGTTCGAGCCCCAGACCCAGTGGCTTAAACTCACGCTGGGTGCGTGTGTGTGTGTGCCCAGGATCACGAGAGGAGAATGGAGGAGAAGGGATTGGGCCATGGTCATCTTCCCGGGAGGTGATTTCTCATTTTCTATCTCTTTGTTTCTCTCTGTCTTTCTGGCGAAGGCAGGTGCCCTAAAGAAAAAAAAAAAAAAAAGTCCACAAACAACCCAGTTGTCCATCAATTGCAAAACAGAAAATTATATTGTATAATCTAAGAATGGAATATTCTACAGAAATAAAAATAAATAGGGCCAGTCCAAAATATAATGAATGTATACCACATAACTGACCACATGGTTCAGGAAGCTTAAAAAACACACCAGGCATGTATGCGTGCATGCCCAAAGTCCTGAAACAAGGGAGAAGTGGAAGGGAAGGCTTGTGTGGTGACCATTCCTCACAGGGGGAGCTTTCTAACTTTCTTTCTCTGTTTCTCCATTTAGTGCACACACCCCTTAGCAGTTAAAGAGAAAAATAAAAAGGAAAAAGAAAAAGAAAAAGAAATATACTACAGTTATATGCATTAAATTGACCCTAGTTCCCTACCAGTTATTTTTTCCACTACTTTGTACAATATAATTCCTGTGAAAAGTTTTTTAGACTTGTTGCTTCTTCCTCTCCTCTCCTGCTCTGTTAAAAACCCTTTCAACAAGACTTTCCCATCACCATTCCACAAAACTATTTTCAAAGTCACTAATAACTTTTCTGTTGACTTTCCAACAGCATCCTTCCTCGTCTCATTTGATTTATCTGTAGCATTAGAGAAAATGGATCCACCTCTTTCTCCTTGACATTCTTCTCTTGGCTTGTACGAAACCCTTTAGTTTTCCTTCTACCTTAGAAGCTTCCTTCTTTAGTTCCCTTCTTTGTGTTTTGTCTGTTTTGTTTTGACTACTTAATAGCAATCATCAGTCTTGGTTCTTTGGTGTGCATACCTATGCTCTCTTGGTAATCTCAATTAGTCATACAACTTTGAGTATTTTTCATATGTGTGTGTGTGTGTGTGTGTGTGTGTGTCTGTGTCTGTGTTTATAGTTTAGAAAGAAACTTTTACTGGGATTTTAAAAACATTCCCAAGTAATAATTGCCCTCTTTATAATTGATGTAATACTTGTACATATCTACTGGATACAATGTAATTTCCCAGTACAAAGACAATATATAGATCAAATTAGGATAATTAGTAGCTCTATTCATTTTAGCCATAAGTCATTATTTTAGGAACACTCAAAATCCGTTTCAAGTTACTCTGAAAAATACAGTAAAATTTTTGCTTCTTTTTTTTTTTTAAGAGAGACTTTTGTTATAGAGTGTGTGCACTCACCAGAGACACAAAGAGAGATAGAAAGTGAGAAATCACTTTGGGAATATGACCACATCACAATCCCTTCTCCTCCACTCTCCTCTTGGGATTTTGGGCACGCACGCACACAAAAGTCGCCAGGTCTGAGACTCAAACCATGGTCAAGTATGTGAGACATAACCATTATGCCATTTGCTGTTCCCTAAATTTTTTAAGGTTTTTGCCATGGGGCGTTTGCGCTCTCTAGAGCGAGATGGAGGCCATGGGAGGTAAAATGAGAAATCACTCCTAAGAAGGATGGCTATGCCATAACCCCTTCTCCTCCATTCTCCTCCAGGGATTTTGGGCACACATGCACACACACCCAGGCTGATTCACAAGGTGCCAAGTCCAAGACTCAGACTGTGGTCAACCATGTGGGAATGCAACGTGGTTGTCCCTTAACCACTACGCTACCTGCTGTCCCCTCGTAAATTGTTATTAACAATCATCACCCTACTGTATTCTGTAACACTGGAAATTCTCCATCTTATCTATCAATATCTATAACTTTGTTTCCATTAATCAACCTCCCTCTACATCCCTTTCCTCTATCTTTATCAGTGTATAGTAATCATTTTTTAAATTTCCACATATAAATGAGAATATGTGTAATGTCTTCTATATGTTGACAGTAACTCTCAAATTTAACTTACCAGCTCCTGTCTTTTGAACTCAAGTCCTCAATTCCATTACTTACTTGCCATCTTCACCTGAGTTTTTTTTTTTTAATTTTTTGATTATTTTTATTTTCAGTTTATTTTATACACTCAATCACTGGATATTACCATGGCTTGTAAAATGAATTTTTGCAGCATGAATACACTGCACACCAGTCGAGTTAAAGATATCAGCACAGACGTTATCATCAACAGACAATCCTCCATTTCTGTGCCCCTTAGATGCCTTGCCTCTCTGTTTTCCTCCTTTACTTCAATTTTGACCACTGGAATGCATTTTGAGTTTCTGTCCTGGACTGCCTCGCTCATATGTCCCTATCTTAGTGGCAATTCCATTCTTCCAGTTACTAGGAACAAAAGTCCTGGAAGTATCCTGATTCCCTCCTCCTCTGAAACTCCACATCAAATTTATCAGAAAATTATATTACGATAACTTTTTAAAAATTGTCTAGTAGGGCCAGCAGGTGGCATAGCTGTTAAGGCCCTGGACTCCCACATGGCCGATGGCAGTTCAGACCCTGGCCTGGTGGCTTGAAAATCGCACGGGCATCACATGCACAAGTGCCCAAAATCCTGAGAGGAGAATAGAGAAGGGATTGCAGTACAGTCATCCCCTCTTGGCAGGGAGCGGGGTGGGGGTGATTTCTCACTTTTTTTTTTCTCTTTCTCTGGCAAGTGCACACACACTGTGGCAAAACAAACAAACAAAAGGTGTCTAGAACCTAATTCTCACCTCTCCATACCTGCCATTTTGTTCCAAAGTGCCATCATTTCCCACCTGGATCACTGCTGTGTTTCCTAAAGCATTTGCTTCCTCAACCTACTCGAAAATGGCATCCACATGTTTTTAAACTGTTTGTCAGGTTATATCACAGACCTGTTTAAAACCTTTCAATGGCTTTTCATGTCATTCAGAATAAAAGTCTAGGACCAGCCAGGTGGCATGGAGTTTTTTTGTTTTTTTTGTTTTTTTTTTTTGAGAAGTTTTTGCTACAGGGCACGTGTGCTCAGCAGAGAGACAGAAAGCGAGAAATAGAGGGGGCGGGGGATTGGTCACGTCACAATCCCTTCTCCTCCATTCTCTTCTCGGGACCTTGGGCACACATGCACTCACGCCTGGCGTAAGTTCAAGGCACCGAGTCCAGCACTCGAATCACGGTCGACTACATGGGAGTTCAGCGACATAGCCATTACGCTAACTGCTGGTCCCAGGTGGCATGGAGATTAAGGAGGCTGGCTCCTCATGACCAACTGCATGGTTCGAGTTCTGGACCTGGCAGCTTGGAGGCCTCATTATGCATGTGTGTGTGTGTGTGTGTGTGTGTGTGTACCCGGGGTCCCAGGAGGAGAATGGAGGAGAAGGGTTGAAGCATGGCTATCCCCCTTGGGAGGTGATTTCTCACTTTCGCTGTCTATCTTCCTCCCTGTCCCTGGTGAGCATGC
The DNA here is from genome assembly GCF_000334495.1 of Tupaia belangeri chinensis. Classification (NCBI taxonomy): domain Eukaryota; kingdom Metazoa; phylum Chordata; class Mammalia; order Scandentia; family Tupaiidae; genus Tupaia; species Tupaia belangeri. The sequence goes on from NW_006204359.1 coordinate 196,815, forward strand.
ATAACCTACAGTGGGAGAAATAAAAAGAAAAGAAGAAAAGGATAAAATTCAAAGTCTTTATGTCTTAATGAGCTGCCTGTTCTCTGTCCTCATCACCCTGACGCCCCCCCCCTTCTCCGCATCTGCAATGGCTCCTTGGCTCACGCATGCGCATCCAGACGTCAGAACCCTTGAATTTGCTGTTCTGTGAGAAATGCACGTTGCCACATTCGTGGGGTTATTCCTCACGCCGCTTCAGTCTGCCATGTTAATCTTCCCCATGACACAGCTCTAACCATGAAATTCCAACCCGTTTCTTTCTTTTCAATTTTCCTGCTTCTCTTAGCCCTATTTATTTTTATACCACTTCTTATCTCCAGGATATTAAACAATTATATTTACTGTCTTTATTATGCATTGTCTGCCTCCCTGGCTAGAACATAAGGTCGCAGGGCAGAAACTTTGGGTCCATTTTGTTTGTGGATGTATTCTAAGCAACTGACCTTGGTAGGTGTTCACCAGATACCTGTTAAATAAATTAATAAGTGTGGAATCTCACAGCTGTATTACATGCTTTGTGAATAACTCCAAGGATGAGAAAAGCCACTGGAAGAGTAGGAGAAAATGAATAGTTTTGGGGGTTTTTTTAAAGCAACAAAAAAACAGAGAAAAACAAAATTTATATTAATTTTTATGGAAGTTCAAAATGAATCAAGTATGACCATGTTCAGAGAAATAAAAAGGTCCATTAGTTGAGCATGGAGAAGAAACCTCTCAATTTTCTCCCAAGAAATATTTCTCTAGATGCTATCCAGTGTAAGAGGTAGGAAATATCAAGTTGAATTTCGAGGGAGAAAAACTAAAGGAAATAGTAGAATGCTACAGAGGCATGGGGCATTACATAAGTGGGAAGAGAGAAATGAGATGTCTGCTTCAGAGAATGCCCATCATCCTTCATTTTATGATTGAAAACAAGGCTCCAACCAGTGCAACGTGCTCACCTCCCCGGTGAAGTTCTCCTGGTTAGCACACTTGTTAACACCGTTTCTCTTAACTACAGAGTGTGAGCTTCCATCTAAAACTCTCGGAATCTAAGTGATTTTCCTAGAGACATTCACACAAACAGACAAGTTATTTTATAAAAATATTTTCTTCTTTGCTCCAGCTATTGGGAAATAAATGATAGGAAACAAACAAGTGTCTACCTCAGAGGTCTCAGACCTGAGGCAGGATGAGGGCATTTCAAAACTGAAATTTCTTGGGGGGGTGGGAGGGGCTATCTTTAGTTAACCAAACAAAGAAATTTCTTTGAAGGCCAATTTTCTCAAAATCTTTACCTAAGCTCTAGGTCACCAGGGATGTACTTTGACCAAAAATTGAGTGGTATAGGCAATGCTATTATTGAGAAAATCAAAGA
>NW_006204359.1:198391-200526 GCF_000334495.1 Tupaia belangeri chinensis
TATATATATATATTTCCTCTAATTCCTTTGTAATATTCCTTGTTAAAAAAAGGGGGGGCTGTTGGGGCCAACAAGTGGTATGGTATTTAAAGTGCTGACTTCCCACATGGTCAGCCATGGTTCGAGTCCTAGACCCATCAGCTTGAAAATTATGACAGGCACATGTGCAAACATGCACAATAGTAAGAGGAGAATGGAGAAAAAGGAATTGTGGTATGGCCACTCCCCACAGGGACTGATTTATCACTTTCTCTTTCTCTCTTTTTGTCTCTCTCAGGCAAACACACACACAAACCAAAAGAAAGAAAGAATGAAAGAAAGAAAAGAGCTTGCTACTATAACTTAAAAAAAAAAAAAAAGAAAAACCTAAACTGATTCTACAGGAGCACTTAAAGATCAGACTCAGATCCATCCATTTAGTAATTTGATATTATTATCTATATTAATGGGTAGCTTTATGATGGGTAATGCGAACCAGAACTGAGAACTAGATTGCTGCAAACCGCCACCTCCATTGGGATTGGGATGGGCTTTTATGCATAGTGAAGGGGTCAGAGGTTCAACCAGGTGCATTATCTCCAGGCATTATTCTTGTCAAACTTCATAGAAGGCTCCATGATTTTCTGATGCCAGGCAGTAACAGTGCCGTCTGATTCCAAAACCAGCTTAAAGGACATCAAGAGACTGTTACATTTCAATTATACCAGGCTATAAGTAATATGTGCCCTTGTGTTCAGAAGCTATGGGTAAGGGCCTTTAACTCTAGCATGGACCAGCTTCAATAGACTATATACACGAGAGAGTGACAGAGAGAGAGAGAAGCAACCCCGACAGGGTCTGGTCATGCTGCAAGTCCCCTCCTCCTGGCCTATAGTTTGTTGGCTCCTTGGCACTCATTTGTGTGCCTGGTGAGTTTCAAGCTGACTGGCCAGGCACTCAAACCATGATCACCACGTGACTTCCAGCACTACAGACCTTGCACCACCGTGGCTAGGCCACAAACGCAATTTTAAAAAGCAGTCTTATATTGGCTAATGAGATTCCAACATGTTGAGAAAAAACATGGCAGAAAAAGCTTTGATGCTATAGGTGGACAAAATAGCTCACAGATCAGTAAGTGCAAGAGATGGGATCCAGAGCCTAAGAGAAGATACTAGTTTGTATTTGAACAAACTGAAAGCTCCAACATGTGCCTCATAATGTAGGTCTTCTGCTTAATAATCAGGAAGAGCAGATGGAATTAATAAATTGACAAAAGATAATAAAGTTTCTCTTTCAAAGTTCCCCATTTCTTCCCTTAAAAAAATAGGGATAGAAATATCTGTCTCTTTAGGGCAATAATTATAAAGTGAGATTGCAAATGTAAAGCAGTTAGCAGAATGCCTGGCCCCATGACGGCTCAAATGATTGGCAGGTCTTCTTGTTATTGAAGCCACCTGTTAGTATTGATTATTTCCTAGGGCACCTCATTGCATTTTTTGCCAGGCCTAGGTATATAACTCAGGTACTTGACCAAAAGCAAAAAAAGAAATGATATAGTCAAGGTGTCCCAGGGAAAAGAAAGAGTAGGTGAAATTTGTATCTGTTGCTTTAAAATGGCTTCTATTGTCACACTTGGGAATAGAAAAATAAGAGCTCAAATCTTCCCGGAAAACTGGTAGTTGTCTTTGTTCCCGGTCCAAGAGGTGTCTCTCTGGAAACCTCCAAAGCTAATCCTCACAGCCCCTAACCACTTTGCGCAAGGGCCACGCTGAGCCAGATTCCAGATCACAGACGTTTCTCTCTCAAGGCCAGGCCTACAGTTGTGAATGGTTCTCACAATCAGTTTAAAAGACACACGTGTGTCTACATTTTAAAACATCCTTTCTCTCTTCAAGAGTTTTTAAATGAGGACCAGCAGTTAGTGTAATGGCTATGTCACTGAACTCCCATGTAGTCGACTGCGGTTTGAGTCCTGGACCCAGTGGCTTAAACTCACACTGGATGCGTGTACATGTGTGCCCAAGATCCTGAGAGGAGAATGGAGGAGAAGGGATTGCGGCATGGTCATCCCCCCTGGGGGGTGATTTCTCGCTTTCTGTCTTTCTTTCTCTGTCTGTCTGGCAAGAGCACGCGCCCTATAGCAAAAAAAACTC
>NW_006204359.1:200903-236984 GCF_000334495.1 Tupaia belangeri chinensis
AAAGAGCACGCGCCCTATAGCAAAAAAACCTCTCAAAAAAAAAAAAAAAAGATTTTAAAAAGAACTTTTCCTGCTTAGAGTTCTTGCCAGATCTTGTATACACATTCTACATGTCAGAGTGTGTACGCATCGTCTACATATTTTGTATAAGTGGTTTCCCAACTATATAAGAAATGCAGCCAGATAAAGAACTACCCAAGGAAATTCACTGAAAGGGGCATCTTTTTCAAACACAAATTAAATGGTGCTATTCTGACTAATCACTGCAATATAAAGTTGTCTATTTATAACTGTGTATATTTAATTTTCTGACTCACTGCTGTCATTGGTTTGCATTTTATTTCTGTTCTGATAAAAATTGGAAATATGATAAAACTGTTTAAGTCTCTCAATTTTGTACTAACAATGTAATGAGTTTATTTCTGTCTCAGAGAGCTCCTTTTCTCACACCTCCAACAACTCATATGGCTATCGACATAAAAAAAGGAATAGCACTGTGATTTAGTGAAAACAAAGGTTTATTTTTTCATTTTAAAACTTTACCTCCTTCTTTCCTCCCCCCTTTTCTTACTTTTTTTCTTCCTTCTAAGAAATAACAATTTTCTGACTGTTAACTGAGGACTCTGCCAGTCACCAAGGCATACATGAAAAAGATAGAGAGATGTTATCCCCACCCTTGAAAGAGGCAGAAGAGCCTTGGGAACCAACAGTTAGCGTAATGGCTATGTCGCTGGACTCCCACGTAGTCCACCACGGTTCACATCCCAGACCCAGTGGCTTAAAACTCACGCCGGTTGCATGTGCCTGCGTGCCCAAGATCCCAAGAGGAGAATGGAGGAGAAGGGATTGCGGCGTGACCATCCCCCCTGGGGAGAGATTTCTCGCTTTCTGACTCTATGTCTCTCTCTGTCTGTCTGGCGAGCGCACGCACCCTATAATGAAAATCTCTCCCAAAATAAAAAAAAAAAAGAAAGAGGCAGAAGAGCCTTTAAAACTCTGAGTAAAGCAGTATGTGAACTTTAATGAAAGGAATGAAAGGAAGGTGATGGGAAAACAGTGCCTTCATGAAGGACTAAGGGAGATTTCACAGAGCAGTCGTCATCGGGGCTCGACCTTGAAAGATGTCTAGTATACAACCAGGTAATAAAGAAGAGAGCTGCATGAATATTCGTCGCAGTTGTTAGTCAAAATAGGCCCAATCTGGAATTACCCCAGATGTTCATTAACTAAAAGATAGATAAGTAAAAGTGTAGCATAACCACATGTGGAATATTATTCAGTCATAAAAGTGAAATACATGATATCAGGATGAACCTGGAAAACTTTACACCAATGACAGAAAGATAAGTACTGTATGAGTCCATTTCTGCGAAATGCCCAGAATAGGCAAATCTAGAAGAGATATGAAGTTTATGAGAAGTTTGTTGTGTCTAGTGGGTACAAATTTCCCTGCAGTAGATGAAAATGTTCTAGAATTAGATTATTGTAATGTTTACACATCCTTGAAACTTTACTAAACACTTTGCATTGTACACTTTAAAAAGATTAATTTATAATATACAGATGATCTGAACAGAGCTGTTATAAAAAAAGAAAAGAAAAGAAAAAAGAAAAGAAAAGAAAAGAAAAGAAAAGAAAAGAAAAGAAAAGAAAAGAAAAGAGAGGCCAGCAGGTGCGTGGTAATTAAGGGTGCTAGACTCCCACCACTGTTCGAGTCCCAGACCTAGTGGCTTGCTTGCTCTCTCTCTCTCTCTCTCTCTCTCTCTCTCTGTCCCTCTCTGTTCAAATTAACATAAATAAAAGAGTAAGTTAAATTTAAAAAAAAAAAAAGAAAATCATAAGAAGGTGCATTTTAAACAAACAAGATCTCTGCTCCAACCTGGTGGCATGAAAGAGCAGGACACCCTAGCCTCTTTACCTGAAGGCGTGGGTGCAGAGCAGTGGGCTGACCGTGCAGCTGGTGAGACTTACGAGTGACATGTGGATCACACACACACATTTAAGCTGCTGTGTTGTAAGTGCGTGTTTGGGAATGGACACGTTGGCAGCAATTAGAAAGATACCTGTAACGAGAATCTCAGAGTTTGCTTGATCCTTAGTTAACTGTGACTGAAATCAAAGTGGTGATTATTTGAAACTCAAACATTTGGAATCTGCATTTATAGAGAAAAGGAACACAGAACGATGAGCCACATGTGGTTGCTGTTTACATTTATTTATGCACCAATCTTCCCTTGAGCATACGCAAGATGCCTACAAATATAAACAGATATTCCTAACAAGGGGAAATAATTATACCTGACTTTGCACATATTTATATAAGTTAAAAAGGAATGTACACAGTCCTGTTCATCACATGATTGAGTAACAACCCGTGATTGGAAATATTCTGATTAAAATTTTCATTTCTACAAATGAACGAAATCAGATTATTTTTAAGAACATCATACTTGCCACACCGTATGGTCAAGTGTCTGGAATTTCTGCAGGTGTGACGGGATATTAACAACAATGATGAGAAAAAGAATTTGCATGAAAGACAACAAATGCAACTAACATAGCAGCATTTCTCAAAGTGTAGATGAAGGACCATTTGCATCACAGACTGTGCATGTTTTAAATTCGGATTTCTGAGCCCCTACTTAAATAGAGTGAATTAGGATTTCTGGAGGAGAGTGGGGGGAATCTGCATTTCAGTAAGTTGCTCAACTGGTTCTAGTGCACACTAAGACTTCAGCAACTCACTTAAGACTTAGAAAGGAGGTCATTTAAGATGGTCATTACTTAGGGAAGCTCATCTCTTTCTGAATATTCCTATAAAGGAATCCAAACCCATCCTATGTCTGAGGCAGAATGTATGTCTTCTGTGTTAACTGCTGTACCACTAGCAGATAATATTCCTACAAAGGCAATCTTTATCCAAACCCATCCTATGTCTGAGGCAGAATGTATGTCTTCTGTGTTAACTGCTGTACCACTAGCAGATAGAATAGTACTTGTCACCTGGTAGACATTAAGTACTTATTTAATGAATAACTTGGGCCAACCCATAGCATAATAGTTGAGGCAGCTGGATTCCCCATGGGTGACCGTGTAGTTCAAGTTCCAGACCCAGCAGCTTGAAAAATACCCCAGGGGTGTGTGCATGTGTATGTGTATGTGCGCGCACACACATGCCCAAATCCCAAAGGAAGGGCAAAATGGAGAAGGGATTGCAGCATGACCATGCTTCTTGGGAGTGTTTTCTTGCTTTCCTTCCTCTCTCTCTCTCTCCTCTCTCTCTCTCTCTCTCTCTCTCTCTCTCTCTCTCTCTCTCTCCCTCTCTCTCCCTCTGGCAGAAAAAAATAACAAATAACTTGATGAGCTATGTGCGTGCATATAATAACACACACACGCACATATAAAATAAGAGTCATTGTTTTTATGTACAGATTTTCTTTCCATTTAGAAAAAATTTACACTAACTTCCTGCTTAATATGTTTTATAGTATTCTTATTTTGCTGGAAAGCGAGCACACTGGCTATAAGCTGAAGATAACGAGGACAGGGCTTTATTTATTCTGCTGAAATCGGTGTGCAGCTCTCATTCTATAGCCTGACTGCATCCATCCTTTCAGAATAATAAAAGCAAGCATGCTCACAAAGAAAGGGCAGTCCATTAGAGGAGAAATTGTATTTTCATAACCAAGAACAGTATTTCCTTCTGGAAGCGCGAGTGCAAGTGAATGAGACTGTAGTTGATTTGAGTTTGTGAGAATTACAATTCGAAGTCTCTAGAATCTTCTAAGGAGTTTGATGAAATTTCTGATTTTTAAAACCACAGGCCAAAACTTCAATCGTGACCTCCAGCTGTCCCTCTTTCACAATACATTTTTTCCAGTGAAATTTTCCCCAGGTAGTTCAGGCCCAACTCAAACATACTTGAAAGGCCCGAAATACTTTTCAGATTCTCTAAGGTCATTTCTGTAGTCATTTCTTGCTTATGTGGGTAAAGGCTGACAAATCTAAAGTAAATGACTAAGAATCTATTGTATTAGTTCCAGGTGAAAATATGTATTTTATTTCAAGAGAGAATTTTCTCACCTATACAACGGGGCTGACAACAGTAAATACCACCATGTCTCAGGACGCAAAAGCCACATAATGCATCAAATCCAACCACACACAATTAAATGTGTAATTGTTTAAAGAACAATAATGAAAAGCAACTTATTCTTGTCCGCTACAACCTGCTCTTTTATTTTAATTCTGTACCTCAAGTAATTGAATTCTTCTTTTCCTCTTTTCTTCCTGTGTTCTCAGGTCCAGTCTTTGTACCTTCTAATGATTTCTCAGGTATGTTCATTTATTTTCAGCTCCATTGCTAATTTCCTAGTTCGGGTCACTATTCTGCCTTAACGAAATTACCACAAGCGTCCGTTCCTGCCATCCTGCCTCTGATCTTACTGTACTTCCATCCATTCTCTACTCCACAATCCATTTCTTCCCGTTCTCTCAGGACACTGGATCAGTACTGACCATCCTGTTCTTTCTATTATCATGCACTCTCTTTTGAAAACTCTAGCTCATCATTCAAGATTCAACAAAAAGGATGACCTGCCTAAATCACGAACGGATAAATATCTCTCCCCCACCAACTATGGCTCAAAACCCTACCAGAATCCTCTCCACCTTTTGAACAAGGTCTAAGTTCTTCTCCCAGGGTTGAAAGATTCTTTGTAGCCAAGCTCCCAAGTATTTATATAAGTTAAAGTCTCTGAGTTTTATGGTTCAACTCTACTGTACAATGGCTCAAAAGTTCATGGAAAGTGCACATGATGGATTTTTTTTTTACTAAAATAAACTCATATTGTAACTTCATTATTTTCCCTGAACTTTTTGAAGTACCTCCTACAGACACAGTTTTGCAGAATGTGGGATTTTTCCTTCCATCTCTACAAGTCTTTGAATATCCTGTTTCCCCTGCCTAAGCATTTAAAAATGACTCTTCACAAAGGCTATGCTGAGCTTTTATCGGGTGTCTATACCACGTGTTATTTTTCCAAAGTGACCATAATGATATCTTCCATGCCAAATGCTGATCTGCAATGTGATTTTGACAATCCTTCCAATGATACATGGAGTCTATGCCCATCCTCTGGATCTGAGCAAGCTTCTGATTCATTTGTAACCAATACCTTATGGCAGAGTAATGATGCCCAACTTTTGAGGACTGGTTAGAAAAACTGATGCCACCTTGAAAGTCTGCTGCTCAGAGCCTTGAGCTGCTGTGTAAGAAGTTCAGCCCTCTGAGGTAAGAAGCCTAGCTCCTCAAAAGTTTTCCTGCTGTGATCAAGCCAAGCTACACACACACACACACACACACATATATATATAGAGAGAGAGAAAGCATATGAGTGAATGAGTTTTTACATTATTCCAGCCCATAGCCAATGGGTTAGTCCCAGGCTTCACAACTTCCCAGTAGAGGAACCAGACATCCTAGGGAAAAGAAGAACTATCTTCCATGTCTGTTTCTGAAGTCCTCACCCAAAGAATCCATGAGCACTATAAAATCATTGTCGTTTCATGCCTCTATGTGTGGGGTGGTTCATTAAGCGACAGTAGTAACTGAATATTGTCCCTGGTACTCTGTATTAACCCCTCGTACCACATTACACCATTCTGTCATTTCCTGTGTGAATAAGCACATGAGCCCAGAACCGGAAACTCCAGTATGCCTTTATTTATAGTTTTGACATAGAACGAACCCTCAATAATTATTTTCTTAATAAATAAAAGACTTCCAACTAGAAACTTGGATGTTGAACTAAGGAATCCCTAAATCTAAAAGGCCTTGCCCATATGTTAACCTATTCCAAAGAACACCCCCAGAGATCCAGCAGAGGAAGACTTAAGTTTATTATTTACATAAGTATGATAGGAGGCTCCGTTGACAGCTGAGCAGAAAATTATCCATGCCATCACTGAGTACAGGCTCAGGTTACATACATTAAGATCAAGAGTATATACATTGAACCAATCGATGGCATCACAGGTGGCTAGATTCCACATGGCCAGTTATGTGGCTCAGACCCTGTAGTTCAAGAAACATGCCAGGCACATGTGTGTGCATGCCCAAAATCCAGAGAGGAAAATGAAGAAGAGATTGTGGTGTGGTTATCTCAACTGGAGAGGGGGTGGTGCACACTCTCTTTCTCTCTCCCTCTCTCTCTCTCTTTTAGTGCATGTCCCCTATAGCAAATAATAAAAAACAAAAAAGAGTATAGCTATCACCTGTAAGATCAGCACTTCTTACCCTCAGGGACCTAAGTGGATCACCACCACCACCAATACAATTTCAGCCTGGTAGCTCTTCTTGCTCCTGCCTTCCATTTCTGCCCCCTTCATATGTCTCTGGAATCCTTGGATCTGCCAATCAGATAACGCTCAACTTTCCCAGGCAGACTTGGCCTCTCAACATCTCTACCCCCAGAGCTGCTCATTCCTTTGCCTTTAAGAGGTTTCAAAATGTATTTCTAATGTATTCTTATGTATTTGTCTCATTAGAATAGTTCTTTAAAGTCGGAGGAACAGTACCTTTCTCTCCTTCTTTCATCCAACTTCTACCACAATCTCTGGGATATAATTTGTTCTCAATGTTTATTGTGTAAATAGATGAATGAATAAAAACTTTAATACAGAAATTATCATATGATTTAATTATATAAAAATCCAAAATTGATCAATAATTAGGAAGAAAGGGTGAGTGGGAAGACACAGAAAAATTAACTAGTGAGCATCCTATAAACCTATATTCTCCACAGTAATGATTTCTCATTTTTACTAAGATGACCAGACTTAGTTTACCATGTACACTCATTAGAACAATGTTTCAGAGGAAAACCTATAGATGTATTTATTTTTCCTTGTTTTGCATTTCTCTTCTCAATAAAAATAAAAGATCTTGTTACTAAACTAGGTCCTTCTGACAACAAAGGAAGACAAAGCAAAGGAGGAGGAAGAAGGATTTGCATTAATAAAGAATGAGACTCTATCCCTCGCTTATCAAATCCTTTGTAAGCCATCAAGTCAGAGCACAGACTTTCACTACTTGTAAGTGATAAATGTGGAATGTTGGAAGAAATAGGTTTCAATAGAGGTGGCAGTTATGGAGAAGGTAAATGATTTGGGAATAGGGATTAGAGAGAAGGACCATTGGCTTTGTATCACTTTGAGCTGATTTTGGTCATGGCTCCTTTCCTAAAGTATCATTTCAGGAACCAGCAGGTGGCATGGTGGTTAAGGCGCTGGACACTCCCACACGGCTGACCACGGTTCAAGTCCTGGACCTGGTGGCTTGCTTTCTCACTTTCCTCTCTCTCTGTGTGTCTCTCTCTGGTCAAATTAAAATGAATGAATGAATGAATAAATAAATAAATCTAAAAAAAAAAAGAATCATTTCAGAGTCCAGTCAGTCTGTAACCCTGAAGGACTGTCACTGGGAAGATGTGGATACAGGCTAAACTTAGCACCAGTATTATGAGCTTCCTGGACTTTAAGGTCTCCTCTGCAATGAGGAAGTTTCCACACATCTCAAGAAACCAGTTACCTCCAAGAAACCGCTAGTCTAGGGTTCTCTGATACAGACTACAAAAAAAAAAGGAGTCACCTAAAACATGAATCCTTAGCTCTCTGGGTGCTGGATGAGACTAGAGACTGCTGGACTGGTCGTCCTGATCCTGACCACCATGAAAGACGTGGAAATCAACAGCACTGCCCCCCAACCCACTCAGCTCAGCCCAGCCAAGCAACAGGCCTGCCACTTGAACATCAACTTTAATAATCTACAAGCATACCAGTGCCCGTGTTGGACAAGTTCAACTTTGCAGGAGGTCTTAAGGGCTCACAAATTATCATGCCATGATTGTTTTCCACATCATAACCTTAGCAGTCATAAAATGAGAATTTTACTGTACCTGATTTTCCCACACTCCATAGACTCTATAATCCCCTGCACTGTCAATAGCCAGCTCAAGCTAGGTCTCTGGTAGGTTGCAAATGCCAGAAATCATGAGAAAATAATTATGACAACAAGTAGCATTTATTGAGTGCTTATCATATGCCAGGTGATGTCTTAAATTCTTGACATTTATTGACTCATCTCATCTTTTCAGCAACATCTGAGATAGGCAGTATCAATACTACTATTTTACAGATTGGGAAACTGAAGTCGTTAAGTTCTTTGCCCAAGATTATGCAAACAATAAGGACTGGATTTCACACCAAGACAATATGACTCTAGACTTATTTTCTTATCTATAGGCTGTATCATCCCGAGATTCTTTAACTAAATTGAAAATGTGCAAGAGTGGCCAGACGGTGGTATAGCAGTGAAAACATTCTACAAGGCAGTTCTTCAGGGGAAGATTCCTGGTTTGGGTTTGACAACCTCTCTGAGTACACTCGGCATGCTCGTGTCATTATCCAGGGCTGGCAGAAGGCTGGAGGCAGATCGTGGCGTTAGACCCCGTTAGAAGTGTTGTCTCTCTTTCTCTCACTCTCTCTCTGTCTCACTCATGTAAAAAGTAAAGGAATCAAATTTTGCTTTTTCACGTGATATCTTCTTATTGACCTTTTGGTCTCAATGCAGGTTTTATAGTGATTGAGAGGATCACCATTATTACTTCACCTAAAATATTCCAATCCAGCCTCATATCAGTATGTCCCTGCCACATTCACCAGTTGATTTCCATTACTGTAGAGATCTCAGTATGAAAACAACTTATTTATAAAATGCTTTCTAGTGTCTCCCACTAGAAGGTAAGTTCTGTGAATTCAGGAACCACCTTTCCTTGGTTTATCTATGTAGCCAGAAAAGTTAGAACAGAGGCTAGCAAGTATTCCTCCTGTCAAAAGAAAGGTGGATGGAGGAATGGATGGCAGCATTTGAGAATAATAACTAAATTTATTTTTCCTTGCTCACCAGAGAAACAGAGAGACAGAAAGCAAGAAATCACCCACCAGGGGGGATAGCCACATGGCAATCTGCTCTCCTCCATTCTCCTCTTGGGATTTGGGGCATACACACACAAACATACATACACACACATGATCACCCTGAGTTTCAAGCTGCCAGGTCTAGGACTTAAACCACAGTCGGCCATGTGGGAGTACAACAAGGTAACCATTACTCCATCTGCTGGTCTCTTACTTCAATTATTTAATAATTTGACTTTAGGAAGTACTTCCACCACTACATCACTGAGTTGTTTTGAGAATTAAAGAATAGAATGTATAATTAAGAAATATATATATATATGTATGTATATATATATATATATATATATTGTTATATATGTGTGTATATAAATATATATATGTATATTTCCATATATATTTATGTAATATACATAAATCCATATATATATATATATATATTTCCAAAACTGTCTTTCAAAATTAATGTTCTTTATGACATCAGACGGAGAATATTTGGGTTAAATACAATTCAACAGAGTTCTTCAATGTTTTCCTGAGATTTTTATTTGGGTGCAGCGAAACTGCAACACTATAAAGTGACTTACAAACTTATTTGAAGTTAAATTTCTCCCTCCTCAGATCACCTTATGATATATTAGATTTCCATAACAAGTGTTTTGGAACATACTGAGTCTTAAAATTGTTAGGCATTTTTATTATTATTCTACAATTACATAAACGGGTCATTAAATTGGCATTATCTGAAGCAGAACAAATGAAGCCAAATTAGATCCCCAAATCATATTGAATATTATGGCCAGGTTAGATTAATGGGGGGAGCTTTTCTCTAACCTGGATAAATTTTAATTTGTATCCTATGTAGAATTCCATGATCACTGAAGAATACACTGCAACCTTTGGATAACTAAACGATTCATCATGATAAGAAATGCTTACAGAGGAGGCTCCCATTTTATTGTCATTTATGTGGAATAATAAATTAGCATTGTACTCTATAATAAGGTGTCCAATAAAGTTCTAACTCATAAAGAAATGCAGGGCGTTAGGAGGATGAACAGCACAACTAGTTGCATATCCTTGCAGTGTTTCAAATAGGAAATAACACTGACTGTTCAAGGCAGTGGGTATCTTCTAAACTCTAAAACATTTCAGGGCCCACATAATAGTGTATTGGTAAATGTCATGCTCTCTAATGCAATACTGCACGAGAAAGTTCCTGGTTCAAATCTGGAGCCTTCCCTGAATATACCAGGCATACCTGTGCCCATGATCTGGGGCTGGTTGAGGTTGGGGATGGATCATGGAATGAAGGCCCTGTTGGGCAGGCTGTCTCTCACTCTTTCTTCTATATCTTTGTCCCTTTTTCTCTCTGGAAGAAAGAAATGAATAGACTTAAAAATGCATATATTTGAACACCCACTGTGTTCAAGGTGGTCTGTTAGACCCAGTAGCTTACCCCTGTAGCATTGCTACCTCACCCAGAGGCTGGGCCCTATCTGTGCTCCCCTCTAACTGCATGTTAGGGTTTCTCTGAGAGTTACGAAGTTCAAGGTCAGCACCTGTTCTGGTGAGGAGAGCATATTGGCACATAGACACACCCCAAGAGCACAGCTTCGCTTGCTTCACCTGCTTCTGAACAGGACATTTCCATGGAAAAGAAGCAGTCAGTCTGCAGACAAATACCAGAAAACAACTGTAACATTCACGTATTTACAATTTCGTACCAAGATCTGTATTCTACTGAGGAAATTCAAATATGAAGCCAATGGAAATTAAGCCAGTGACTGGAAATGCAAGCATTAAGAGGACAATTCTTGGGGTTACATATGTTAATTCTCCTAATGCCCTAGGTCTACAGTCGTATATGCAGAGAGCTGAAATACATACAGGGTGGCAGGACACCCATTTCAGAGGTGCACCTGAATCCATTCAGTTCAGTGATTTTTGGCGAATGAAGTCACATCCATTTAGCTACCAATCCAGTGGAGATAGAACGTTTCATCACTCCATAAAGTTCTCTCTGGCAGCTTTTTTTCAGTTAACCTCCGCTATCCTCTACTGCAGCTACCACAATGTGATTTTCAGAAATCTAGGAAAGTTTTGCCTGTTTTAATACTTTGCATTAATTAAATCACACCTTAACTTTATTCTGTTTTTACATCAAAATAAATTAAATCTTGTCCCTTATCCCACCTCTGTAGTTAGAACAAGTATTTTTCATGACATAGAAGTTATTGAATAAAGATATATTTCATAATTCTTGCTTTTAAGCTTATTTTCAGAGAATCTAGTAGATTTGCATAAATGGCTTAGTTGGAAAGCATTGTCCACCAAATTCAGTATATTGCCAAAAGTTATTTATAGGTTATAAATAATCTAAAAACTCTTTGCTCCCTTCATTTTCAAAATTGGATAAAAATTTCCAGTTCTCAGCCATAAGAAATATTTATAGTTAATTATTTGCAATCAGTCTCAATATGTAACATTACTATGTGTTTTATTGAGATTTTAACAAGTATTTTTAATCTGTTTTACCCCAAAAGCCCATAAGAACACTCATCTGCCTTCATTTTTATAATAATCTCTTTTTTAAACTTTGAAATATTTTCCCCTTGCCTCATCTTATTATCCTATCTTTCATACTTTTTTTAATTGTTTTTTTTTTCCTTCACAGTTATACCAGTAGAAACTTGTAACTGTTCCTTTAAAATAGAAGATACTGAAGCACACTTACCATCCTCCATCTTGATACACACCTTAGTAATTTGCCTCACACATACGAAAAAAGAACAAGTTATGTTTGAAAAAGAAGTGGAAAAAGAAGGAAGAAGAAGAAGAGGAAGAAGAAAGAAGAGGAGGAAGAGGATGAGGAAGAGGAGAAGAAGAAAAAGAAGAAGAAAATGGTGCTTATTGCTGTGTGGTTAGAGTCTCCCAGACCTGAATTGTTTAGAACTAGGGAAAAAGAGATGCAAACAGCGATGTAACCATGGCTGTCAACAGTACCATCCCGATCGTCCCCATATGGCTAATGTGTGTCAACAAAACAGTCCCTGTTTAAGCAACAGAACGTAGAATTACAGAAGGATCCTGCCAAAATCTTGCTGAATGCAATCTGCCCCCACACTTCAGGAAAAACGACTCTCTGAACATGTGAGAGGAAGAATGGGAGCTCCAGCCTTGATGACAAGTCTGGGAGCCAACACCACACCTGAGGTCCCAGGGCAGAAACAGGAACTGTGAACTGAGGATGGTCATCCCCCGTTCCAGAGGTGTGTCTCAGGCAAGAGGCAGAGACGAGAAGAATGGCACAAAGGCACACGACGGTAGTCATTATGGTGACGATTGTTTTATATGACCCTATTTTTATCAGATTCTAGGCACGATATAGGTCTCAGTCCTAATAGGTATCATTATAAGAGTAATGGATTGGGAAATTAAGGCTCAGAAAATGTTTAATTACTTGTCCTGCTCTCTCTTGGCTAGTAGACGGCTAAGTCAGGTTCAGTTTGCATCGTTTGTTTTCGTCAAACCATTTATCATTTGTGAATGTTTACCATTTGCCAAGTACAGTACGAGGCACTTTATATACACTAACCCATTTGCTAGTCAGAATAGTAGCTATTATCAATTATCATTGCTCTACACAGACGAGAATGAAAGCTAGCTAGTGCACCTGCTGGCGAACGGTAGAACAAGGATTGGAGTCCAGGTCTTTCTGGCCATAAAGCTCAAGGGTTTCCAGAAAAGTGTGTTAAACTCATGGCTATGATTTTCTTTACCTAAAGAGATTGAGAATTTGTTATCAAGTAGAAAGTGGATCCACTCTCTTTTTTAATTATTTATTTGATTTTTTAAGTTATTATTGTTATTTTAAATTTGCTATGGGGCATGTGCACTCACCAGAGAGAGAGAGAGAGAGAAAGCTGCCAGCTCGAGGACTCCAACCACAGTTGGTCAGGTGGGAGCCCAGTGCCTTAGGCACTACGCCACCTGCTGTCCTCAGTGGATCCACTCTTAATACTGAGGACGAAGAATTACCTTACCATTTACACTGTATCATAGCATAAACGTGGCAATGAATCTTCTCCATAGGTTTGTGACTGCATTATTTTTGTTACTCAAAAAAAAAAAAAAGAAAGAAATGATGGACAATCCTTGAGAAAGGTCTATCACCTAGACCACGAACACCTATTGCTATTATAAAAGAGAAGGGTGTAGCAACTGCTTTTCCAAGAAACTGCTTTGACATGACAGAACATATTCTCCTATTATGAACACAGTTAATATGTTTTCTTTTTCAAAATATAGGCTTTTGAATTCAAAACCTTTAACTATAATATGCTTAAAAAAAAACAGTAGCCAAAGTGACTCTTCTTAGTAAACATAGTGATTATTTTGAAATATCCAGGGTATAGATTATTATGCTTAGCATAAAATTTTTATAAAAGCAGTCAACACTCAGGGTCGGCTGGTAGTGTAGCGGTTAAGGCACTGGACTCCCACATGGTCAACCATGTTCAAATCCCTGACCTAGTGGTTTGCTTTCTCACTTTCTGTCTCTCTCTCTGTCTGTCTCTCTCTCTACCTCTCTGTCTCTGTCTTTCTCTGGTGAGCACAGGTACCCAAGAACAAATTAATAATAATAATAATAATAATAATAATGTTAAATAAATATTTTTAAAAAACAATCACTAATCACTTTATGAAATGGTGAACTGGATTTGGAAAATATTGAAGTTATATAGAGAATTTCAGAGACTCTTAACTAATAAGAACGGTAACTCAAGAAGCAGAACTTGAGCTCAATACTAGAATATAAATCTAAATTCTTTGATGACATTGCTTTCACCAAAATAAAACGTTAAACATACAAATGATTTCCTTAAAGATATCTTCTCTGAAGTGAACTATGGAAAGAAAAGCAATGGGCCCCGCTCAGAATTTGTATTGTACTGCCTTTGTCTCTGCACATGTTCAGAATGTGGCACTGTATAGAGTCCCTGTTCCCGGGTGATTTTCAGAAAGCCACCTTAGTTCAAGTTATCAGAAACAGATGACGAATAGCTAAAAATATTTCTAAATAATGCTAAACCAGCAACAGCCCAGCTGAAGACCAGCTGACTCACCACGTTGGGTAAATCCTGCCGAGAAATGCTAAAATAGTTGAACCTTTGGATCAACTGTCTTGTAATGCTGCCTCATCAGGACTGAGGCTCTTGCCTCAAATAGGAGGACAGAAAGACAATCCTCAGAAGGCCTGGAGAGACTCAAGGATGCGATGGTCAAGTCAAAGAGCTCAGGCCCTCTCCATCTTCTGGGCAGTCCTGAGGATGGTACACGATGGTGGAATAACCATGCAGCCTTGCACAATCATTTAGAGTTTAGAATTCTAACATGTTTAACATTGCTCTTAGCTAAATGACTGCTTCTTTTTTTCATGGAATGAAATAGGACAAAGAACCATGGTGATATCTTCTGACACATTGGGCCCTGTTGCCCAAAGCATTATCCTTATAAGCAGCTCATTCCATCACTCCCCATCATCACGCTCTACGGAAGATCAGAACAGGACCACCGGTGGCGGTGTAGTGGTAGCACCGTGCTCTGGAGCAATGACACACGTGGGAAGATCGTGGGTTTACGTCCCTGAACGCCCCACGGGCACACACTTGCCTGTGATCTGGGCTCCCTGCAGCTGGTGGTGGATCATAGCAAAAAGCCCCTGTGGATGTCTCTCTCTCTCTTTCTCCCTCTTGCTCATTTCCTCCCTCCTCTACTCACGGAAAAAAAGGAGAGAAATAAACCTTTTTTATTTATTTATTTAGGAACAGAGCCTTCTTCTACCGTTGCTCATCAGGTACTGAGAGATGGGATGATAGCGCTGACCACAAACAACCAAAAGGGGTTGGGGAATAACGGACAGAACTGTGATGGTAGCCGCTCGCTAGGTGAACCGGCGGAGTCTGAATAGATGAAGAGGCAGCTCCACAGCAAGTTGGGGGTGAAGGGAAAGGAAGACGGGATGACTGCACCTCTGGATCCTTTTCTCCACTTGAGGAGCTGGAGCCCACGGTCCCCGCCAGCACTTTGTATAAGGCCGCCACTTGCTGCTGCTAATAATGACACCTGCGGGAAAGCACAGCCTTCCACCTTATCAAACCACAAATCTGAAACTGTCATAAAACGTGCTGAGCTGATAATATTTATTCTGGGTATTTCCGACAGTAATCTCTTGTGAAAGTAGGTACAACTTTACAAGAAAAACTGCTTATATATAAATTTCAACTCATCTGAAAACTCTTGATTATTTTAAAATGAGTTTTTCATCTTGTCTAAACCAATCTCTGGCCCTTCTGAGATTTACACATTATTAATTTAGTTTGGGTCATGTCTAATGTTCTCAAAGGTTTTCTCCCTGACCTTATCCAAAGAACAATATTGTCGTTTTATATCCTCCTATTTTTATTACGACTAAGTTAATTCACATTTTCTGTATTGACTTTATTGTGGAAACTGCTTTCTCTTTAAATCATCAAATCTTCCCTTGTCCCACACAGTTGTTGCCAAGTTGTAACTACTTTTTTTCCTGTTCAGTCTTTAAAATGTTTGATTAGATTGGAATAAGTGTGATCCTCAATGGCCAGCAGATGGTATAGCAGTTAGGTCACTGGACTTCCATGCAGTCAACCAGGGTTCAAGTCCCGTACCCGGTGCCTTGAAACTTATACAGGGTGTGTGTGTGTGTGTGTGTGCACAGTTGTTGCCAAGTTGTAACTACTTTTTTTCCTGTTCAGTCTTTAAAATGTTTGATTAGATTGGAATAAGTGTGATCCTCAATGGCCAGCAGATGGTATAGCAGTTAGGTCACTGGACTTCCATGCAGTCAACCAGGGTTCAAGTCCCGTACCCGGTGCCTTGAAACTTATACAGGGTGTGTGTGTGTGTGTGTGTGTGTGTGCGCTACAGTCAACCAGGGTTCAAGCCCCATACCCGGTGCCTTGAAACTTATACAGGGGGTGTGTGTGTGTGTGTGTGTGTGTGCGCGCGGGAGGTGAATGGAGGAAAAGGGATTGCAATGTGGCCATCCTCCCTGGCGGGTAATTTCTCACTTTCCCTCTCACTCTTTTTTCTCTCTCTCTCATGAGCACACACACCCTGAGACAAAAATTTCTTACCAAAGAAAAGGAAGTATGTCCTGTAGTTTCCCTTCATGTAAGGCTACATCACTCGTACAAGCAGTCTCCTCCTATAAAACTTAACTTAAGAGGCTTTAGCTGTTTCGGGAACCAGCAGTTAGCATAATGGCTATGTCGCGGGACTCCCACATAGTCGACCGCGGTTCGTGTCCCAGAACCGGTGGCTTAAACTCACGCCGGGCGCGTGTGCGTGCGTGCCCAAGATCCCAAGAGGAGAATGGAGGAGAAGGGATTGCGGCGTGGCCATCCGCCCTGGGGGGTGATTTCTCGCTTTCTGTCTCTATGTCTCTCTCTATCTGTCTGGCGAGCACACGCGCCCTATAGTGAAAATCTCTCCAAAAAAAAAAAAAAAGAGGAATTAGCTGTTTTTGCACCCCCACCCCCACTGCCTGTAATAGATCATTTCTGGCTTCTCTTGAGGCTTGAGAAATGATTTTCCTTCAGATGACCAATTCAAATTCATTCTTATTTAAAATTAAGGATCCTTGGGACCATCAGGTGGCACGACAATTAACGGTACTGGACTCCCACATGCCCAACCATGGTTCAAGTCCCAGACCTGGCAGCCTGTTTTCGCACTTACCCTTTCTTGCTCTCTTTCTCTCTCTCTCTCTCTCTCTCTCTCCCTCTCTCTCTCTCAGTCTGTCTCTCTGTGGTCAAATTTAAATAAATAAATAAATAAATAAATAAAGTTAAATAAAATAATATTTTAAAAAATTAAGGAACCTAAATTAAATAGCCATTACTGCTGATTCTGTCTTATGTTGTAATGTGCATTAAAAACTATAGATGAAAAGTTTAGGCATATTTGTCAAAAAATATAGAGAATTTTCTGTCTAGAATGAGTTAGTAGTTAGGGAAGAAAATAACACATTTACCCATTTGGATACCTCAGAATTAGGAGAGGTTTGAAAATGAAGACAAAGTCATTGCAAAGCCACATGTTCGTATTGCTCAGTATTCCACAATCAGTGCTAAGACCTACGAGCTTTAAGGGAATACTGTCGGGCTTGATCTGCAGGACGCAGCACACAGCCACTCAGCACACAGAGGGGACCTTAGGGACAGGAACAGGCTCTGTGGAGAGATGGCGTTCGAGGCTTGGCTTTCCTGCGTGTCTGCAATGTGACCCTGAGGAAGCTGCTTAGTCTCTCAGAGTCATTCAGCTTCATCACCTGCAAAATGGGAGCAGTGATTCTTCCTTTATGTTTATTGTAAGAGATAAGTGAAATTATGCCCATAAAGTTCTAGAAAGGTCTGGTGTCTGATAAATGATCTTTCTCTTCCCTTTCACATGAGCAAAATGTATTTACGGAGCTCAAGTAAAGTGAGCAGAATGCAATTACTACAGACAGGAAACTTCATCTTTTTCTGCTCTGTCTCCTCCTCCCTCTGCTTGTCACTTAGATCTTCCTCCGGACAGGAGGCACCCACCTCAGGGCTGTTAGTCTGACTCTTCCACCTCTAGGGACACAGTTCCCCCTAGAAAATTCCAGACTTAGATCTCTCACAAGCCTTGGCTAAAATGACACCATCTCAACGACATCCATTCTGTATAAGATGTAACACAGAGCCTAACCGCTACCACACCCACTGATTACTCGTACTTAGCTCTGTTTTGTTGTTGTTGTTTGTTTTTCCCATAGCACTTGCCACATTTTAATTTCATTCTTTTTTTTTTTAAGAGAAATTTTTGCTGTAGGGCATGTGCACTCACTGAAGAGACAGAGACAGAGAGACAGAAAGCAAGAAATCACCCCCCCCAGGGGGCATGGCCACACCACAGTCCCCTCTCGTCCACTCTCTTCTTGGGCTTTCGGGCACACATGCACATGTGCCTGGCGTGAGTCTCGAGCTGCCAGGTCTGGGACTCAAACCACGGTCGACTATGTGGGAGTTCAGCCACGTAACTCTGATGCCATCTTCTGGTCCCTCATTCATTCTTTAGATTTACTCATTATCATCAGCCTCCCGTGGTACAAGTGCCATAGGAGCTAGAATTTTTGTCTGGCTTACTGGTGGAACCCAAGTGCCCCAACTGGTACAATATAGAGGAAAACGATAAATATTTTTTCCTATTTTGCACTTTCTAAGTTCATGTAAACTTATAAAAGACAAGGTTAAAATTTAGCTACCTCACTTCAGCTACTGTATCTATGAATATTTTTAAGGGTTTCTTACACTTTCTCAAGTTTGGGGAGTAATTTTAGACTCGCAGAAAGTTATGAAGAGAGCGCAAAGTTCCCGTACACTCTACACCCAGCTTCCCCTACTGATAAGTCTTATGTAATCACGGTACACTTGCCACAGCCAGGAAAGTAAGGCTCTGTAAATACTTTTTAAACAAATTAGTTATAAAGCCCCAAGATATCTATGAAGTTGATGGCCAAGGGCTCACGTCATTGACCCAGAATAGTGACATAAATAGAATGTCCTAAAGCAATTTCACTTCCTCTCTGTTTCCTTTCACATTTTGTCATCTTGGAAATTCTTTCTGTGTGAATAATGTGTCTATCAAAAGAGGTGGGGTTGATGGATTTGTAGAAGATCTTCCTGCTGGAGATGTCTAGAAACCCCCTGAAAATCTCCAGTAGGAAAGCCTTTAAAACTCTTCTAAAACTACCATGACAATGTCTACTGAATCTCCAGCGGAAAAGAAATGCTTCTTCATTTCCGAAATAGCAGGATAAAGCACACAGAGAACATATAACATCATTCTTAATGAGAAGCTTGTTTTGTCTCTAACATTTAAATGTTTACTCAGTGCCCTGGGAAATGGCTCTAGAATGCCAAGGTGTTGACAAATTGCTAAGGACTGTGCTAAACCTCCTCATTAGCTTAAGCTTAGATAAAGTAACTCACAGAGCATCCCCCACGCTTCACAGTGTGTCGGCAGGGGATCTGTGTACAACAGCTATAACTTTTCCCAGCTCATAGCAAAAGCAGCTGGGAAGAGGCAAAATGCATAATGGCATTTGATCTGTGACTAAATTAAGCTTGATGGTACAGCTGGGACTTTTGCAACGGCAAGACATTCGGCATTTGCAGGAGCTAAGACTCCTCTTCCTCTGAACATCTAAAGACGTTCTGATCATGCTTGATTCTGGTTTACCCTACCCCTGTCTCTCTACCTAATTCTCCATTTTCTACGGTCTCTAATAATGTTCTGTTTCAACTCGTTTCATTCCCTAATCCAAGCAACATTTAGACACCATTTGCCAAAGTGATTTACACGTGTTATTGCACTTAATTCTCACCATGACCTTAGGAAACATTACTATTTCATTTAGTAAATGAAAACGCTGAAGTTCCAAGACCTTAAGCAACTGCCCTCATAAATACTGCCAGTAAGTGGCACAGCCAGTGTTCGGAATCAGACCACATGACTCTGAAGTCGTGAACCTTTCCTCCTCTGATCCACTGTCCTTCTTTTTTTCTTTCTTTGGATGTCTACATCAGTTTGTATTAAAATAATAAACAGTCCAGGAACAATAACAACAAACAGTGCACAATGAAAAGTGTTAACAGTAAGCCCTGCTTCATCACTGAAGTAACTACCGTTAACAGTTTCTGTTTTCTATTTTTCTATTTATTGTTTAAAATTATATTTAATCCTTGTACATCTTTACAGCATACAATATGGCTTTTCGAAACATACATGCATTGTGTGTCAATTAATTCAAAGAATGACCGTACATATCACCCTGTGGTCTACTTTCATTCTGCCCCATTTCAAGTATCATAAGAATTATAAAGGCATTTCCTTCTTTTCAAATGATTTCAGGAAATCGAATACATTTGATAAATGGATGTTTATTGGCAAGAATACCTCACAATTAAGACTGAGCCAAATGACGGCTGCTGACATCCTGAACCTGTCTTTGTGCCACAAGGAAATGGGGAGCAGGGAGTGAAAAAGAGGTTTTGCTTTTTCTTCAATGGAAGATGGAGGACTTGGAGTGAGAAAATGGCATTGAGTTTGAACTTCTACCTCACAGAGATGTGGTGAGGACAAAATGGAATGCTGTACAGTAAGAGAGAGAGTTCTTTCTCTCCATCTTGAATGTTCCCCTTCCTCGTCTCCGTGGACCAGCTGACTAGGAAACCGTGGCCAAACCCACCGCAGGCTTGCCCATCTCAGGGCCTTTGCTGATGAAGTTACCCAGCTCTGAAGTCCTTCCTGCACTCCAGGCTTTGATTCCCACTCCTCAGCTCTTTCAGACTGCATCTTTCCTGGGAATAGGCGCAGGTCTTTTTATCGTTGTATCTTTTACGACACTAACCAAAGTGCCTGTACCTTTCATAAATTTTCCTAGATTAGAAATGCAAGTTTCAGGACCAGCAGATGGTGTAATGGTTACATCACTGGACTCCCATGTAGTCGATCACGGTTCAAGTGCCAGACCCACTGATTTTAAACTCACTCCAGACCCATGTGCATGCATGTCCTAGATCCCAAGAGGGGAATGGAGGAGGAGCAACTGCGGGGTGGTCATTCCTCCCTTGGGGGTGGGGGGATGATTTCTCTTTTTCTGTCTCTTTCTGTATCTCTGGTGAGCACACGTGCCCTATAGAAAAAATACCTCTCAAAAACAGAAAAAAGCAAACAAACAAAAAAGAGTTTCTCAAGATGGAACTCCTAAGAACAGATTACATAGACAGTAGTCCACTTTAAAAAAAAGTATCATTTCTGGGACCAGCAGGTAGCATGGTTGTTAAGGCGCTGGACTTTCACACATGGTCAACCACTGAGTCCCGGACCCAGTGGATTTCTCTCTCTCTCTCTCTTTTTCTATGTGTGTGTGTGTGTGTGTGTGTGTGTGTGTATGTCTGGTCAAAATTTTAAAAAATAAATAAATGAATGAGTAAATAAATTTTTTTTAAAAAGAAGGTTTAAAAAGAACACATTTGTTCCATGAAAGAAAATTTGTGTGCACTAACACATACACGCTCATACAAAAGAGGGAATAGGAGAGAGAGAGACAGATACTCTGTACAGGTCTTCTCCCAGGATCTTTGGTGCCCACACCCAGTGTATTTCAGGTCAACCCTGGAACCAAACCCACAGTCTTTCATGTGGCTTCCAGCACTGCATGCAGTACATTACCACCTGCACCACTTTAGATAAAACAATCACTGTCAAAGAGGGTGTAGGTTGAAGGGAGGTGTTGGGGAAAAGGTAGCATAATTTGAAAACAAAGTATTTTTTCTATAATTTTTTAAATTGCAATAATCATCTATTTTGAATTTAAAATGTTATAAAAGGAGGCCATAAATTTCATACTTACTGTATTAAACCAGGGCCTAGAAAATACTTAACTTCAGGCTAGCCTAACATTAAATCCCACATGGCCAACTTCACGGTTTGAGCTTCAGACCCAGGGGTTTAAAATACATGCTGGGCACATACATGTGCATGCATGCCCGAAATCCTGACAGGAGAAAGGGGGAGAAGGAATTTTGGTGGAGTCATCCCCTCTTGGGGTGATTTCTCATTCCCTGTCCCCTCTCCTTCTAAGCACATGAACCCTGTAGCAAAAACAAACAAACAAAAAAAAATATAACCCCTTTGCATCTCTTTTTAAAATCTGTTCATCAAAGAAAATAGCCTTACCTGTAAGAACTAAATAAGATAAATTATTAACATGCTTAAGACATTACCTTGAACCTAGTAATAACTCAAAAAAGTAGCTATCGTCATTGCTGTTATTATTGTTATTATCATTATTATTACTGTTTTCAAAATCTTGATTACCTTAAACAAGTCTCTGGGTCTCAGTTTTACATTGTCTGCAATGAGCATAACCTTTAATGCCCTTTCCAGATATTAACTTCTTAGATTTTAAGACTCTTAATATTTGTATATTTCAAATTCACCCAGAAAATTCACTATAATTCACTATGTGAGAATTTCAGACTCTTTCTATTTTTCTATATAGCTTATATATTTACATTATAATGTTATATATGTGAGGAAATATATATATATATAGATATATATAGATATAGATATATAAATGTAAGTATGAGGGTACTTGAAAAAGTTTATAAACTATGTAATTAAAGTATGAGTTTATTTTCTTACAAAAAGTGTTTTAAAATCTATGCAGTTTTTTCATAGTATGTGGCATGCAATACAAACCTTCAAGCCACTAGAACTGATTCAATAAACATTCTAAAGCAACAATCCCAATATTTTAAATGTTTTAAAAAATTAGTTTGGCTTTAAATCAATAATGTGTCAAGACTGAAAGAAGGTAGTTTCAAAGAAATTTAAGTGAAATGTGTTCTTACCAAAATTCATTGCCTCGCTAAGATATGTGAAGTTCTAACTCGTAATGTTTCTACAAAGTAAATGACACTAACTTTAACCCAAAACTCAATATGTTGACATCAAGAAACAATTTTTGATATATCACCACTTTTCTTTTGTTCTTAAAATGTGATATTTTTAGCTTATCTATCTTCAGATAGTTCCTAAGTAATAGTTTGCTTTGGATGATTGATTATAGGAATTTTGTTCATGTAGTACCTCCAAAGCATGACATTTTAAATTACTACTCCTTTACTTGAAAGGTTTAAAGCAAATTTCATATCATTATGCAATTTATCATTGGGAGATGCAACACACTATGTACATGAGTTCCAACTATACCTCCGCAAATGAAAAAGTAGGGTCAAGTCTTATTAAAACTATACATGCCTGGTTATCACAGGTGAATAGCAATAGGGAGGAGTGGTCTTGAATACAAACATACTTTGGAGCTACTGTGGATCAGTTCCAGACCATCATCATAAAGCTAACATTGCAATAAAGCAAGGCACACACTTTTTTTTTTAGTTTTCAGTGCATTTTAAAGTTGTGTTTACACTATACTATTCTTCTATTAAGTGTATAACAGCATTATGCCTAGAAAAATGATGTCACTACCTTAGTAACAATAGGTTATCAATCATCCAAGCCTTCAGTCAGTTGCTGGTGGAAGGCCCCACTTTGATATTGATGGTCACTGACTTACAGTGGTGGATTCTGAAGGTGGGGTAACTGTGGCAATCTCTTAAAATAACACGATCATGAAGTTTGCCATGTTAACTGATTCTTCTTTTCATGAAAGATTTCTCTTTCATGTAATGCTGTTTGATAACATTCTACCTATATTAGAACTTCTTTCAAACTTGGAGTCAACCTTCGAACCCTGCAACCACTTTATCAACTATGTTTGTGTTCTAAATTTTTTGTTGTCATTTCAACAATGTTCATGGTATATTCACCAGGAGTAGTTTTCATTTTCAAGAAATAACTTTCTCTACTCATCCATAAGGAACAACTTTTTAATCTGTTCACGTTTTCGCTTAAGATTGCAGCGATTAAGTCTCGGCATCTTCAGGCTCTACTTCTAATTCTACCACAACTGAAGTGACTTCCTCCACGGATATCTTGAACCCCTCCAAATCATCCATGAGATTTGGAGTCAACCTCTTCCAAACTCCTGTTAAGGTTAACATGTTGGCCTCCTCCCATGAATCAAACACAAATATTCCTTATGCATCTAGAATGGTAAATCCTTTCCAGAAGATCTTCCATTCACTTTGGCCAGACTTACTAGAGGAATTACTATCCATGGCAGCTCCACTCTTACTAATATATTCTTTAAATAAGAAGACCTACAGAATGGATATTGTGTTAGCAAGCATGGAAACAATGTTAATACCTTGTGCATCTCCATCATAGCTCTTGGATAACCAGAGGCATTGTCAGTGGGCAGTAAAATTTTGAAAGTAATCTGTTTTGTTTGGCTCAACAGTGGGATTAAAATATTCAGTAAACGATGCTGTAAACAGATGTGCTGTCAACCAAGCTTTGTCATGGACAGAACAGCATAATTTTTTTTTTGAGAGGTTTTTACAATAGGGCACGTGCACTCGCCAGACAGACAAAGAGAGACATAGAGACAGAAAGCGAGAAATCATCCCCTAGAGGGGATGGCCAGGCCGCAATCCATTCTCCTCCCGGGATCTTGGGCATGCACGCACACGCACCCAGTGTGAGTTTTAAGCCACCGAGTCCGGGACACGAACCGCGGTCGACTATGTGGGAATCTAGCGACATAGCCATTACGCTAACTGCTGGTCCCAGAACACCATAATTCTTAAGGACCCTAGAATTTTTGGAATGGTGAATGAGCAATGTCTTCAACCTCAAGTTGCCAGTTGCATTAGCTCTTAGCAAGAGAGTCAAGCATCCCTTGCAGAAGTCAGGCACCAACTTCTATAGCTATAAAAGACTTAGATTGCATTTTCTTTCAATATAAGGTTGTTTTATCTGTATTGAATATCTCTTGTTTGGTGTAGCTGTCTTTATCAATTATTTTAGCTAGATTTAGCTGGATAATTTGTTGCAGCTTCTACATTAATACTTGCTTCTTCATCTTGCACATTTGTTGTAGAGATCACTTCTTTCCTTAAACCTCAGAACCAACCTCTGCTAGCTTCAAACTTTTTTTCTATAGCTTCCTTACCTTTCTCACCCTTCGTAGGGTGGAAGAGAGTTCTCCTGCAGGCTGACACTACATGCTGATAGTTTCATAGTTGTGGAGTTTTGCAGGCACTCCCACCCCTCCACTCCTCTAGTCATGGCCTAGGTGGGGGGTACTCTCTGCTCTGACTCTCATTTCCACTTGCTTTTCTCTGATGGAACTCTCTGTGGTCTGCTCACACAGCTGGTCTCTGCCTAAATTTCCAGGCTTTTCAGTGTGTTCTTTGACAGCTTAGTGGCAGTCTTCACACACTTAAGTTCTGCAATTCTGCAGAATTACCACCAGGATCTACTGTTTGCTCCTTTGGGATCAAAGGGAGAGCAGAAGCTATGGCCAAGCTCCACCCAGGGCCACTGGAACCACAGCTGGAGGGGAGCAAAGCTTTACTGTGGGACAAAGAATTCAGTTCCCAGGCAGTTTAGGGCAAGTAACTTTCCCTGGCCAGTCCTTGTAGGTCTCTGGGTTTGCGATGGGAGAGGCTACCTTGGAAACGATCTGAGGGCCAGCAGGTGACATGAAGGTTAAGACAGCTGGATCCCACATGACCAACTGCATGGTTTGAGTTCTGGACAGAGACCTAGAGAACACTCTGTGCAAGTGTGTGTGTGTGCCCCAAATCCCAAGAGCAGACTGGAGAAAAGGGATTGAGTGGTGGCCATCCCCCAGGGGAGTCATTTCTCACTTTCCCTCTCTAGCACTCTCTCTGGCAAGCTACACATGTTGTGTAACCAAAACAAAACAAAACAAACAAACAAACAAAAAACAATTAAAAATGTCCCTGGGATTTTTTTCCTACCGTCCTGATCATTTCATCTGATCCTTTCTATCACCCGAAGCCCTGCTATACATATTTTTTCATTTTTTGCCACATGATCAGGCTGAAAATATTCTGAGTTTTCTGCTTGCTTCCCTTTTAATTACAGATTCTATCTTCAGTCACCTACTTCCTCATTTTCATCTGAAACCTTCTCAGAATGGCTTTACTACCCATGCTTCTATCAGCACTGTGGTCACAGCCCCTTATGCATTATCTGAAGAACTTCTGTCCACTTCTAAACAGTTCTTCTGAGCCTCCACCAAGATCTAGACTTTTCTAAGATTGTCCCTTGGAACACTTTAAACCATGTCCATTACCCAGTTCTAAAGCCATGTCCACATTTTCAGGTGTGTGTAGTAATACAACACTGTCCGACCAAACCAATGGGTCACACCGAAACAGCAGCTCTCAAAGTGTGGTCTAGGTTCTTCTTGGGGTCCCTGAGATAATTTTAGGTGGTCCACGAGGTCCTATCTTTTCTAACCACATATCCACCTGAGACATTATTATATTTATATATGTCAGTCAAAATAACATTTTGGGACAGATTGCATGCAAAAGCAGATGAGAGAATCTATCTGTCTTCTATTGAGCCAAGCAATAAAGAAAATTTGTTAAAATTTAAAACAATGATATTCTCAGTAATTTTTGGTTTTAAAAAATACAGTTATTTTCTTAACATATGATAGGTTAATTATTGCTGGTTGTTCGTTTCTTTTCTGAGTGTATGTGTGTGTTAATGAGGGAGAGCATCCAGGGGAGAGAACGGGAGAGAAATGTTGTGGAGAGTCTCACTACCTCATGTTTGCCATCCCCTCTCCTTAACTTCTTTGTTAGCTTCGATCATAGGCATGCACCACCATGCCTGGTCTGATTAGGTTGGTCCAGGAACTGAACCTGGGCCTCTCATGCAGGCCCAGACACAGCACAGTGGTGCTTTCCTACGTTTGTCACCGTAACGGGGTCTACTAGTTGTTTTTAACAAATTAATAAATAAATATGTTTTACAGTTGTTATACAGTAAATGTCAAAACTCTTCAGCACCCTAAATACACACTGAGTGTAGAAGATTTGGGGGTCGGTCTTGTAAAACAGTGTTTAAACGATGTACATTTAGAGTCAACCCAACATGGCCAACCACGGTTTAGATTCTAGTTCCAGGAGCTTAAAAAATATGCTGGGTATGTGTGTGCACATACCCTAAATCCTAACAGGATGAAGAAATGGAGGAAAAAATACTGTGGTGTGATCACACGACATTTGAGGGGTGCTCTCTCTCTCTCTCTCTCTCTCCTTTCTCTTTCTCTCTCACCCCATCCCTTCCTCTGGCACCCACTGGCAACAAAAATAAATAAATAAAAATATATTTTTTTTAAATCAAAGCGCTTTGGCAATGTCGCTGGACTCACATGTAGTCAACCACTGTTTGAGTCCCAGACCTAGTGGCTAAAACTCACACTGGGCGCATGTGCGTTCGTGCCCAAGATTCCGAGAGGAAAACGGAGGAGAAGGGATTACGGTGTGGCCATCACCCCTGGGGAGGTGGGGGCTGATTTCCTGCTTTCTGTCTCTCTGTCTCTATCTTTCTGGTGAGCGCATGCACCTTATAGTATAAACCTCTAAAAAAAAAAAAAAAATACCTTTTAAATCATAAACTGTGATTATTAGAGTTTCAAATAATGACCTAAATAAAGTCTAGTTAGACAAAATAGAATTTAAGCAAAAAGCAATAAAATGTACGAAGAGGAACAATTTATGTTAATAAATGCAAAGTCCAGGAAAAATTTGCAATAATCTTGAATTTGGCTACAATTTACAATATATCTCAACAGAAATACAACCAGAAATAACACAATCACAAGGAAGAAATTTACACTACAGTAGTGGAAAATTTTTAGCTTCTCTCAAACTGATACATCAAGGAGACAAATTATTGAAAATATTTTAGTAACAATTGTAATAAGTATATAGATCCAGAAATAGGTAATGCACATTTGTCAAGGCCACATGTAATATTTTTAAGCTAGTTAAGCAATTTAAAAAAAATCAACATCATATCAATGTCTTTAATTATAACATTGTAAAATTGGAAATCAAATCCTGATACATAGCTTCTCCCAGCCCACTCCACCAGAAAACAATTATATAACAATTAAAAAATATATACTTC
The DNA here is from genome assembly GCF_000334495.1 of Tupaia belangeri chinensis. Lineage (NCBI taxonomy): Eukaryota > Metazoa > Chordata > Mammalia > Scandentia > Tupaiidae > Tupaia > Tupaia belangeri. The sequence goes on from NW_006204359.1 coordinate 228,606, forward strand.
CAAATAGCTCATTAGTCATAAAAAATATTAAAAGTATAAAAAAATTATAATGCTAAAATGGTATGTATCAAAACTTCTGTAATACAAATAAAGAAACATCTACAAAGACTTTTATACTTTTAAATTTCCATAACAGGGTATAATAATAATTGAAAATAAATGAGCTGAGCCTTAATTCAAGAATGAATTTAATTTAAGCATCTAATTCAAATAAGCAATGAGTTCATTGTTCATTTTTCTATAAATAATGCAGTCAACTTTAAAAAAAGGAAAGGAAAAAAGGCTAAAACAAATTTTTATTGAATAGAAAACAAATATCTACATATATATTCATTAAACAGAGAATATGAGCAACAAAACAGAAAACTGGATATTTGAAAAATAGAACAGATGACTTCTGACAGACTATTAATAAATAGCATTCTTAGGAATAGAAGAAAAGATATTACTTCAGACAGATTGAATATTTTTTACTTAAAGTAGAATATAAAATTTAAGATCTCAGTAAATATGAAGACAGTTAAAATTACCAATTTTCTTGAAAAATAAAAATAAAACTTCAATTAAGAAAAAAAAAAACAGAAAATATAAATAGGTAAATAAATGTTCCAGAAAATTCTCCTCCAAGAAAGTCACTATGCCTAGGTGATTTTAAAATGTAATAAATTTCATGTAACCCAAAATTTCCCATTTACATAAAACGTTCCAGAAAATAGAAATAGGAAAATGAATAGAAGGAAATTATTCGGGAAGTTTATCCAAAACATTTGTGAATCAGATTATTAGTCTCATTATAGTGTATTAAAATGTAAAGTATTGTGTCCACACAACATGTATCTCAGGAATTCAAGATTAGTTTAACAACAGGTAATTCACTTTGTTAATTTGTGTCAATTTCCACATTACCAGATTAAATGAGAAAAAAATACCAAAATAAGTCATTCAACACTTTTTTTAAAGAGATTTTTGCCTCAGGGTGCATGTGCTCCACAGAGTGAGAGAGACACAGAGACAGTGAGAGGGAAAGTGAGAAATCACCCGAGAGGGGTGGCCACACCACAATCCCTTCTCCATTGTCCTCGCAGGATCTTGGGCATGCACGCACATGTGCCCGGATTGAGTTTAAGCTACCAGGTCCAGGACTCAAACCACAATCAGACATACAGGAGTCCCACAACAATAACCACAACACCAGTTGTTGGGCCTTCAATAAAATTTACTAACCAATCATGATTAAATAAAATAAATAATTTTTAACAACTATGTTTTAGAAGGAAACTTCGATAACCCTTTAAAGGGAATCTGACTTACTATGTAACATCATCCTTAATGATAAATTTATAGAAACTGGAACATTAAAGTAAGGAATAAGATTTATTTTTTTTTTCTTTTTTGAGAGTTTTGTTTTTGTTTTTGTTTTATTTTGGTTTTTTGTTTTTTTGTTTTTGTTTTGTTTTGTTTTTTTGCTATAGGGTGCGTGCGCTAGCCAGACAGAGAGAGACAGAGAGGCAGAAAGCGAGAAATCATCCCCCAGGGGGTATGGCTATGCCACAATCCCTTCTCCTCTGTTCTCCTCTCAGGATCTTGGGCATGCACGCACACGCACCTGGCGTGAGTTTAAGTCACCGGGTCCGGGACTCGAATCGCGGTCAACTACATGGGAGTCCAGTGACATAGCCATTACGCTAACTGCTGGTCCCAATGAGGAATAAGACTTCTACAAGAGGTACAAGTAATTGTAATAAGACAATATAAATAATAATGAGGTAGAAAAAATTTTTTAAAAAGAGGTCAAAGTTGCCATTATTTGTGCACAGTTATGTTTGTGCAGAAACCCAAAAGAATAAATAGGTAACTCTTCAAACTAATATGAATCCAAAGAGATTGCTAGACACAAACCAATGTACAAAAAGTTAATAACATTTCCGTGTACCTGTTTTGCCCAGATAAAAACTGTAATAAAAACACTTTTTAAAAAATATCAGTAAGAGGGACCAGCAGTTAGCATTATGTTGGTCAAATGACGCCAACTCTCTAGACTTCAATCTTCTTTTCTGAAAAATGGGAATAACTGGTAATTATTTTTATAGAGTTGATGTGTACATTAAATTAAATAATATGTGTAAATTAAATTACATAAAATTATATTAGGCTCAATTTGCATAGTAGTAAGATACACATATAAGCAAAACCTGTGTGAAAAAATTTTAAAATTTTATTTATGGATGTAAAAGAAAAATTGACTAAGTAGAAAAACACATGGATAGACATGGCTATTATTTTGAATTTATCCTATATTGTCTGTAAATATAAATTCAATTTGCTTCCAATCAAAATGACAATTGAATTTTATGAAACTTGAAATGCTTAATCTAAAACTTGCAATGAAAAATAAAGGCATAAGAATAACTGATATGATTGTTTTCAATATAATAAGAAGAGGTACCAGAAATAAAAATATATTATGGGGCTATAATAATAAACAAGAGAGTTCTTGTCAATTAAATGGAATATAAGACCAAAAACAGTTCCCTGTGTATATGAAAGAACTTTAAAATGCTATGGAACAAAGGAACTAAACTATGAGTTTATTTTGGTACCAAAAGTATTGAAATCCATACATAGTTTTTTCATAATGCATATTATGCATGAAATTGTTTTAGAGGTTTTGCCATAGGGTACTTGATCTCACTGTAGAGAGAGATACAGAGACAGTGAGAGGGAAAGTGAGAAATCACTCCCTATGGAGAATAGCCAGACCACCATCTCTTGCCCTCCCTCGGGATCTTGGGCATGCACGCACATGCGCCCAACGTGAGCTTTAAGCCACCGGGTCCGGGACACGAATCGCGGTCAACTACATGGGAGTCCAGCAACATAGCCATTACACTAACTGCTGGTTCCCCATAGTTTTTTCATAATGCATATTATGCATGAAATTGTTTTAGAGGTTTTTGCCATAGGGTACTTGATCTCACTGGAGAGAGAGATACAGAGATAGTGAAAGGGAAAGTGAGAAATCACTCCCTATGGAGAATAGCCAGACCACCATCTCTTGCCCTCCATTCTCCTCCTGGGACTTCAGGCATGTATGCACATGCACCCAGCATGATTTTCAAGCCACTGGGTCGGGGACTCTAACCGCAATTGGCCATGTGGGAGTCCAACGACAGAATCACTATGTCATCTGCTGGCACCTCCTGTGAACTTTTTGAAAATTGCCCTAATATGCGAACTTGGATTATGACAGCACTAAAATAGTGGAGATCATTTCCTCAGTAAGTGGGACAATTGTTTTTTGTTTGTTTGTTTGTTTGTTTGTTTATGGAATAGTACAAGAGTAGAGCTATGCTCTAAACTCCATCTCCTAGACTCACAAAATATTCACACAAGGTAGGGCGTCCTCCATTATTTCTATTTTCTTTTTTTCTATTTTTTGAGAGGTTTTTGCTATAGGGCACATGCACTAGCCAGAAAGAGAGAGATAGAGACAGAAAGTGAGAAATCACCTCCAGGGGGGATGGCCATGCTGCAATCCCTTCTCCTCCATTCTCCTCTCAGGATCTTGGGTACGCACGCACACGCGCCTGGTGTGAGTTTGAGTCTCAGAGTCCAGGATTCGAACCACAGTCGACTACGTGGGAGTCAAGCAATGTAGCCATTACACCAACTGCTGGCTCCCTCCGTCTTTTCTGTCTGTGGCTGTCTGTCTTGCACTCTGTCTCTCCTTAATTATTTTTTTTTTTAAATTTTTCAACCACTTCTCACCTTGGGCCTTTTCTTTCACATTTAATTTCAGAAGCCATTTTAAAGCTGAAGTGTGGTCTGGCGTGTTTGTGTGCTGTGTGGTTTTCATTTTTTATGTGTAAAAAAATTTTTCCCTCTTTTTTGGTAATATTTTTCTAGTTATTTTTTCTTTTTCTTATTTTTTTAACCTTACTTTCCCACTGTAAGCTTCACTCTCCACACACTGAAAGTCTAGGTAGGCCTAGGTGTACAATAGCCAAGCATCTGAATACTTTTAGAGTCATTGAAATCCTTACAGCTTATTAAGCCTCCTGCTTTAATGAAGAAATTTCTCTTTATAAATCTAAACTCCTAATCTTTGTGTGGATACCACCTTGCAAAGCACAGTGGAGGATAGATTCTGTCACAAAATGACCAGAAACAACCTCAGAAGCACAAGAAACATGAGAAATCAAAAAAAAAAAAACTCTCCCCTAAGAGAAAAGAATAATCCCTCATCCTCCACAGACAGTACAGTAGAACTCATGGAAATGTCTGATAGAGAATTCAGAATATTCATAGTGACAAAACTAAACAAGATGCAAGAGACGAGAGATAATGAACTCCAGGAGATGCAGGAGGAAAGAGACGAGTTCCAGGAGGTGTTCAAGTTCTTCCATGATCTGAAAGAGGAAATACACACCATAAAAAAGAGCCAAATGTAGCTATTAGAGATGAAGGCTGCCATTCAGGAAATCAAAACCTCCCTCAAAAGTATTAAAAGCAGATTAGTCCATGCAAAAAATTGAATCATGGATGTTGAAAGCAAAAGTTCTGATCTAGAGAAAACAACCAAAAAACTGTGAAAATAAACTCCAAGAAATGAGAATACTATATGAGAAATACTAGACAAGCATTAAGTGCCCAAACATCCAGATAACCAGCATCCCAGAAGGTGAGGAAACTAATAAGGGCATTGATAATCTATTCCATGAAATCTTGGAAGAAAACTTTCCATATCTAGAGAGGCATTCAAATATCCAGACCCAAGAAATACAAAGGACCCTTAATAGCATCAACCCATCAATCCCTTGAAGATCTTCAAGGCACATCATAGCCAGACTAGCCAAATCTAGTCAAAGATACTAAAATTGGAAAGAAAGGAACATCAGGCTACTTAATAAAGGTTATCCAATCAGACTAACCTCAGACTGCTCATCAGAAACAATCAAGCAAGTAAATAATGGGAAAATACATTCAAAGTGTTAAGTGAAAAACAGTTTCAATCAAGAATACTATACCCAGCAAGATTATCTTTCATGTGGAAAGAAAACATAAAAACATTCTTAGATAAACAAGACCTGAAAGAATTTGCCAGTAGTAAACCTACTCTTCAAGAAGTTCTGAAAGGAGTACTCTTCCAGGAAAACTAAAGACACATACAGATATAAGAGAACAAAAGACAACCAAGAAAATAAACAATTTAACACTAGGGACAAGAAATATCAATAATAATGTTGCTTGTAACTTCAAGGATTTAAACAGAAAGATTGGACCACAGTAACACTGCATATTTAACAGAAAAGAGTTTGAACATAAGACTAAATTGCAAAATAGAATTTTATGACTTTTGAGGAAAACATTACTGATTTCTTTTTTCTATGCTTTGTTTTTCCCAATTTAAACATTTTACTTTGAGTTGTTGATAGGTTCAGCTGTTTGTTAAAATATTTTTCTTGTTTGTTTCTTTAAATGGAAACAAACTTTTCTTCCTTCCTGACCCCTCTTCAATTAGAAATATTTGGGAGTATTCTTATTTTGTGGCAGAAGGGTTATTTGCATAAGTTTAATAATGCTTGTTGCATTTAATCAGAAATTGGAAATACTCATTTTTGTACAGGGAATGTCATACCTGAAGATTCATCAGAAAACTGTGGAACTAAGGTGGATCTCATGTAAGCCAACAGAAGTTCTTAGAACCATAAATAGTTCTTCCTGGCAGAGAGGATTAGAGAAGATATATGAAAGAATTTATAACATAAAATAACCTGGGCTTTTCCAGCCCAGCATTGGAGACAGAGAGATGGAAAGCGAGAAATCACCCCCCAGAGGGGATGGCCACGCCACAATGCCTTCTCCTCCATTCTCCTCTCAGGGTCTTGGGCACGCATGGCACACGTGCCCAGCGTGAGTTTAAGCCACCGGGTTCGGGACTCAAACCCCGGTCAACTATATGGGAGTCCAGCGACATAATCATTACGCTAACTGCTGGTCCAGAGGATTATCTTGAGAAAGACATTAGAACAAAGAAAAAGAAACTGATCTTTGCTAGCAGATGGCACATCACAGAATATTCGGTAGGCAGGGCTGAATTGAGAAGGTTTATGTGTGGCTAGTGTGCTGAGCACTTGCTTTTCAACACTTTGAGTAGATGACATGTAAATATTTTGTCAAACATATTTAAAACCGGGACCAGTAGTTAGTGTAATGGCTATGTCGCTGGACTCCCATATAGTCAACCGCGGTTCGAGTCCCAAACTCGGTGGCTTAAAAAACTCACGCTGGGCGCATGTGCATGCGTGCCCAAGATCCCGAGAGGAGAATGGAGGAGAAGGGATTGCGACGTGGCCCTTCTCCCTAGGGGGTGATTTCTCACTTTCTGTCTCTCTGTCTCTCTCTGTCTGTCTGGCGAGCGCACGCGCCCTATAGCAAAAACCTCTCCAAAACAAAAAAAGTTAAAAAAATATATACTTAAAACCAAACTGTCTCTGTTGTTAGAGTCAAAAACAAAATTATACAAAATTATAAGACATATTTTGAACATCATCTTTTAAAAAAAGAGAAAAGTAAAGATAAAAACATTTGAATAACTAAATGGAAAACATATGAAAATATTTTTGTATATAATTATGATAAAGGTCAAAAATATTTTGATTAAATTAATCTGCAGAAAACTATTTGCAAAATAAATTTATGCAGATCTTTGAACTATTCATAAAAACAATTCTACCCTCTTTTTAAAATATTTCTCTATGAATATATTAAAACATATCAATTTATAATTAAGTGTTCCAAAGGAAAAATACAAAAATAGTAGGTAGGGGAGAACTTAGCTTTATAATTTCTTAACATCAGAAAAAAATAGGAAGCAAAAACATTTTTTAATGTTCAAAAAAGAATCTCCAATGGTAGGAATTTTCCAACAAACTCAGACTACATGGCTCTTGCCCAACCTGGTGGTCCAGCCAGTAGCAACCAAAAATCAATTATTCCCATTTTTCAGAAAAGGGAACCAGCAGTTAGCATAATGGCTATATTGCTGGACTCCCACGTAGTCGCAGAAAAGAAAATCAAAGTCGAGATGAGCAAATTGGCCAAAATACTTTGGAAAAATCTGATTTGAAACCAATTGATCTGACTCCATCACTTCTGATCATGATACAAAGTCAATTTCTGGTGCCCTCAGTACTTTATAGATCTTACTAATATTTTAAATACAATATTTTTATTACAATTTTTATTTGGGCAGAGCAGGTGCACAGACATATTATTAACTTTTTGTACATTGATTTGTATCCAGCAATCTCTGAATTCATCAGTTCATTCTTTTCCAGTCTATAATTTAGCTTCAATACCCTTCACTCCACAGAAATTTCTCTCAGCAAGATCACCAACCTAGAGACTGGAATCTTGCCTGTGACTTTAAGTGATACCTACACATGGATGGCCACGATGTTACATCTCTAGCCTGGACCCTAAACTCAGTTATCTCCATGCTTAATTGGCTTTGCTATCCCTTGCTCCGAATGTCCAGGTTTCCCCTGTGTTGGAAAAAGGCACTGGCAACAACTCAGAGTCACCTCTGATTCTTCTTACCCCCTCTCCATTCACATCCAGTATATCAACATTTTTTTTTCAGTCTGTCTCTCAAAACACATTCCAAACCAGTCCACCTGTCACCATCTACTGCCACAGCCTTCTCTGAGCACCATGAATCCCTGTCTATGTCTCTGTACCAGTTGGTCTCGATAGAAGCCCAATTGGGTTGTTGAAACCTAAAGCAGGTCTCTTCATCCCCTTGCTAAAATCCACCTAAAACTTTCTATTATACTTAGAATATAAGAAATCTGGGGCCAGCCTGTGGCCTAGTGGTTAAGGGAACTGAGTCTCATATAAAAAATCAGGGGGTTTGAATCCCAACCCAATGGCTTGAAAAACACATTAAAGAGACCAGCTGATGGTAAAATGGTTACATCGCTTGTCTCCCATGTAGTCAAACAGTTGAAGTACTGGAACTAGTGGCTTAAAACTCATGCCGGGCATGTGTGTGTGTGTGTGTGTGTGTGTGTGTGTGTGTGTGTGTGTGTATGCAAAATCTCAAGAGGAGACTGGAGGCGAAGGGATTGCAGTGTGCCCATCCTTTCTGGGAGGTGATTTCTCACATTCTGTCTCTCTGTCTCTCTCTGTCTCCCTGGCTAGCATACATGCCCTATAGCAAAAATCTTTTTAAAAAAAAAGAAGAAGAAAAGAAAGAAGAAAGAGAGAGAGAGAGAGAGAGAAAGGAAGAAAGAAAGAAAGAAAGAAAGAAAGAAAGAAAGAAAGAAAGAAAGAAAGAAAGAAAGAGAGAGAGAGAGAGAGAGAGAGAGGGAGGGA
>NW_006204359.1:237185-244330 GCF_000334495.1 Tupaia belangeri chinensis
AAGAAAGAAAGAAAGAAAGAAAGAAAGAAAGAAAGAAAGAAAGAAAGAAAGAAAGAAAGAAAGAAAGAAAGAAAGAAAAAAAAGAAAGAAAGAAAGAAAGAAAGAAAAACACACTAGGCACTTGTTTGTGTGCCCCAAATCTTGACAAGATGGAAAAACAGGGAAGAAGGGAGTATGATGTGACCACGCTCCAAGAGTGCTTTCTCCCTCTCTTTCTATCCCTTTGCCTCTCTCTGGCAAGTACACACGCCATCTGGCAATTAAAAGAGAGAGAGAGTAGTAAAAAAAAGAATCTGAGAAATTTTAACTCATGTTCACAGCCGCCATGGTTCTTGGTGAACTGCCTTCCACCTCAGCTCCTATCACTGTGTTCCTCAACACCTAATACAAAGAGCAGATCTTTGAAATAGCAGGCTTATTCTCTACCCTACAACAAATCTTTTATACTTGTTCTTCCCTCTACCTGGAATACTGATTTTTGTTTTATTTGTTTATTGTCAGTATATGAAGATAAGCTCGTGAGAGCAATTCACCACTGTATTCTCCAAAACTCAAACAGTGCCTGGACTGCAGTAGCATCTCAATAAATACTTTCAGTAATACTGGTACAGCTTGCTCTCTCTCCCACAGCATGTCCCATTGTACCTGGAGATCCAAGAAAAAAAGAAGAAATATCCAAAAATGTCCCATATTTTTAACTTCTCATTTCATACCCTTGTACTTCCAATCTTTTCTCTGTCCTTCAAAGCAAAAGTTCCATGGGATAGCAATCACCATTGTCTAAGAAAATGAAATATTCACATCTTTCATTCTTAGCCCATTTCTGCAGAAGAGTCAGCCTTTCCATGTGGCAGCCCGTATGTGGAGGCTGCTCTACCCCTGACGGCAGGGCAGAGAGTACCTCCTTCAGCACATACCCATAATAAGTAAATCTAGGGAACCAGGCCAGATTTGTGTTCTATTTCATTTTTACTAAGAAATTGAATAAAAAGTGTTTCCATTTGTTACCCTACATGTTGAAAGTTAGTTTCCAGATAATCCTCTACTGAATGTCAAAAGCAGGATAGTTCTAGAGAACACAATCAACTTTACATGGACCAGTAACTGTTGCTAACATGAATATATCCACTGACAGGTATTAATGTAGCTTCTTTACCTGTGGACCAAATGCTGTTAATGAAGAGCACAAGACTGGCCAGAGAGCATCCAGTTCTGTCCTGACTGAGCTCAGAGCATCCTTTCATCAATAAGAGTTCCTAGACTTCAGCTTTTTCCTTTCAACTCTGAAAGATACATTCAGTAGCATTTCTTCCCGTTAAGTGTCTCCTCTCTTCTTAATTGGAGAAAGGATTTTATGTGATTCATAACAAAACCTTGGCCTCAGTAAAAATAGAAAGCTTGGGCAATGAACAAGCAGTGTGGTTTTTTGGATAGTTAATAATATTTTCATCCTAATAAAATTCCAACTCTGTCAAACAAGGAAGGTGACACAAGCCAAGAAATACATATCATACCACTTTTACTTTTATGATTTTGGAACCCATTAAATAGCAAAAAAAAAAAAAAAAAAAAACTGTAACGTAGCCAAGAAGGAGAGAAAGGGGGACTCTGTGTCTTTAAGCAAGAGAGAAAAATAAAACCCAACCTTTCTGAATGCGCTGCTTGAGTCATCTGGTTTCATTCTATTAATGACCTTTAACATCTGCAAAAATATTGTGAAAAGCTAATTTTGTTTGTACTGAGGTGGTGCAGAACAGTTCCTGGCTGTCACTCTAGGATGTGCTATAAAATAAAATTGTCTTTCTGGGAGTCTGACAAAAACCTACTGTACAGATCCAGTTTATTTACAACATCTAAGAATGAAAAGAAAACAGAATTTTATAACATGCCAACACGCGAAAAATGAATAGCACTCACACGTCTGTGTGTGTGTGTGTGTGTGTGTGTGTGTGTATGTGCGCATGCCAGTTAGCAATACCACATACACATATCTCCCAAGATTAAAGATGTTTTAATAAGATTTTATGGCATTCAACAAAAACTCTAACCAGCAAAACTATTTCTCAATAAATGTTATGCCACTAACATGTGAGAAAGGAGTCTTCAACATTAGTGTACTTTGATTTATTGCAAGAGCACCTTGGAAAGGAGAAATGGCCTCATTTCCTCACTTTGACAAGTCTTATGTTTCCATTAATTAAACAGGAATCTTTGGAAAAGAGGTAGTGTCATCAGGGTTAATGTATTGGCTTTACATTCTTAGAGGCCAAGGCTGAACATATACCAAGTAGCCATCAAAAAGAATAAATGTAGTCACACCGGCCTTGTCCTTAACATTCACTCACTCTGCACTATCCAATTTTGTGAGTGATTTGTAGACACTGTCAAAGAATCCTCAGCCTCAGATTTGTGGGCCTGAAGAATGCAGACGTTTCATAGATGAGGAGGTTGATGAACACCATATGCCCAGCTCAGAGAAGATGGAAAAGTGGTTCTCAAAGTTGCAAGAGGCTTCATGAACATCTAGCCAAGATTCCCATCTGATAGTTAAGTCCTCCTGACAATACATCTGTCATAAGGTTAAACCCTAATTTATAATTTCTCCTAATAAAAGGCAATTTACAACCTTCTAAAGAAGCATGCTACTTTTAAAAAGTTTGGCTTTTAGAAATTTTTCAAAATTTTGAGTTGAAACATTTCTTCCTGAAGGTCTCTTTTGAGAATAGAGAGAATTCTCTCCTGAATCACCGTACTTGATGTATTTGAAGTCAAGCAATATTTGTCTGGTTCCATTAACACATAGCCTATGGCAAGACTTAAGTTTCACTCATTGGGAAGAGTTTTCAATAATGTATAAATAGATCAATAGCAAAGATGGGAAGCATAGACAGATGATAGATAGAGAAATAAAGTCCTGCAGATGTCCCAAAAGTGATCCCAGAGTAACAAAAAACTATCACTTTCCTTGTCTAGATATTAAGACTTTATAATAAACAATGCCATTTAGCAGATGCAAGGCAACATTTCCCCTTACCAAACTCACCAGCTAAACCAAAACTGCTAAATCTTTTGCAGTAGTTCCTGCTAAACTCATCTCCAGAATCTGCAATGATGATTTTAAAGATCATCATTTCTCAGAATTGCACATCATGTGTTTTAAGTTTGTTCTTATTCCATTGGACATATTATTCCAATTTGTTATATCTTGGGCAGAACTACGGGGTGGGGGGGTGGACTCAGCTTTCTGGTAGTTCCATCATCTTCATCTAGCACACTGTCAAAACCACCCAAAGGATGGGAAAGAAAACCAAATCCTCCCATTTGTATCTTCATAATGAGTTTTACTCTCCTGACTTGAGTCAGTTTTACTTTGGCTTCCTAACTGCAGTTATGATGGAGGACGTTTCAAACTTTCACTTAACAGTGTCATATAAATAATGCCTACTAAGATATGCTTCTCTGCATTGGTGGAGAGAGATGGTGATCCATAACCAGCCTTCAAATCAGTTCGTGTGCTTTCAAAGTGAATAAACTTGTATTTTAACCTTCCCTTTCTGATAGCTTATCCTCACCCCACTCAGTTATAATATCCCAACTCTTCTTCGATAGCACAATAAATGGACTTCAGAGTGATGTATTTTCTTTTCATCTCCAAATATGTACAGTTCTATAATGGGCCATCTGTCATTTTGTGATTCCATGCAGACAACAGTGCACTAAAGTTTTACTGTCATAGCAACCTCACCAGTGTCTCCAAAGCAAACTCAGGAGTCATTTCTAACCTCTTCATCCAACAGGGAATGGAAGTATGGGTTAATAGTTTATGAAACGTAAGTGTCTAATACTTGTTACCAATTCCGAACTAATGTTTAATTTACTATGCCTCAAATTCCAATGAACTGTATTATAATATTCAAAAGGACTAGTGAAAGCATCTTCTGTAAGCTGTGATTTTTCTTTTTCTAGTTAGTTTTACTGGAAGGAAGTTAAGTCTTGGTTTGAATTCTGGAGAGAGACGCAGATGTAGCAATCAAACCTTCCTTTTCACCTTGCTGAAGACCAATTTTAGAAGGGCCAGGAAAAAATTCAGCTCATTGTTCATATTCTTGTCTCCTATCGCATAGTATTCCAGAGCACCTGTGCCACATTGTCACAGGATAAAGGAACCAAGAGTATTTTGTGGAGAATGGGAGAAAAGCCCATTTTTAATCTCGATTTACTTTACTTCTTTTCCTTCAGAGACTATCTTTTACTTATCTTTAACTTCTTTCTTGTCCATAGGCATGGAAATGATTCCTTTTCTTTCCCCTTGTATTTTCAATCTTCCACAGCTTTCACAGAGGTACGTCTGAATGGCACGGGGGGTGGGGGGGACTCACAGGGAAGTCAGTCAGATCTCTTTGCTGTCCCCTCTGCTGTCTACTGTCTTTCAAGCACTTTACAACTTCATCATTCTTTTATATTTTTCTTTTTAATGAAGAAACTGGGCTTCTATAAGTTTCAGTTACTCAGGAAACAAACCAAGTTGGCTGGACTATTGGAAGAAAGGAAATGGGTTGTGGGCCGATTAGTCAGGGGCCACCGCAAAAAATCTAGGCAAGAAGCAGAAGTAGGGTCAGTGGGCATGAAAAGAGACACATTGCACGGAATATCTTGGAATGCTCATTCATTCAACAAAATGGCAGCACTGTCCAGTTTGCGATCGGAGAAGGAATGTAAATATGAGTCAAATATGATTCTTTTTTTAAAGAGGTTTTTGCCTTAGGATGCGTGCACTTGCCAGGGAGAGAGAGAGACACACACAGAAACAGTGAGAGGGAAAGTGAGAAGTCACTCCCCAGGGGATGGCCACATTGCAATTCCTTCTCCTCCATTCTCCCCTGGAGATCTTAGGCACGCATGCACATGCATACAGCATGAGTTTGAAGCCACCAGGACCAGGACTCGAACCAGGGTTGACCATGTGGGAATCCAGTGATATAACTGCTACGCTATCTACTACTTCCCAAAAATATGATTGATTCTTACTGATGAGGGTGTGGAATGGGGGAGTTCTCTCTCACTGTTGGTAGGAACAAAGTAGATATAGCTACTTGATAGGATAACCTAGTGGTATACACTTTTGAAGTATATTTCATTTTTATTATACTTACATTACATGCTCATGATTTATAATATTAAAAAGAACAAAAATATTTAATAATGTGCATAGTCTCACCACCTAAAAATGATTATACTTAATTTTTTTAAGTTTCTTTATTTACTCCATGAGAGAGACACAGAGAGAGAGAGAGTTAGTCACCCCGACAGGGTCTTCATGTTATATTCCACTCTAATCTCAGCCAACCTGGATCATGGGCGCATATGCACATTCCCAAGGTGTACAGGGAGATCCCAGGACATGAACCAGGATCTTCACATATAGGTCCAATGGTATTAGCACCATGCTGCCATCTAACGCCACGAAATTGGGGCACACTTTTCTAGCCTTTCTCATGTAAGTTTTACATTGACGTTACACTATACAAATCTATGTGTGTTTATTTAATTCTAGATAGTTTCCCTTCACATGAATGCATAAACACTCTGTGTGCTAGTACAAATGTTTTATAATTATCATTTTTTAATTTGTAATTATCCAAATGTATTCATAGTTATTATAATTTTACTAAAACAAATGCTCAACATTAAAGAAATGGTCCCTAATAGTTTTTTTCAGTTTACACATAATGCTACAGTGAACAGGTCTGAATTATTTTCTTAGCATATACTCACTCAGTCCAATTAGTAATTCTAGGATATAAAAATTGTGTCACAAACTGTTTATCTATTTATATTTCACTCTTGTCATTCTTTGACTTTATTCTTTACTAGCTAATGGTGATATACAGGGAGGTTTCAAAACTGGATTGAAAACACGTATGTGTTTATTTTGGTACAAAAAATTGAAATCCATGCATTGTTTTCATAATATGCATTTTCCACAAACTTTTTGAAGACCCTAATACCGAATATTAGAACCATATTCCCAACACAATCCTCCTGGGATCTTCTGAGTCCTGTACTTCCTCAAACTTTCTGCCTTCAGTCATATATACTGAATTTTGTCCCTCCCTAATACTTTTCTTTATCAGTTCACTGAAAAATAAAGTACTTCCAGTATATCATCTTCTAAGTATTTCATAACAGTAGCAAGTATTAACATATAGTTAAGGCTGTAAAGGAAAAGTTGATGAAAACGTTCTATTTTAATAGTTAATTATGAGAAGTGAATACATTATCTCAATATGACGCAGGGGTAGGCCTACATAGAAGGAACACATGATACACAGAAAGTGGAGGTATAAAATGCATTTCATTGAGTATACAAAATTATTGTAATATCTGTCATTAGTGTTTTACAAAAAAATTCTGCGAACACTATCAATTTTTAAAATATCTTTATTTCAGAGATATTAGAATGTGGAAAATTGCTTCTTAAAAGTAATGAAATATGGGGAACCAGCAGTTAGCGTAATGGCTATGTCGCTGGACTCCCACGTAGTCGACCGCGGTTCGTGTCCCGGACCCGGTGGCTTAAAACTCACGCCGGGCGCGTGTGCGTGCGTGCCCAAGATCCCGAGAGGAGAATGGAGGAGAAGGGATTGCGGCGTGACCATCCCCCCTGGGGGGTGATTTCTCGCTTTCTGTCTCTATGTCTCTCTCTGTCTGTCTGGCGAGCGCACGCGCCCTACAGTGAAAATCTCTCCAAAAAAAAAAAAAAAAAAAAAAAAAAGTAATGAAATATGGTATATATGTGTAGGTGTATTCACATGTAAATGCTTTTGTAGTTTGCATTCATTCATTAATTCATTAAATGAATGTTTTAAGTATCAAAAAAAAAATTCTGTGAAAGTTTCTTCAAGGTTGGTAGAAGAAAGGTGATTTTTCTTGTGAGAATTGCAGGAGCTCTGGCATACCAGGACCTGTATTATTTCCGATAAATTTATTCTTCAGGGACCAGCAGTTGGTGAATTGGCTATGTTGCTGGACTCCTATGTAGTTGACTGCAGTCTGAGTCCTGGGTCTGGTGGCTTAAACTCTCGCCAGGTGAATGAATGTGCATGTGTGCCCAAGATCCCGAGAGGAGAACAGAGAAGGGATTG
>NW_006204359.1:244419-254604 GCF_000334495.1 Tupaia belangeri chinensis
CCATAGCAAAAACCTCTCCAAAAAAAAAAAAAAAATTCTTCATATTTCCAATGTGCAGCCCCCTCTCCCATTTCTCCTGACAGTCTGCTTTAAAATCCAGTCTTCTTAATAATGGAGTAGCCCCTGCAGTGAGCCTGTGTTTGATAAAATGAAAACAGTACTAAAGACTGAATTGTGTTCTTACAAAATCCATGTGTTGAACCCTTAACCACAATGTGAGTATATTGGAAGACAGAGTGTTTTTTGTTTGTTTGTTTGTTTTGTTTTGTTTTGTTTTGTTTCTTTGTTTTTTTAAAGAGAAATGTTGGCTCTAGGGCACATGCGCTCATCAGAGACAGAAAGTGAAAAATTACCCCCCGGGGGGATGGCCACACCACAATCCCTTCTCCTCTGCTCTCTTCTCAGGATCTTGAGTGCATACACACATGCTCAGCATGAGGTTTAAGCCACCTGGTCCAGGACTCAAGCTGCAATGGATTACGTGAGATTCCAGTGAGGTAACCATTATGCCATCTGCTGGTCCCAACAGAGCCTTTAAAGAGGAAATTAAGGTTAATTGAGGGTGAGCCCTAGCATTAGGGTGGGCTCTAATCCAATAAGACTGGCATCCTTGTAAGAAGAGGAAGAGACAACAGGGAAGCCTGTAGACAAAGAGAAGGCCACGTGAGGACCCAGAGAGAAAGCAGCCATCTGTTGACCCAAGGAAGAGGCCTCAAGAGAAACCACACCTGCCAACACCTTCATTTTGGACTTTCAGCCTCTGTAAGTGTGAGAAAATAAATTTCTATTTTTTATTCCAGCCTACAGTATTCTATTGTGGCAGCCTAACACCAATGGGTAAGACTCTGTCCTCAGGGGCGTAAACCCAGTTGTGAGAAGAACGTGTAGTGCATCTTGCCTCAAGCCTCATAAGCTCAGGCCATGCGACAGCATCACAATACTGGCTTTATCCAGATGAACATCCTTTGGCAAAACACGGCAATCCAGCCTACTTTACACTCTTCTAATTAGGGAAATAGTGAGTCCCCTGTGATTTGTAAAGTGTGCCAGGAAACCTGGCTCTTTGGGATGCCATGTGGCAGGCTTCCCTTCCATGTCCTATTGTAGCGTGTGAATTCCACCCAGTTCTCCAATGTCTGCTGACGTCACAGCACAGAAAGCGTGGTCTAGCTCCAAGAGCCCCACAGATGACTATGGTCTTCCCCTATTCTGCGGATGACTAGGAGCCACGGTGGGTCCTCTTGGCTGTACCTGTGCCAGGAGTGTTTTTATGGTTATTACATCCGGGGACTAGAGGGTGGCACAGAGGTAAAATGCATCTGCTCTGCATGGCTGATCCCAAGGGAAGGTTCCAGCTTCCCATCTGGAGACCTCTCAGAGTGCCCCAGGCATGGATGTGCCTATGGTCCTGGCTGGCTGAGGCTCAGGATGGATCACAGCATGAAGGCTGTCTGTACCTCTGGCTCTTTCTCTTGTCCCTCACCTCATGGAAGAAAAAAAGAAAAAAAAATTAAAGAATGATTACTTCATTACAATCACTGTAAAACTATCCTGAACCTAATAACATCAGTCTGCAGCCTTAGTGCAAAATCCTGCTGACATTCACTTTCAGTTTATTTCAGAAATTTCCTTAATGTGCTCCTATTTCTGTGTTGTGTTTTTTAAAATAAATTTTAAATATTTATTTATTTATTATTTCATTTACTGTAGGGCATGTGCACTCACCAGAGAGAGAGATAAAAAGAGAGAGAGAGAGAGAGTGAGTGAGAAAGCAAGCCACCAGGTCCAGGACTTGAACCACAGCTCATGTGGGAGTCCAGCATCTTAACCTGCTGGCCTTATCCTTAACCTTATTATCTGCTGGCCCCTTTAAAATAATTGGTACTCGACATGGAATAGTCACATAATAGTGATACATATTTATGGGTTAAAGTGTGATTTTTCAATACATGCATAGTGATTACATCAGGGCAATGAACAAATCTATCATTTCAAATATTAATCATTAGTTTGTGTTGTGTACATTCAAACGCTTTTCTTGCTACTTTGAAATATGTATTAAATCGTTATTAACTACAGTTACTCCACCATGCTTTCATACTCACAAGATCATCTCTTTCATCAGCTATGAATATGTGTCTGTTAACCAAGTCCTCCCCATCCTTCCCAGCCTCCTCCTCTTCCTAGCTGCTGGTGTCCACCAGTCCACTCTCCATTTCTATGAGATCCAATCTTTTAGCTCCCCTAAATGAGAGAAAACATATGGTATTTGTCTTTCTGTGTCTGGCTTAGTTCACCTGGCATAATTTTCTCCAAGCTCATCCATATTGCCTCGCCTCTATTTTTATAAGCTATTTCATTGGAATCTATTTATCCCAAGTCTTAGGCAAAAACCTTGGGAATCTGAGCTGAAGGACTATTTGAGAAAAGCCCAAAGATCTGTATTTAAAATTGCTTCTTTTGACCAAGTTTGACCTTATCTTTCAACTCACATAGGTGAGTACATTTCATTTCTTGAGTCCCCTAGTATTCTAATGAAAGTAGATGCTCACGGTGCTGGACCCTCATTCCTCTAAATAAGCCTGGTCATGTCTGATACAACAACATGTGTACCTTTGAGCTCCTCGTCGAATACACTCACTCCATAAAGTATATATGCGTAAGAAAACCTATGCGATACAGAGAGTAGTGGAAACAAGAGGAAATTTGTGGAGCACTTACATAGCCTGACTTGAATGCTCCACCTATGTCTGATTCCTTAATCCTCACACTTTCGCTAGATAAAGGATGATTTTCTTGTTCTTATCTACAGAGGGAGAAAAATGAAGATTTGTTTGCTTGGGTTTTTTTTTTTTTTTTAATTAAGATTTTTTGCATGTGCACTTGCAGAGGGGAGAGAGAGAGAGAGAGACAGAGAGAGAGAAAAATGAGAAATCATCCTCCAAGGGAGATGGCCATGCCACAATCTCTTCCCCTCCATTTTCCTCTTGGGATTTTGGACATGCATACACTTGCACTTGGCATGTTTTAAACCTCCAGGTCCAGGACTCAAACTGCAGTCAGCCTTGTGAGAATTCAGCACCCTAACCACTAAGCCACCTGCTGGTCCTGGAAAGTGAAGCTTTACCCCATTACACAACTTGCCCAATAGGAGTGACAGAATCAGGATTCAAACACAGATCTGATGACTTCAGACACTACACTATGAACCATATCCTGTGCTAAAGAATTAACAGGGGACGTTCCAAGGAGTGAGGACTTAATATCTTTTAAGGTCATGGTCTGTTGAAGAGTGTTAAAAATATTTTTAAAAAACCTCCAGACTCCTGATTGGTTTCTGTAAACAAACTGAAACTTCATTTTTTATTTTCCTTACTGGCTAGATTACAGCCAATCACAGCAGCTAGGCTTCAGTGAGTTGTAGGCATCCCACCATTAAACTGTGTTAATTCAGACAAACTTCAGAGTGTAACCAGCACAAATTGTTTCTCTTCCTCACTCCCTCACTTTCACTTTTGTACATCACTTTCCCGTTCCTGTACACATCATTTTTCTTTTTTGGAACTTAAATACCATGTGACCATGAGGCTACCTGGAATTGTTTGGAAGTCCAGGACAGTTGCCCAATTCAAATTGCATTAAGATTTGCTCACTTAAACCCCACTCCATTAAATTGACTAGATTTTCCTTTTACAGGAGGCATAACCTGAAATGCCCCCTGAAAAAGAGGTAAAGTTCTAGGATGTGGAGTCTTCCCACAGGTATGGAGTGCTAAGAGCAGATTCAGAATCTCTTGAGGAACGAGTTTGCTAACAACGTTTGAGGAACGAGGAACCTCAGGTTTGGTGACGAGGAAGTTGAGACAGTCATGTTATAACGATCTTCTCTCTATGAAGGCACTAACCCAAAGAGTAGGAAACGATAATCCTCAACAGATTAGAGGTTTCAAGTTTTCATAATGATGGCAGTGATGAGGTTCCGGCGTGTTTCTCCAGAGAGATGGCCATATTGTTTTCAGAGGTGTGAGGGGAACAGGCATCCTCTAATATCCATGGAGACCGAGAAACATTCCCCATTGTGGGGTAATAAGGTCCGTGTTTTAGCTCAGTGGGAGGAGAGCAACAGCCTTCTGTGCATGTAGGCCATGCTTCCTCTTCAAAGATGTTGACGTAATCCAGAAGAGTCTGTTTTCAAAGGATCTGCTTGAAGTTTCATGTACCTGAAGGCTACCAGTGACAAAGTGGTGTGCGGAAACATACGTGGGTGCTTGTATGTTTGTGTGCGCGTGTGTGTGTATGTGTACTTATGCACGTGCGTGCAAACAACGTCACAAATTACTCCTTTTACATTGATAGCATGTTCTAAAGATAATTAAAAACTCTGAAGGCAATATTCGATCACTGAAAAGGTATTTATCTCTTTGGAAATCTATGACTAAGGTAGGAAATGACAGGAGTGATAAGACACCAGTTAACCTTTATACCTAGCTCTGCGTTCCAAAAGAGAAAAATAAAGACTACTCAACACATTCATGGTACTGCCTCAAGTAGCTGAAGTGGATAATCAGCTTAACACTGCAAGGACGGTGCTGAATATGCGTTGATTTTTCTTTGGTATTGATTGCTGTGCTTTGACATCCTGGTCTCCTTATTATGCACCAAAGCACCACCTGGCATCATTGTTGATCTTAACTATTCACACATCAGGTGATCACCCTTTTTGCATTTTTGTTGTTCTTCTTTCTTCATGACATACATTGGGCTGTTGGAAAAGTAATGACATATTTTTTCTATTTTTCTATGCAAAAATGCGTCATGACTTTTCCAACAACCCAATAGTTGCCAATGTATGAGCCTAGAATGTGAAGCATGGCTTATTGGCTTAAGTAATCATGCATATTTTAAAGTGCTATTTAGGAAAAAAAAATACTATCATTTTAGGCAGAAATCTCTGAAGTTTAATGATAAATTTTTCTAGGGTATATTTTACTGAAGTTTGTTTTGCATGTTGTTTCTCATTTTAGGTAACACTTCTTTACTAAGAAGTGTGCAAACGTAAGTACTAGGTGAAGAATGACACACATTCTTTGCATTAATGTCCTTATGTGAGGGCTAAAATGTGTGTACCTGTGTCCTGGTAACAATTACAATGAGAACTATACTGTCTGCACCCACAGAGAAGCATATGATCACACCGGATGCTTGTTTCTGCTGACCCTCCTGTGGGTGGCAATATGCGGTCCCTGGTAACCAAGAGCAAAGTTTGTCTCCTGTGCTTGTGGCCCCTGAGGTCCAGGCATCTCTTCTAGCACTGCACCGGAAGAAAACTCTCTGCAAACTTCATAGCTGTCCTTGTGAGCAGTGCCCACAAAGTCAAAATCCTGCCACAAAGCTGCCTGAACCAATTCTAGACTTTCCATGTGGAGGGACAGAAATGAGTGAGCCTTCTTGTTTCCATGAGTCAGATTTAATGAAAGAATCCATTGTCCGCAGTCTATTGCTCTGAGGAGCTCCATCAGCCTCTTCCTGCCCTGACCTCACTCGGGTGCCAAGTCTTAGTATATTTTTAGTATTTTTGACCAAGAGCCACTAAGGGCCAAGCCTCTGAGTGTCCTGGAAGCTCCTGACCCCAGCCTGCAGCAAACATGCAACCCTGGCATTTGGCTGTGCCTCCTGACCTACTATCTAATGTGCCTGGGACTCAGCTTCTGGAGACATGATGGACACAGACATTCTGACTCCTACCCAACATACCTGCACTAGTACAGAGCATTTGGTCTTACAATCCTTCCAGCCTTTTGTAATTCACCATGTTGGCCCTCCCTGGACAAGACCACCACTGCCCTGACCACATGCTAGACCCCACAATGCCCTCAAGGACAAGGCTCTTCTGTAATTGTCTAGCAACAGATTGTCAACTCATCTGAGAACTCAAGCTCTAGCTGATGCAGATGGTCCTACATGATATCCAAAGAAGACACCACGCTTCGTCACAGAGAAAGGAAAACCTACCTCCTCAGCAGGTGGGACTCTACCTCAGAATTGAAGTAATTTCAGCTGAAAACAGAATGTAAGGGACACCTCAGAGCCCAGTGGTAAAACTCTGTTCACTGGGAGACAGACCCCACATGGCCAACCACAGTTCAAGATCTGGTCCCAGCAGCTTAAAAACCACATGTGTGCATGCATGCACAATATTCTGCAAGGAGGAAAAATAGAAGAGAAAGGATTGCGGTGTGACCACTTCCCATGGGATATGCTTTCTCACTCCCTAGCTCTGTCCCTAGAGAGTGCACATACCCTCCAACAATAAATTAAAAAAAAAAAAAACAGAATTTGCAGATATGAATTATAGCTTGGGAAATAATAGTATGTTATTTAAACTAAGAGCAAGGCAGACACTCCTCACTTAATAACCAGATTCCATTTCTGCAACTAGGTCCAAAGTGAATTGGTGGATAAGAGAAGCATTTTAAGGCAATGCCTTGGGGTGTGCTGTGTTGCCTTATGTATTTTTCAATATATCACACAACACTACACTAGACTAATGTAATTCTGTTCATACAAGAAGCATATATTAGATAAGTTTCAGAAAGACACACCATAACACAGTAATATAAATCTGATGTAGTCATTATTATTTATTCTGAATATCACATAGGTACACACTAAAGCTCACATTTATAAACAAAATATGTTGTCATGTGTGGTTGCAAATGCTTTGTGTAGTGAATGCTAATGAACTGTGAGAATGAGACAAAGACTGAGAAAGTGGATCCCAAGACACACAGACTAAGAAAGGGGATTTCCTGCACTGGAGAACTGGTCATAAGTCAGAGTGGTCATTAAACAGGTAGGTCACTAAGTGAGGAATGATTGTACACTAGCTGTTGATAAGTTTCCTCTAAAACTGAAGTAAGATAGGAATCTCACTGGTTGGTGTGCACTGAGTACAATAAATTCATAGTATTGTGCGCTCTCTGCCAGTGGAACAGGGCCAGATGACTGCTCTAAAGAGTATGTATGCCATGCTAAGAGAGAAGTCAGGGGACCAGATGGCAGCACAGCAGTGAAATAGGGCACTCTGTGAGGCTGACCCACGTGGGAAGGTTCCGAGTTCATATTCAGAGACCTCCCAGAGCGTTCTGAGAATGGATGCGCTCACGATCCAGGACTCTCTGGGATGAGGGTGAATGACATGTTAAGACCCTGCTGGGGGATGCTGCCTCTCTCTTTCTCTCTCCCTGTCATTCATGCAAGAAATAAATAAAATAAATACAAAAAAAAGAAGTGGTTTTCAAGAAACCATTTCACACTAAATATTCCTTCAAATGTTTCCGTTCTCCTAAGAACTGGCCAAGTCAGCAAGGTTTGGAATTTCAGACAGGCTAATACTATCACTTCATTGCTTTCTGTTTTAGACAGGTATAATGAATAAATTGACCAATTTTTAAAATTTCTGTCAAAATGTGATTTGGCATCTGGGCTTTTATAAACATTTGTCATTTTGCCTCTCTCCGATAACCCAGAATTTTTTTTTTTTTAATATTCACTTCTCTTACTTTCCCTTCCATAACTCATTAGCTTTTAAACAATCTCAACTACAAAGCAAGCAAAGAGGGATTATTTTCATAGAAGGCTTCTTCTTTAATGACAGACCATGAGATACTCTGAAATCTGTCATTTCTAATGGACCAAGGGCCAACTTGGGTTACAGAAGAATTACAAGAAAAAACACATTTTTCACCAAATTACCAAATTAGGGCAGGAAGTCACCAAGGTGCATGGGGACTTTTCAGGGAACAGTGTGTGTCATCACATCAGTGCGGGCAGCCACTCATCAGCTCCAGGGAGATAAGAAGCTACTCTTGATATTTCTTTCTGCTGGAACCTGCTGTCCAAAGCCCAGATCCTTACTATTTGGTTAAGTTATACTATTCAAATGTCCACAAACAAAGTCAACTTTTGAATTTATCATTGTCTTCTCTTCCATCAGTCTTGTTTCCTTCTTTGAATCAATGTCAAACTATGAAGTAAATAAACCTGCTTGGCTTCAAGTAAATGAGCTCTCATACTCACTCAGGTAAAATGAATTCATTTCCCTCTTTCTCTCTCCACTTCCACATTTTCCCCCAATAGAGTCAGAGACAGGGGCTCATTTCCTGGCTGTAACCACTTATTAGCTGCATGAACTTGTGCAAATCACATATTATCTCTGAGCTACAATTTTCACATGAGAAAAATGAAGGAAATAATACTTGCTTCACTGAGTTGATATAGGAATCTAATGAAATCAAATATTTCTACTTTTAAAGTATTAGAAAGCATTTGGATGAATGAGATAGAATGTGTGCACACCTCCCACAACTTGGTTTCTTTCTCAAATGCATAGGCATCCTCTTGTCTCTCCTACATCAAAATACCCCTTGGGAAAACCCCATCCGTAGTAGAATCTTTAGGAGCTATATTTGTTCCCCCAGTAAATGACCTGCTTGTTAGTATGAACAGTGGAGACCCAATTGTTTTTCTTATGTTAGGGATTTTTCCAAAATATATTCTGTCATCGGAAAAAGTTTTCTATACAGAAATGCATCATGACTTTTCCGATGACCCAATATTTTAAGTTTATTTCTTTCATGAGAATGAGAGAGGAAAAAAAGAGAGAGAGAAGCAGCCTGAACAGGGTCTCACTACATGAAACTCCCTGCTCCCAGCCTTCTCAGCCAACGTCATGGGCGCACATGCTCAGCATACACAAGTCAACCGGGGAACCAAACCCACGATCTTCTACATGGATCCAGCATTGTTTGAGCAGCACCTTTCAGTGCACCACTGAGCTGTTCTATGTTCAGATATTTTAAATTTCTTTCCCGGGATCAAAATCCACCTATCCAAAAGCAGTCATCCTGCCCTCCACTGGGTGTTGTGTTAGATACCCGGTTCTATCTACAGCCACTTAAGCTACACCCGGATTACTAATGACACAGCCGGAAGAAGCAGAGAATTAAAAACCTATATTCTTAAAATTCAAAATGTTGACAGGCAATATTGTCATTGTGCTGTGTATTGTAAAATGAGAGAATGCCTTTTGGAAAGTGAAGAGTCAAGTTCCTCCCCTGCCAGAGTTATTACGCTGGCCCACCGCTCCCTCTTGCTGCTATTAGCCTCTCATAATGCAAAACATTTCTTCATTTCCAGCAGATAATACTTTCAGTGAAAAGGTAATTTTTGAAGTCTATTACTTGCATTCTTAGTGAAGAGCACAATGCAGCATTTTGTTCTAATATGCCATTGAAATTGTTTGAGTAGGTACACCATGGAATCAAATACAAAATGTCAAAATGGTTTCCATTAACTATGCACATTTGCACTGCTTCCGTTAATGGCCATGTTTTTGTTCTTTTCCTTCATGTTTGCATCTATAAGATGAAATGACTCAGTTGATGTAACTGAAAAGTACATTGAAAAGGTAGAGAGCAAATTACAAAAGCATCAAGCCACAATTCCACCCACATACTTTATTTTATAATGAAGTTTAATAATGATAGAAACTGTCATTAGATTTAAACATCAGTCATTTCAGCAATGGTAGTTAATGTGAATATCTCATACCGAGTAATGTTTTATAAAAACATGGCAGGAATTGTGTATTATATTGAACTGAAATGTCATAATGAAATCTTAACTAGATGCTATTATTATAATACATATTATGTTAAGAGAAATTTACTTCAACTTGAAAAGATAAAATAAGTGCTGTGTCTCCTTCAATATCATAACTTCAGATAAAAACTACTTGGAAGAAAGTTTGTTTTATTTTCTAGATATAACATGAACACAGATATTTACCCATTACTTATTATATTGATACTATGCTGATTTACCTTGGCAGAATATACAACAGAACAAATATATATTTTCCTTTGACAGAGAATTGCCCAAGACAGAAATCTGGTGGTTCTTATATGATATATTTTTGAACCCAAAAAGGTATTTGTATTTGAGTTGCCCTCTAATCCATCTTGAATTAGAAAGGGTATGCCCAATTATAAAACCCTAGACCTACCCCTCCATGAGCTCTATGGTAACAGGGTTGAGCCCATGACAGTATTGAGAGGCCTGGCCCAGTGGATCACTCTTGCTGAGTCATTCAGCTGCAACCATCTTCATATTGCTTCCTGACGGT
>NW_006204359.1:254821-273377 GCF_000334495.1 Tupaia belangeri chinensis
TGAGGACTGCAAATATCAAATGAAACCAACACCGGAAAACACTCTCGTTTTCCACTGCCTACCCACTTTCCACCCCACTCACAGTAGTCTCTGCCCACATCAAAAAGGGTTGGCAAATCTCTGAGAGTGCTGAGGAGCATTTCGCCATTTCATACTCACCTGCTGAAGGAAACAGAAAGAAATAACTTTTCAGTTCTGATGCTCATACCACCTCCTCCCTTGTATAGCAGAAAAGATTAGAAGAAAGGGAACCAGCTTTCCATAGCACACAAGTTCCCTAAGCCTATAGTACACTCAAGAGTGATTAAGAGGTAAGAGCTACCGGCCAAAGCAAAGAATCCTTGTTCTGTGCATGCCCTTGGGTAAGTCCCATCATGTGCACCTTGTGAAGTAGTTTTTGTTTGTTCTGTATTCCTGGTGTTCCTTATGCTTACGTCTGCATTTTCGTATTCGAACAGTTTTTCAAATGTTACAGAATAATCACACCAAATCCCATAAAATTTCCAGAACATTTAGTCTTTGCCAGCAGATGGCAGTGCAATATCATCCATGTAAAGAACAAGGAAAAAATGGGCTCAAGGGACTTTGGATAAGAACTACATTACTCACTATGCCATCTCCTGAAATTAGGCTATCAGTTCCCTTAAATAGTCGATACGGATATATTTATAAAGATATCCATAGCTCTGCCAAAGAAAGAAACCAGTTCATTGATCTACTGCTATACCAGAAACCACCCATTAGAACTTACTGATTTATAAGAACAGTGATTTACTGTTACCACAATTCTGTGTGTTGGTTGCACTCAATTATGCCTTTCTTCTGAGTTTATCATCTAGTCCACTGAAAGGAGCTGAGGACTCGTGTATTTATTTTCAGCTGGGGGTGAGGCTGGAGTTGGAATTGGAGTTCCAAGATGGCCTCTCATGCTCCAGAGCCTTTCCCATCGTGGCCTATAACTACTCGAATTCAGCACAACCTTCCCTACATACAGCTTTCCAAGACAGCTCTCCAGGGGACAAGCCCCATTGTTCAAGGGTTTATAAAGTCTCTGCTTGAATCACACTTGCTAATATTCCATTAGCCAGAGCAAGTCAAGTGACTGGGCCACTTGATATGAGAAGGGCTACAAATGAGTATAAATACTAGAAGATCAGGCAGGTCATGAGGCCAGCACAATAGATCCAAAAAAGGATCCACAGGTACACAGGCTCAAAGAATCAGAAAACTCTCCCATTCTATATGCACGTGTGCCTATAGTCTGCCTTATGCAGACAGGAAGCACGAAGATTACCAAGGAACCAAAACAAAGAAAAATACGCCCAGATATGTATATGATGAAACTGACTGAGGATAGGGGTGGATCATGGCATGAGGACCCTGTGTCTTTCTCTTCCATTCTCTCTCTCTCTTTTTGTCTGTCTCTCATGGGAAAAATAAATACTTTAAAAGAGCTATTTAATTCTGATTTACATTAAAAATATCATAAATCAATGTCTCCTGTTTCAGTAAATCATAAATGAGACAAATGGTACTGACACAGTTGGTAAAATGACAGAACACTAGACCACCTGTCTCCTCCGCTCTCCATAGCACTTTATTCCGGGCAGAAAGACACAGTTCTAGTCTCTGACCTTATAACTGCAAGGCCCAAACCTCAATTTTTTAAGGGCACCCATTATTGAAAATCTACAAGGGAAACCTAAAGTGAAATAAACTTACAAAGGACAACTCGTCAACCAGATATAAATTCAATAGTTGTCTAAAGCAGACCTACCTGGTACATGAATGGAGGCTCTTTGCAAACTCAGTCCTGGTAGATGAACCTTCCCAGGAAAACAAATTATAAAGGCAGCGATGGCTTTATGAGCACAAATTTGGAATAAGAAAAGCTGTTTATGCTCAAGGGATATTTCCATTAAGGTTGATAATTTGTCTTTCTCTGTTCTACAAACATCTCTATTTTAAAAATTGACTCAGTTCCGTTCAATTACAGCAATATTGCCTCTTAACAAGACAGAGAAGCATTGATATAACATTATTTTCACTAGCAAAGATTATGAACAGGATTAAGTACAAAAGTAAAAACTTTTTTTAACATTTTGAGTTGCATAAAGCCAGTAATTTTCTTCATCCATGATAATATTCATGTTTATTATGCAAGACCCAGAAAGCATTGTTGACACATAAAGTTGATTTAGTAATGAGTGCACATCCATTTTTAATCTGATAATCCCCATGGCTAACAGGTTGCCAGAGCCAAATGATGATTTTATAATTCAGTTAACATCTGCCAATGATTGAAGCTAAAAACAATATCCATCATCAATTTCAAATTTACTTCCCAGCATCAGATTAAAACAAAACGGCAAGGCCTCACATCCTCTAAGGCACTCTATTCAATTCATTTACATATAAAATTTATCTACTCTGCAAATGTAACTGATATATGCTGCCTTCTTCCTGACCTTTCAGTGAAACAGAAATCAAATGGGGAAAGGAACATTTAATGAAACTGTTTAGTAAGAGTTTTCATTTTTGATTCACATTAAGATAACAAATTTGAATGGGCCTCATGGCCTAGTGATTAAGAGAATCAGATTCCACATTGCCAACTGTGTGGTTGAAATCTCCCACCCTGTGGCTTTGGAAAACACACTGGACATGTGTGCATGTGTGTGTCCCAAATCCCCACAGAATGGTGAAAGAGAGAAAGAGACTGCAGTGTGACCATGCTCCAATGGAAGCTGCATTCTCCCTCTCATTCTCTCTCTCTGAGTCTCTGTGTCTCTCTCTCTCCTTGTGATGAGTGCATATACCCTCTGGCAAACTAAAAATTAAAAAAATAGTAACAAATTTTCTTGGGGTTCTTATAGTGCATGAGTTTTACATTTTCCTCCCAGTCCTAAAATCATTCAACTACACATGAGAGCAGACATTCACTAAGTACCTTCCTTGCCCAATGTCCCATGTTTTTTCTCCACCTTTGCTTCTAATATAATTATTAGGTTGTCAAGAAAGTCATGATACATTTTTGCATAGAAGAATAACAAAAGATATGTCATGACTTTCCTGACAACCCAATATTAAAATTGTTTACCAATGTTTTCAGTATTTGGAGTGTTTTTTGGATGATGGCTTTGAATGTTCTCAGTGCAGAACCCTGAATCTCATACACTAAAAATGTCTGAAAACACAGGCACATGTTTTAGTAAAACGCCTGTGGGGAGCCGGGAGGTGGCATGGTGGTTAAGGTACTCAATTCCCACTTGGCTGACCAAGATTTGCATCCCAGATCTGGAAGCTTGAAATTCATTCCAGGTAGTATGCAAATGTGTCCAATGGAGGAGAAGAAATTGTGGAGTGGCCATCCCCCAGGGGGTGTGATTTCTCACTTTCGCTCTCTCCTTCTCTCTCTGTCTCTCAGGTGAGTGCATGACCCTTTAGCAAAAAAATTTCTAAAAAAGAAACAAAACACACACACACACACACACACGGGAATCCATGGGGCTAGGCGGAGGCACAACAGTAAAACAAGACTCCTGAAAGGTTGACCAACATGAGAAGTTTCAGAGTTGAGTACAGAGAGCTCTCTGAGTACCCTGGACACATGGGTACCCATGACCCAGAGCTGGGTGAAGCTGGGGATGGTTGTCAGCATCAGGGCCCTGTTGAAGGCACTCTCTCTCTCTCTCTCCCTGTCTCCTCATTCATGTAAGAGAGAAATTTTTAAAAACTAAAAAAAAAAAAAGATCTTATAAAATTAAAAAAAGAAAAACACATAGGAAACTATCTCCCAAAGCATAGAAACTACCAAAACATTATGGGGAAAAAAAAAAAAAAAAAAACTTAGCAGCTTTTGCTGGGTTTCCAGGCCCACCAGTGACCATTTCGTAAACAGCTAGAACAGGCTTACAGTGGACTTGTAATTAATCCTTGAATCCTGAAGGAACCATTATGTTCCTGCTGCTGTGAGTCACATAAAACATCACCTTGGTTATAAGACCAGAACTTTAATCATGTATTAGGACTGAAAACACAGCCTAAAAAGGCATAAACTCCAAATTGTTTCCATGCCACTGCAGCAAGTATTAAAAAAAATACCTCCACATTTTTATAATATAGATTTGTGAAATGATGAACATGCTGCTATCATTTATGGTTTCCTTTCAGAATGGACACTTATTTATAAATGAATGGTCCTGTAATAACCCAATGGCACCTTCATAAATCTCTCCAATGCATGGCAGTCTGTAACATATCTGATGAGAAATGTGTTTACTCTTTCCGGATTAAAAATAGAAAAACACAATAGAACAAGTTCAGTGGCAGGTTCAGGTGGCCACTTAGTTTATAATAGAATCAGGAAATGAAAGTGCCCTGTGGTGCTGTAAAAACTCCGCCAGAACCCAGTTTTAGCTAACACAGGCAAAGCATGTGAGTGAGTTTCCTCAGTTGTCAGCATTTTAAAAAAAAATTAACTGTACACCTCCATTCAATCAGCTAAATATTTATTCAAATCTTCAGCTTGTTATTTCTTCATTAACAAGGTTTCCCCCGCTGCTTGGCAGAATATGTGAGGAACTTCGCAAATGTCAGAAGCACTCAAGTTGAATCAACCAGGGGAAGTGATAAAAAGGCTCATAATCAAGTGGAACTACAATCGTGGCACATTTCAAGCTGGGAAATAATAGATCAATACAGAAGGCTCTTTCCCATGGGATAATACTGCTATTTGTTCTTATTTGGGGACTTGTTTTTACTCATCAAATCACAAGTACAATGCATTTCTGTGTTAACCTTCAATTTGTAAATGATCATTTGTATTCTAATCCTCAGAACACTGCCACAGAGGAAAGAGGGTACAATTTTAAAAGAAAAGCTGAGTCTTAGGAACAATGGAGAGCAAAATAAAATAACCAAAGTATTTTAGGGGAAAAATTAGTGCTTTAGGAGCTCCTGGTTAGCATGTGAAAATCTCATTCTAATAGGTAAGTCAAGCCTAATGATGCAAAAGGTGTAGGCAAATACAACAAAGGTCCTTAATAAGAAATATTTCTTTAAAGAATTATTTATTGTATTTAACTTTATTTAATTAGTTTTTATTTTGACCAAAGTGAAAGAAAGAGAAAGTGCGAAAGTAAGCTGCCAGGTCCCAGACTCTGACCAGAGTTGGCCACCTGGGAGTCTAACACCCTCGACCATCACCACCAGGCCACCTGCCGGCCCAATAAGAAATAGATTTTGAACATCGGTTTAAATTGGCATTTAAACAAGGCCAACATGTTTGTTTTCTTCTTTTGAGAAAAATTGTTTATTGTCTTAAAGTCTCAGATGGGTTCCGTTTAATATTGTAGTTTGGCAAGGCTGTTAGTTTGGTAAGATCTTGGTTTGAGAGCAGAACCGCAGTGCTAAGGCAAAATCTCCACACATTAACTTCTTTTATAAAATTCCAAGTTCTTTTCAGTACCATTATCTAGTAATAAAACACCCTTAGTCAATTTATCTTTTAAAATGAATTCTTTGCATAATTTCAAAACTAGATTACAATCCACCAGCTCTCAATTGTAAACAATGTTTCTTAATTAACATGGGATAAATCTATAAAAAGTGCAATTTCTTTATTAAAAAATTGATATAATATCAAAAGAGACCTTCAAAATATGTTTCAAAACTCACAAAGAATAAAATGATTCAATGTGTAGGTAAATAGAACATGAGAATATTAGAGATAATGTACATGTTTCTTGTTTAAAAAGAATTCCATGTATGTTTTTCTTTTTCCAAATATAGACAGACATGTCAACCCTACACAGGTGTCATTTAGAAAATAAATACAGGGGCCAGTAGGTGGCATAGTGATTACAGTGCTGGACTCCCACATGGCTCACCACAGTTCAAGTTCCAGACCCAGTGGCTTGAAAATCATGCCAGGCATGTGTGAGTATGTGCCCAAAATCCCAGGAGAAGAAGGGATTGCATGTGACCATCCTCCACGGTGGGTGATTTCTCACTTTCCCTCTCACTGTCTCTCTCTGTTTCTCTCAGGCAAGCACACATGCCCTATGGCAAAAGAAAAAAAAAACTTAAAAATAATTAAGTTTGATTTAAAAATTACAATGAAAAATAAGTATATGGTGCACCAGAAAAAGGGACAAGTGGCTAGTCACTCAAATGTTCTTCCTTGTTAACTAATGGCAGTGATTGTTATGTGATCACCATCACAACCTTGCAAAGGATCCCAGGCAAGAGTGAGACGTGAAGCACAGGAAGGCTTAGCACTGACCAGCTGCAGTGGTTCAGTGCCTGCCATGCTGAGGTCACATGAGAAGGTCCTGGGTTCATGTCCCCAGGTCTCCCTATGCACATGGTACCCAAAGTGCTGGCTGGCTCAGAGAAGGATGGATTTGTGGGTGGAATGAAGACCCTGGTGGAGATGCCTATTTTCTCCACTTACCACCACCACCTAACTCCCCCATGGAAGGAAAAAAATAAACTCAACAGAAAAGAAAAGAAATATTTAGCACTGGAATGCCAGTAAATCCAAAGCTCTCCATATCAATGTTTTTCAGACCTGCCAAGTCTTCGCAGAAGGAAGAGAAAAGAGAGTCAGCAACCACAGAGAAAAGTGGTCTGTTTGATCCTCAGTGCCCACATTCATTCCTAGCTCCTCTATGCCTTCGCTGGCCCCCAACTTCCCATATTTAACAAATGAAGTACTAATATCAATTATAAGCAAAATGCTGCCAGGTCATCTCCTAAGGACCAGGCTAGCTCAAGGGTCAAATGTAAAATCAGCTAAAGCTTACATTAATATTTTTAAACAGAAATTTTAGGAGGCTGTTGTTTCAGACTAAGCACCTGCTGTAAGCCTCAGCAGACATATGAAAATGGAGTCACTCATGCCAAAATTCCACATCATCAAACTGAAACTTTTTCAAAGTCCTGAGGGCCAGTAAGTGGCATGGTGGTTAAGGTGCTGGATTTCCACATGGCTGATCATGTTTTAAGTCCTGGATCTGGCTGCTTGAAAATCATGCGAGGCACATGTGCATGTATGTGTCCTCAAAACCCCGAGAGGAGAAGGAAGGAGAAGGGATCGTGGTGTAGTCATGCCCCCTGGGGGGGGGGGTGATTTCTCACTTTCCCTCTGTCAGCACACATGCTCCTTGGCAAAAAAAAAAAAAAAAAAAAATGCTCCTTGGCAAAAAAAAAAAAAAAGGAAAGAAAAAAGAAAGTTCCAAAATCACCAAAATAGACCAGTTTCCTATTTTCTGGAAACAGTGATTCTAGTCTACCTAATCAGTGCGATAAGAAAAGAAAACTACTTCACACCTTCTGGCTTTCTAAGAAATGTGCACCAGCACAAACTAAAGATGCTGCCTGGTCTTGTTAGAATTTTAGTTTTATGAACATCCTTATTGTCCAATTACATTCCTCTTTACCTTCCAGATGCTCCCTCTCCAGGTCCATGAGGTCAAATTCAGCCAATCACTGCTTAACAAGACTCTTTGCTCCTCCCCCAATGCCATTCAAGACTTTTGCCTTTGAGGTGATCCTGAAATCAAGTAAGACTTGAGCACACACTACTCAGGACAGCTCGAGAGTGTGTCATCCAGGTAATCATCCCAACCCTGGCCCTAATGAAATCTTTATGTACTTGTTTGGCCTCAGCCTTCTTCAAACTTTGGTCCAGGATATTCCTTAGGAAAAAGCCAATGCCTTTTCTGTCCAATATTTCATATGAAAAGTGAAGGCATGGGGCCAGCAGTTGGCATAATGGCTATGTTGCTGAACTCCCATGTAGCCGACCGTGGTTCAAGTCCCGGACCTGGTGGCTTAAACTCACGCCAGGCGCATGTGCGTGTGTGCCCAAGATCCCGAGAGGAGAATGGAGGAGAAGGGATTGTGGCATGGCCATCCCCCCTGGGGAGTGATTTCTCGCTTTCTGTCTCTCTGTCTTTCTGGCAAACACACACGCCCTATAGCAAAAAAAAAAAAAAAAAAAAAACTTTCAAAAAAAAAAAAAAATCCAAAGACACTTTGCTGGATTCCAATGTCTGGGGAGAGTTGTCTTCATGGGATGCTGAGAGTTGCTGTGTAGAAGCTGGCTTCTTTTGTCAAAGGAGTTCTCCTTCCAGCTGCCTGAGAGTTTATTTTCTACTTTGTATGAAAATTCGACAGATAGCTTAATAGCACAGAACAAAGTCCAGAAGTCGTTTGTACTACTCAACTGCAACATGGATTTTATTTTATGCCTCCTTCTAAATAAGTCTTTTCTAAATATATTTTTGAGGATTGCCAGCACATAAAAGGGAGCTATTAAGGAGAACCACGGGGGGGCTGTGATGGGAAGGACTGATTATCCCTGACAGCCTCCAACTTCAGAATTCCTGGAAAGGCAAACCACAGATATTTCAGCGAGCCTAGCATGCAGATGTATTTTATGCCACATTGCCCTCTACCCTTTCTCTCCTCTTTCCTCTCCCCTGGCTTTTCAGGCTCTTCTAAAATGGTACTTCTGTTATGAGGTGTTCTTGGAAGCTTTCTTATGTCATGTGAATCAATGTAAATATCGGACCAACCAACATTTTTTTAAAAAGATAAAATTGTTCAGTTTTACAGACGCTTCTTAATTAGGAAGCAGTATATTTATTTATTTATAGACTTCTTTGCCTTGTATTAGCAGGATACAATGGGAGAAGCTCCGTGCTTTCAAAACACTGAATTTCAGGGAGATTCCTCAGTAAAATCACGAAGTGAATTTGCATCTTACCCTTCGTTCAGATTGCAGTCTGTGACCTTACACCCAGATTCCATGAATAGAACATTGTCCTCGCAGAGCAGAGGCTCAATAACTGGACATTTTCTGGGTCCCTGAATTTGTACAATGAGATATCAACTCCAATCTGTGAGCACAATGCTCCAGTGACTGCCAGGAATGGCCGCAATATTGATGCCTTTCAATGTGGATCACATCATTCACCGAGCAGAGCTCCATAAAATGATACTGTAGTTAACACGTTTTATAACACGAAGTTACTTTAAAACATGGGACTAATCAGGAAAGCCTGTTTATGCATGTCAGTGCCACATTTAATTGTCAATAAATAAACAAAGATTTGCTTCACCTATTGTCATGTATATCCAGTAAGTCATTCATCTAAACTAATGAAGCTTAAGATATATGACAGACAGTTTTTATGGAGCGCTTTCTTAATGATATGTTTGCTTTTCATTTCAATGCCAAGAGAGCCCATTATCAAGAAAGCAGCACATTATGGTCCAAATGCATTGAAATCTACAGCACTACTCTTTGTTCGGAGTGCACAATAAGCAGTCCTTGCACTTCCATATTCATGCACTCTCTGAGATGAAAGCATTAGTGAGAAATGAATGGGGGTGGGGCTGGGGCAGTGGGGAGACAATACATCTAAGGGCCCTGCTCTGTTCTGGGGGGTTCCCCCCTTCGGAATTTTAAACTCACCTGGCAAGAAAAAGGAGACTAAATCCAGTCCAATTCATGCACACATCCATTTTGAAAAATGTGAGTGACTATGTATCATAAACACAATGAGCCCTAATCGCTAAAGAACACGCTGAATCTTTGAGGAACCCAAACTCGGAATGCCAAGCTGCAAACAAACACCTACTCGATAATAAAAGCAAATACTCTAAATTATTTCAATGTTCTCATTTGTTCTAAAGCTTTGATGATTTCCAAAGATAAAGTAATTATCTCATTCTGCTTCTAGTTCGGAAGAGAATAATGTGGACAAATTAACATCTATCAAACCATAATGATTCTTTTACCTGGTGACATGGCAGATTCAGAATAGTTGGCTCTTTGGGCCAATGCCACCAAGAGATTCTGCTGCAGGTGCCAAAAACCAAATGAAAGTTTCAAGCATGTTGCAGTTTTCCCTATTTAAATTTGAAGCAATATGCCTTAAGTAGGTTTAGATTACAAGAGGGCATAACTTGTGTGCAGATTGGACAAAGAACTGTTATTACATACGACCAGGGATCCTGACAATCATGTTCACCAGTGTACTTCCAGCACTTTCCACAGTTCCTGGCTCTTGCTGTGTATGTCGTATTTGCTAAGTTTATGGGAAAAAAAGGATGATAGAATTTTTAGATTTTGAAAAGCTTTCCTGGAAACACCTTGCTCTCCTGGCCCTTCTCATCCTTCCCAGTAAACACAGGATGTAAGCTCTCCACTGCCAACAGCCAAGTGCTTTTAGTTTTTTTGTCTTCAGGGCCCTGCAACGTCTCTTATGAAGTCATAAGTTTATTCCCTTTTTAATTTTCTACTTGTTCAAATTGAAGCAAAATTTACTGTAGTCCTTCAAAACACTTTCAGGAGATTTTTGTGGAACATGCAGTGAGCTATATGGCATTTGCGGCCCATACAGAGCTGAGGCACCCAAGCTAGGTTGGTTGGAAAGCCTTGTAACTGACTGTTATAGCAGGGAGAACAAAGCCTAAGTGTCACAGAAACACCAAAGAGGCTGGTTAGGCACACGTCCCAGAACTGGGTCCTGAAGGATGACTCAGCTTTTTTTTTTTTCCAAGACAGACTTTTCCTATAGGGTGTATGTGCTTGCCAGAGAGATTGAGAAACAAAAAGCAAGAGATCTTCCCTAGGAGGAATGACCATGCTGCAATCCCTTCTACCACATTCCCCTCTTGGGTTCTTGAGCACACATGCATGTGCACCCGGCATGAGTTTTAAATTGCAAGGTCTGGGACTCAAACAGTGGCCAACTACATGGGAGTCCAGAAACATAACCACTACACCATCTGCTGATACCCTGACTCAGCTTTTAATACGCATGTGAGAATTTCAGGAAGAAGGGTAGATTGAGCAATGCTTTGATTTGAATGTGTCCCTGAAAAACTTATGCACTAAATTTGGTGAGCCCTTGTGGAGGTGATAAGAGGGAGAGAACATAATCTAACTATGGGAATAAGAGGTGGGGCCTTGAGAGGTGATTAGGCTTGGATAGGATTGCAGGGTGGGCACCCCATGACTGAATCATGGTGGTTTCTTGGGAGAAGTAATAAGACAGACAGAAACACACTTTGCTCTGCTCCAGCTCCTCTGTATTACCCACTTGTGATAAGACCTTCACCAGATGTGATCCTTGGACCTCCAACTTTCAGAACCATGAGCTGAGTAAATCTCTATTTTTACAAACTACCTAGTGTCAGGTAATTCTGTTATTAGCAACAGAACATACTGGAACAAGCAAGTTCACAGAGTGATAGAGCAGTTGAATGTTAGACGCTGACAAGTTGGCCCATGTCCCAAACACTGCACGTTATGAAATGAGAACAACAAAAATAGATCAGGACAGATTCTGATTAATGATCCTAACTACTATTGATATTTCCTGAGCATTTATTACATGCTAAGCGCAGACATTAATTTCTCACAATAAATCCTATTTTCTACATGAGGAAATTAGGGCTTCTGGGGTAAGTTACTTATCCAAAGTCACACAGCTATATATATACACCTGGACTCAAGGTATGTTTCTTGGAGTTCACAGCCTAAGCTCGTTATCACCCTGTTTCATAAATCTAGAGAGCAGCCTGGGTGATTGAAAGCCCAGGCCCTTTCAGTGCCATATTTGCACATTTCTGCAAACTTTTTCTCAGATCCGTGTGCACAAAGAGGCGAGAACATTAGGAGAGAGATTAAAAACTAAGAAAGAGCATATTTTTACACGCTTCTGGTTTTTACAGGAAAGTTAAAGAGACAGGTTACCAAGTTAACTGTGTAAAGATAAGCTTGGCCTCAGAGAGGTGCCATTGCCATTCTTTTTCTTTTTAAAAAAAAATTCGCCAGAGAGTGTCTGCACTTGGTGGAGAAAGACCGAGAGACGGGAAGAGAGGGAGAGGAGAAAGTGCCTCTTATAAAGAATGGTCATGCCACAATCCCTTCCCCTCCAAATCTTCCTTTAATGTGGGCATGTATGCACATATGTCCAGCATCTTTCTTGAGCTTCTGGGTCAGGACTCAAACTATGTGGTCATCCATGTGGGATCCAACCTTAATGAACACACCAGAATCTGGCTTGAGATGTGCTATTTTCACCTTGTTTCCAGGACAACCATGTATTTCCCAGGCTGCCAAGGCCATATTAGGTGCTCTGTATAAAGCTATGATCCTAAAACTATATGTAATAACAAAAAATAAATATCAAAAACATTATCCCCAAATCCTCTAGTACAGACTGTGCTGCAGATATCTTGGACTGAGAGAAGCTGTCTCATTCCTTAGCACTCTAGAAAAATGACCTAAAGAGCCAGGCTGGTGGTTAAGATGCTAGATCTTCCATGGCTGAAAATCAGTTTGAGTCCCAGAACCGGTAGCTTGAGAAACACAGAGGCACAAATATGTGTATGTCCAGAATCACAAAAGAAAGGAGAAATGGAGAAGGGATTATGGCATGACCATTCCGTGGGCAGTGCTTTCTCACTTTTTCTACTTCCTCTGTTTCTCCTTGGTGAGCGCATGCACCCTGTGATAAATTTATATGTATGTGTGTATATACGTAGATGTATATATGTGAAAAATATGGTTTTACATATACATATAAAAGAAAAAGTGTCCTGGATGCTTTATTAACCATTTATTCCAGGTCTTCTCAAACTTATGATCAGAAAGTATGTCTAATGCATAAGCCTCAATGATATGTATTAAACTTTTCCAGCAAGATAGAAGAAAAGAGCTTTTGGTTTATAAAACACCATGTATGGAATGGTAGACAGTTTCTTGGTATATATCAAACTTGTTATATTACCCACAGCCAGATTACAATATACTGAAACACACTAACCAGGCTTTCACAGATTTACTACAGTTGACATTTATGCTGTCCGGTGGGAGAGTTAGCAGCTTCCCTGTTTTCTACCCTCCAGATGCCAGCTATGACAGCTAAAAATGTTTCTAGACAGTGCCAAATATGTCCTGGGAGGATGAAATTGTCCCCTGTTGAGAATCTCTGCTCTACATTTAATGAATATATACAGTCATCTTGTTTTACTGACTCAAAATGCCCATCAGAATCCAGCTGTAAGTTAGGGTAGACACCCATGGTGGGAACATAGCCAGTTTGATGTTATAATTAATAGAACATCAGACAACAGAGCTGAAAATAACAATAATAGAGGTATTAGTCTACTAGATTGCCATAACCACCTAAGAGGAAAACATTCATTATTCATACTAGCTTGCCAGTAAGAAAACTCAGAGCTCAAAGAGGTGAAATAATTTATCTCATGACACATTAAAAAGTCTTCAATGGGCTTGGGTGACTGTTCTGGGCTCCTCATCAAAATCTTAGGGGCTGCAGATCCCGCTTCTCTGTTTAAACAATCTTAGGGTCCTCAGACCTACGTTTCTTTAACAATTACAGGAACCATCTGATGATAACCTCCAATTATATTGTCTTAAATTATTTTTCAAATTGTCTTTTGGTGTGTAACTTATGTATTATGCCAGAATGCAATTGGACATGAGAGAGAACTCAAACCATGTAATCAAATATGAGCGATAACTCAAACCCCAAGATGTGTGGATCCTCTGGTGCTTTGGGCAAAGTAAAGAAAATCAAGACATCCAAAGTTCACAAAGATAAGAAAGCCTTATGTCTCCATAAGCAATGGTAAAGTGTGTTGGAAACCAGCCGCAAACCAATGTGGAAGTATATTTGACTAATAGCACTTCGAAGATAGACAGTACATAATGTTAATTCTTTGTGATTTAGGAAATTTATGAACACTTAACAGGTAGGCCATCAATATTAGTTGAGTAAATTAAAGCGATGAATATTAAGAGAATAAACTTGTTTTTTTCCCAGAGATCCTGAGAACTAAAGCTGACCCTTTGATTGCATCAGTCTCTACTCCATACTTTTCTCAGTAACTCTGCATGGATCACTGATTTTGTGCCTTGGGACCCACCTTCTCTATGAAATTAGTGTTAAATGATAGCATCCATCTAACACAGTATAAGGATTAAATGAATATTTCCACAGAAAGTGCTTAGAACAGAAGCTAATATGGTGTAATACAAATGAACTATTTTTCTTTATCTTATATTCAACTTCCCAATTATTACTCAAGTTGCCTAAATGCTATGCATCATATATTTATACACGTATATATGAAATAAGATAATTGAAGTCCTTTGGATGACAACAAAGGGCATTTAAGCATCCTTAAATGGAGTTCAGTGAGAATAAATACACAAATATTGCATTGTTCATCTTATAGTTTCCATAATTAAATTCTCAAGTAAGTTTAAGTGAAATTCAAGACCAGGTCCCCAGGTAGAAAAGGGTCAGTATAAGACAAAATGGTGATATCATTCATTATTTCTTTCCTTTTCATTGATTTCCCCTTTCTTTACTCTTTTCCTCATTGGTAAATCCCTCAAAATAATTTTTTCTGTTCGGTGTTTGTTTTCTTCTTTACTGTATGGCATTTTTACCCCAAGAGTGCTTCTCTCAATCAAATTAGAAAGCAGCAACAGCAATCAATTATAATTCTTCATTGACTTAATATTTATTTTACGGTGTGAATGACTTTCAATATGTAAGTTTATCCAAATCTTCAAATTCAACTGATACAAAAGAAGGTCCTTTCTCTTGTTAGCAGAAATTCCAGAAAAACAAAGCAAGATCACAAAACTTTTGCAGAAAAAAATAAACTCATCAAAGAATGCTTCCCCACTCACCTTCAGGTCAGGCCAAGAAGGTAGAATGGCAAATGCTACCAATCCTTCAAAGACAAGAATGATCCCAAGGCTTCTTAAAATTGTCCAAGTCATGTCACAGCAAAAGCAGTGGTAAGAGGGAAATTCATAGGAATTAGTGCAGACAAGAAAAAGATGGAAAGGTGGCAAAAGGACAATCTAACATCATACCTCAGGGAACTGAAAAAACAACAACAACAAATCCAAAAAATGCTAGGAGAAAAGAAATAATAAAGATCAAGGAGAAATAAATGAAATTGAAAATAAGCTAATTATACAGAAAATAAATTAAAGCAAAAGCTTGTTCTTTGAAAAGATAAACAAGATTGGCACACCATTAATTAGACTAATTAAGAAGAAGAGAGA
Organism: Tupaia belangeri chinensis; assembly: GCF_000334495.1. Lineage (NCBI taxonomy): Eukaryota > Metazoa > Chordata > Mammalia > Scandentia > Tupaiidae > Tupaia > Tupaia belangeri. Next base: position 269,958 of record NW_006204359.1, read on the forward strand.
AAGGAACCAGATAAATCAAATTTGCAATGAACAGGCAACATTACAACAGACATAACATAAATACAAAACATCATTAGAGGATACTATGAGTGACTATATGCCAACAAACAAGAAAACCTGGATGAGATGGACAAATTCCTGGAGACATATAATCTACCAAGATTGATTCAAGACGACATTGAAAGCTTGAATAGACCTATAACAAGCAATGAGATTGAATCAGTAAAAATCACCCCTCAACAAAGAAAAGACCAGGTCCCGATGGCTTCATTGCTGAATTTTACAAAACTTTTCAAGAGGAGGTAACCCCCCCATCCTACTCACACTGTTTCTAGAGATCCAAAAGGAAGGAACCGTTCCAAATTCATTCTATGAAGCCTCCATTACTCTCATTCCTAAAACAGATAAAGATACGACAAAAAAAGGAAAACTGCAGGCCTATATCTCTGATGAATATAGATGCAAAACTTCTCAACAAGATACTTTCTAACCATATTCAACAGCATAATAGAAAGGTTATTCATCACAACCAGGTGGACTTTATTCCAGCGATGCAAGGGTGGTTCAACATGTGTGAAACCATAAATGTAATACACCATATTAACAGAAAGAAAGATAAAAACCACGATCATTTCAATTGATGCAGAAAAAGCATTTGGCAAAATACAGCATCTTTTCATGATTAAGACTCCCAGTAAAACTGGCATAGAAGGTCATTTCTCAGCATAATAAAAGCCATCTATGAAAAGTCTATAGCTAACATTATACTGAATGGGGAAAAGTTGAAACCTTTTCCTCTAAAAACTGGTACAAGACAAGGCTGTCCACTTTCTCCACTCCTATTCAATAGAGTACTGGAAGTCCTAGACAATATGATCAGACAAGAGAAGGAAATAAAAGGCATCCCAATAGTGAAAGAGGAGCTAAAATGATCTCTGTTTGCAGATGACATGATTAGATACATAGAAGACCCAATATTGTCCATGCAAAAACATCTCAAAGTAATAAATGCATGCAGTAAAGTGGCAGGATATGAAATTAACTTACAAAAATCTCTAGCATTTCTATATACAATGAAAAAGCAGACAGAGACAAAATGAAGAAAGTAATCCCATTTACCATAGTCACAAGAAGATACTTAGGAGTAAAACTAACCAAGGAAGTTAAAAACCTTTATAAGGAAAACTATGAAAACCTTAAAAAGGAAATCAAAGAGAACACACAAAAAAAAGTGGAAGACATCCCATGTTCTTGGGTTGGCATAACTAATATAATCAATTGACAATCTGACCCAAATTAATCTATATATTTAATACAGTTCCTACAAAATTGCAAGAGACATTCTTCACAGATCTAGAAAAGACAATCACAGAATTTGTCTGGAATCATAAAAGACCGCGTATTGCCAAAGCCATTCTGTGCAAGAAGAGTAGAGTAGGGGTCATCTCACTTCCTGACCCTAAAATATATACAAAGATGTGATAATCAAAACAGCATAGTATTGGCACAAAAACAGAAATGAAGACCAATGGGACAGAGTAGAGATCCCAGGAATAAACCTCAAAACATACAGCCAACTCATCTTTGACGAAGGGTACCAGTCAATTCAGTGGGAAAAGCAAATGGTGCTGGAAAATCTGGGTATCCACCTGCACAAAGATGAATTTAAACACTTATCTGTCCCCATTACAAAAATCAACTTAAAGTGGATCAAAGATCTAAACCTAAGACCGCAAACTATAAAACTACTGGTGGAAAACACGGAGGAAACTCTGGAAGGCACTGGGGTGGCAAAGACTTCTTAAGTCAGACCCCCAAAGCACTGGAAATAGTCTCCAAAATAGACAGGTGGGATTACATCAGATTAAGAAGTTTCTGCACAGCAAAGGGCACCCTAATTATTGTGAATTAACAACCTTCAGAATGGGAGAGAATTTTTGTTATCTGTCCCTCAGATAAGAGACTGATAACTAGAATACACAAGGAACTCAAGAGGCTTACCCAGAAGAAAAAGAGTAACCCAATTAAAAGATGAGAAAATGAGCTGAATACACAACTCTCCAAGGCATATATACAAACAGTCAAAAAGTATATGAAGAAATGTTCAACATCCCTTATCATAAGGGAGATGAAGATCAAAAACACAATGAGATACCACCTAACCCCAGACAGAAGGGCGAAGATTATAAAAACAAAAAATAATAAGTGCTGGAGGGGGTGTGGTGAAAGGGGAACACTCCTGGGACCAGCAGTTAGCGTAATGTCTATGTCGCTGGACTCCCACGTAGTCGACCTCCGGACCTGGTGGCTTAAAACTCACACCGAGCGCGTGTGCATGCGTGCCCAAGATCCTGAGAGGAGAATGAAGGAGAAGGGATTGTGGCGTGGCCATCCCCCCTGGGGGGTGATTTCTGGCTTTCTGTCTCTCTGTCTCTCTCTGTCTGTCTGGCAAATGCACACGCCCTATAGCAAAAACCTCTCCAAAAAAAAGGGGGGGGGGGAACACTCCTACACTGTTGGTGGGAATGCAAATTATTACAGCCACTATGGAAAGCAAAATGGAAGTTCTTCAAAGATCTTCAAATAGAACTACCATGTGAGCCAGCAATTCCACTCCTGAGTATCTGCCCAAAGGACAGGAGAGCATTCAGTCAGAAAAGTGCTTGCATGTGTATATTCATTGCAGCCTTATTCACAATTGCTAAGTCATGGAACCACCCAAATGTCCACAAACAGATGATTGGGTTGAAAAAGTGTGGTACATATACTCCATGGAATACTACTCAGCCATAAAAAACAACAAGGCCCTAGAATTTTATAGAAAGTGGACAAACATGGAAGATTTGTTGCTGAGTGAACTAAGTCAGGCTAAAAAAGAGAAACATTGTGTGTCTCCACTTAACATGTACCAACTTTCTGCATTCTATGGTAGAGACTGAAAGACTGAAGGACATAAAAGCATTAAAAATCATTATAGACACTAGAGAAAAAGTGGAAAGAGCGTGGGAGGAGAAGAGCATGAGAAAGGAAATTTGGGGAAAAAATAGAAAGGTATGCAAGACACAGATATGGTTTATTATTTGTTGATGAGGACAAGTAGAGTTTTCTCAACTGGGCTGGACTGAGGTGTATATCATGTTTGGTAAAGTCCCTTTATGATTAAAATGATGTATAGCAATTAAATGTATAAGTAATAATAATGAAAAAAACAAAGGCTAGGGCCAGCAGATGGCATGGTGGTTAAGGTGCTGGACTCCCACATGCCTGACCACGATTTTAGTCCTGAACCCGGTGCCTTGCTCTCTCTCTTTCTCATGCTCTCATTCTCTCTCTTCCTCTGGTGAACTGACATGCCCGAGAGCAAAATTTAAAAATAATAAATAAAATCAATAATTGTTACCAAAAAAAAAAAAAAAATTT
>NW_006204359.1:273550-340058 GCF_000334495.1 Tupaia belangeri chinensis
TCTCTTGTGAGTATGTGTGCCCTATAGCAAATCAAAAATAATAAATTAAATTTTAAAAAATTGTCCTTGTCATAAAAAAGCATTCTCTAAACTCTAGCAATTAAACAAGTATAACATACATTCCTAAATGTGTTAAATATAGGACACATATACAAAACTGCTGAACAATCTCATTTACAAATATTGATGAGAATTTCATAAGTAAAACAGCAGCAAACAGAATCTAAAAACATATTTTTACAATCATAATACATTTGACAAATATAATTTGTTTAAGAACTGTCCACTTAGAGTAATGGCCAAAAAAAAAAAAAAAACCTCTCCAAAAAAAAAAGAACTATAAGAAATCATGTTACTGTAATTTATCATATTAATAAAGCCAAATAATAATTATATAACTATCTCTGTAAGGGCCAAAAGATCTTCAACAAAACTCAACACTCATTTTTAAAATCCACTATATACATTTTTACATAATAAAGACTCACTAAATGCCTTCCTACTAAGTCAGGAACAAAGATAATATTCCCTCTATCTCCACTGCTATTTACAACTGCACTGAAAGCACAAGCCAGGACCATCTGAAAAGGGAAGAGGAGAGATTAAAAGCATAAGAATAAGGGAAGACATGAGTGAAATTATGTCTTGCAGATTATATGATATTGGGCTTCAAAACCTAGAGAAACAATGATAAAAGTAATACAAATATTAAAATAATTCAATAATGCATCAGCATATAAAATTAGCACATAATAGTGAATAACCTTCATAAATACCAGTAAGAATAAACAGTAAAAGATTTTTTTAAAAAATGTAAAATGAGAAAAACACATACTCAAAATAAATTTTACTTTTTTTTTTTACTTTTTTTTTTTGGAGAGGTTTTTGCTATAGGGCGTGTGCGCTCGCCAGACAGACAGAGAGAGACAGAGAGACAGAAAGCGAGAAATCACCCCCCAGGGGGGATGGTCACGCCGCAATCCCTTCTCCTCCATTCTCCTCTCAGGATCTTGGGCACGTACGCACACGTGCCCGGCGTGAGTTTTAAGCCACCGGGTCCGGGACGTGAACCGCGGTCGACTACGTGGAGTCCAGCGACACAGCCATTACAATAACTGCCAGTCCCCAAAAATAAATTTTAAATAGCAAACTAACATTCTCTTGAAAGGCAGCGAGGAAGTAAAAGACATACAAAGAGATCACCTCTTCATGGACAGAGCAATTTGACAATCATAAATGTGCAAATTCTTCACCAAGTTAGGGCTACTTTAATGCAAAAATGTGATTTGCATAGCCATTTAGACAAACTAACAGAAAAGCAAAGTTACAAGTTAAAATCTCTTATCATAAGACAAGGAGGTACTCAATATAGCAAAGAAGCCAGCTTATTAGGGCCCTTCCTGGCCAATTTTTTCTAGTGATTTAAGGATCAAAAAATACAATTTGTCCCACAAGGAACATTTTCAAAGATTAATCACATAATAGCACATAAAATAAGTCCCTAGCAATGTAAAAGCATAGAAACTATACCCAGCACTTCCTCTGACCATAGTGGAATTAAACTTGACATCAACCACAAATAGAGTCCTCAAAAATACACAAACACTAAACAACTTACTCCTACCCAACTTCCAAACTACTGAGAAAATTAAGACTAAAATCAAAAGATTGACTGAAACCAAAGATAATGACCACACCACTTTCCATAACCTTTGGTACACAGCAAAACAGTCATAACTTCATAAGAGGGGAGCTCATAACAATTAGTGCTCACAAGGAAAAACAGAAATAAACAGCTTAACATCACATATGAAGGAACTGGAGAAGCAGCAACAACAACAACAAAAATCTGGAAATAAAAGAAGAAAAGAAATAGTAAAGACTCGAGCTTAAATAAATGAAGTAGTGAATAAAAGAACTATACAAAAACTTCATGAAACAAAAAGCTGGTCTTTTGAGAGGATAAATAAAATGGATAAACCATTAGCTAGACTAATCAAGAAAAACAGACAAAGGAAGTAGGTAGATAAAATCAGTGATGAAGCTGATCATATTACAACTGATACATCAGAAATACAAAAAATATTATGAAAGAATACTATCGGGGCTGGCATGTAGCATGGTGGGTAAGGGCACTAGATTCCTTCATGGCCGATCGTGTTTCGAGACCCGGACCTGTCAGCTTACTTGCTTTCTCTCTCTCTTTCTCTCTGTTCCTTTCTGGTCAAATTAAAATAAAAATAAATAAAGATAAAATAAAATAATTCTTTAAAAAAAGAAAGAAAGAATACTATGAGTGACTATATGCCAATAAAATAGAAAACCTAGATAAGATGGACTAATTTCTGGACATGTACAAGTTATCTAGGCTGAATCAGGATAAAACAAAAAGCCTAAATAGACCAAAAATAAATGATGAGATTATATCAGTAATAGTCTCTCAACAACAACAGAAAAGTACCCAGATTCAGAAGGCTTTATTTCTCAATTAGACAAAACTTTTAAAGAAGAGCTAACCCCAATTCTCATCAAACTATTTCTAAAGATTCAAAAGGAAGGATCCTTTCAAATTCATTCTATGAAGCCTCCATCACCCTGATACCGAAACTATACAAGGACATAACAAAAGAAGAAGAAGAAGAAGAAGAAGAAGAAGAAGAAGAAGAAGAAGAAGAAGAAGAAGAAGAAGAAGAAGTAGTAGTAGTAGTAGTAGTAGTAGTCCTGGAACCAGCAGCTTGAAAATCACATGGGTGCACATGCAAGTGTGTCCACAATCCCAGGAGGGGTATGGAAAAGAAGGCATTTTGGCACGGCTTTCTCTCTGAGGGGTAATCTCTCACTATTTCTCTCTTTCTTTATTTCCAGCATGTTCACAGATGTTATGGAAAAATCCTAAAAATAACAAAAAGAACAAAAGAAAGAAAGAAAAAAGAGAAAAAGGGGAAAAAAGAAAGAAGAAAGAAGAAAAAGAAAGAGAAAGAAAGAAGGAAATAGAAGAAAAGGAAAGAGAAGGAAAGAGAAAAGAAAGAAGGAAAGGAAAGGAAAGGGAAGGAAAGGAAAAGAAAGGAGAAAGAAAAAGAAAAGAAAAGAAAAGCAAAGAAAAGAAAAGAAAAGCAAAGAAAAGAAAAGAAAAGCAAAGAAAAGAAAAGAAAAGCAAAGAAAAGAAAAGAAAAGCAAAGAAAAGAAAAGAAAAGCAAAGAAAAGAAAAGAAAAGCAAAGAAAAGAAAAGAAAAGCAAAGAAAAGAAAAGAAAAGCAAAGAAAAGAAAAGAAAAGCAAAGAAAAGAAAAGAAAAGCAAAGAAAAGAAAAGAAAAGAAAAGAAAAAAAGAAAAGAAAGAAAAGAGAAAAGAAAAGAGAAGAGAAGAGAAAAGAAACAAAACGAAAAGAGAAAAGAAAGAAGAAAGGAAAAAAAGAGAGGCAAATGAATTGAATAGATAACTCTTCAAACAAGACTTATGAATGGCCAAAAGGGATAAGAGAAAATGTTCACAGTCTCATGTCATAAGCTTAATGCAAATTAAAACCTCTGTGGAATACCACTTAACCCCAGTTAGAATGACTAGGATCAAAAAATTGATCAAGTGCCGACGAGGCTGTGGTGAAAGAGGAACCCTCTTACACTGTTGGTAGGAATGTAAATCAGTACAACCTCTGTGGAAACTAATATGGAGGTTCTCCCAAAAACCTACAAATAAGATTTATTAACAGTAAACCCAGGCCCCAGCCTCAGTGGCACAGGTACTATGGACACTGTTGCACAATTCTTGAAGCTATATGGGAAGGCATTGGGTTTGCATTCAAAGTCTACCTGAACATAGTTCTGGAATCTTCTCAAAGTGTATTGTTTTAATAATTCATAAATATTATACATATTTATGACATTCACTGTGAAATTTTAATAAATGAATACAATGTGTAATAGTCAAATCAGAGTAATTGATATCTACACCACTAACACACACACACACACACACACACATATGATTTGTTCATTACACATGCATTGGAAAAAAATCACACCGTGCCCCATAAATATTTAAAACTATTATATGTCAATTAAAAATTTTATATATCTATGTATATATGAAATAATGACTTTAATGGATGATTCCATAAAGGTATTAAAAGAATAGAAAAAAGAAAGGAATTGAGGAAAGATCAAAGATCATTTTTACAAAAGAGTGCCGACTAATGCAGCAGAAGAAATGACAAACTAAGAAAGCTGCCACTTTCCAACTTCAAAGTAATGATTTATTTAGGCCAGGCTCATGAGTGGGTACTGAAGCCACTATGTAAAAGATGACTGAGGGACACAACATCATATGTTCTCAATATATTAGCTCACATTTCAATCATTACAAAAGAAAAGAACATTTTTATACTGAAGAACTCTGATAAATGCCCAATAAACGCTGATAATTTATCAAATTTGTATCTCCAATAATTAGGTGGCCAAGTTCCAGTCCCCTTGTGACATGCCTTGTTTTCACATGTTGTCTTTACTCTCACAAGTGCCCTAAGTTGAATAATAATAATAATTCAACATGATGAGATCAGAATTACATAAGATCATCTACAGAGCTGGTTAGCCAAAATATTTAACTCTTGTTTAGTCAGGAAAAATTAGACTGATAAATCAAAACTATGTGACATTTTATAAGACAAACACTTTGGGCTCTTAAAAACTATATTATCAAAGAAAAAATCTTAAATGTGCTAAAAAAATATTAAGGGTAAATAAAATATCCTTATTACTGAAAAATCGCTTATAATTGGGTCTTGCTTTTTATACCTTTAACTTGGAGAGTTTGGACCTTTTATTTTTCACATAATTATCAATGTATTAGGATTTAAATCTAGCTAGTTTTCTTTTTTTAAATTTCCAGTGGGTGTGTGCCCTCACCAGACAGAGACAGAGACAGAGGAAAGAAGTACCTCCTGATGGGACGTGTGGTCATGCTGCAATCCCTTCTCCATTTCTCCATCCTGTTGAGATTAGAGGCATGTATACACATACACCAGGAGAATTTGTTTAATCCACTGGGGGCCGGGATTCGTAGTGCTGTGGTCAGCCATGTGGAGGGGATCTGGCTCCCATAACCACTATCCTGCAGAGCTGGCCCATACTATGCATTTTCTATCTGTCCTCTCTATTCTTTGTCTTCTTTTTCTCCTTTTTTTTTTAATAAAAAATTTAGCTGAGGGTTTTTTGTTATTTTATTCCTTGTTCTATTTTATCCCTTCATCTTGCCTTGATAGTTATAAGAGTTTACCTGTGTTTACCTGTTGACTGGTTGCTCTAGGGTTTATAATGCATGTTTATATCATTTATCTCAGGATGCCTTCAAATGATAGAAAACCACCTCACGTATAATGTATGCAGTTGCCCCTTGGTATTTGAGGGACATTGGTTCAGGATTGCCATAGATACCGAAGGCCACGATGCTCAAGTCCCTTATGTAAAACGACGTAGTACTTTAAATAGCATGCGCACATCCCCCGCATACTTCCAATCACTTCTAGATCACTCGGCACACCTAATATGGAACCTACAGGTGATTTCATTTGCATGGATTCAGTATTGTACTCCATGCATGCCAATTCAAGGTTTTCTTTTTAAAACTTTGTAAAATCTATGTTAAAAATATTTTTGATCCATGGTTGGTTGACATTGAAGTTGCAAAACCTGAGGCTATGAGGAGTCAACTGTACGTCCCCCACTCCCCTTCCATTCCTTCTCCTATTGCTACCAGTCTCATAATACATTATTATTATTGCTTTAAACAATCAAGGACATTTCAAAGAAATGAAAAAAAGAAAGAAAAAATATATTTTATATTTACTTTCATATTTATGACTTGTGATATTTTTACTTCTTTATTTCTATTTGTATAATTTTCATTTAGCCTGAAGAAATTTCTTTAGTACTTCGAGTAGTGCAAGATTGTTGGCTATGAATTCTCCCGGCTTTAGTTTTGTTGAAATAAAAAATAAAAAAGGTAAGGATTTTTTTAGTTTTTAGAAAGGGAGATTTTTGCTATAGGGCATGTGCACTTACTGAAGAGACAGAGAGACAGAAAGCAAAAATCACCCCGTGGGAGGATGGCCATGTGACAATCCCTTCTCCTCCATTCTCCACTTGGGATTTTGGGCATGCATGCACACGTGCCTAGAGTGAGTTTCAAGCCACCAGGTCCAGGACTTGAACTGCAGTTGACTATATGAGAGTCTAGCACTTAACTACTATGCCATCTGATGGCCCCAAATAGTGATTCTTTTCTTTTCTTTTTTTTTTTTTTTTTGAGAGGTTTTTGCTATAGGGTGTGTGTGCTCGCCAGAAAGACAGAGAGAGACAGAGAGACAGAAAGAGAGAAATCATCCCCCAGGGGGGATGGCCATGCCGCAATCCTTTCTCCTTTATTCTCCTCTCAGGATCCTGGGCACACTTACACACATGCCTAGCCTGAGTTTAAGCCACCAGGTCTGGCACTTAAACCATAGTCGACTACATGGGAGTCCAGCAATATAGCCACTATGCCAACTGCTGGTCCCCCGAATAAGAATATTTTTGAGGATTACAGAATTCTAGTATTACAGGATTTTTGTTTGTTTATTTGTTTGTTTTGTTTTTCCATTCGCCTCTTTAAGGATATTTTATCATTATCTTCTGTCTTGTAGATAGCTGATAAGTCTGCAATTATTGTTCTCTTTGTTTCAATACAAGTAATTGTCTTCTCAAGGGACATGTGACAATGGCTAGAGACATTTTTGATTGTCAATTGAAGGGGGTGGATATTATTATGTCAATGTAGTAGATAAAGACTGAAATGTTGCTAAATGTCCTACGATGAGCAGGACAGCTTCCACAGGACAATTATTTGGTCCAATATTTCACTAGCGCTGAGGTTCAGAAATTCTGTTCTGTATAAAGAGTGTCTATTATAATCACACTGATTTCAATGTTTTTTCTCTTTTTCACTGATTTTCAACAATTTTATTATGAGGATTTTCATGTGTCTGTGTGTATGCATGTGCCCATATGTGTGTGTGTTAATACTTTACTTGGCATTATTTGAGCTTTTGAGATTTGTGGGCTTAAATTTTTCATCAAATCTAAAAAATGTCTGGCCTAGCCCAGAGGTATAAAATACATGCTGAACATATGTGCATGTGTGCCTCAAATCCTGACTGGTTGGAGAAATAGAGGAAAAAGAACTGCAGTGTGATCACGTGCCATTGGAGGGTGCTTTTCCTGTTTTTCTGTCTCTTTCTGGCAAGCACACATGACTGGCAATTTAAGAAAAATAGTAGTTTTACTCTGTGAAAGTCCCATTTGCTTCTATTCCATCTCTCTTATTTCTCGTCTCATTATGTTCATCTTTTTCTCTTAATACCTAGACATTTCTGTGAGAACTGTTTTAAGGTTCTTATTTGCACATTCCATCATCTCATTCATTCCTGGGTCTGGTTCTAATGACTGTTTACAGATCATGTATTCCTGCTTCTTAGCATATCTAGTCATTTTGAATATTGGACATTGTGCATATTATGTTGTATATGCTCTAAATTGTGTTTAAGCTTTTGAAGAATGTGGGCTTTGTTTTAGCAGGAGATTAGGCTGCCTAAACAACAGTTTGATCCCTTTCAAGCCTATTTGTGAGCTTTCCTAGGATCATCTAGAGCAGCCTTCATTCCAGAACTAATTCAGCCATACTTTTAAGTCATGACCAGCCTACGGTCTCTACCAAATCTCCTATTGGGTCAATTCTACTCTAACCAATTGGAGCATGGTATTTCCCCACTTTGTGTAGATGCTCTAATTCTTCAGTTTATAGTTCTAACTTTTCCTTAGCTATGCAAAACAATACTTGGTAAGCTGTCAAGAAAATCCCTAAATAATATTTTCCTGGAATTCTTTTGTTCAAGTAACTCTTTTTCTTTTTCTTTTTTTTTTTTTTTTTATTGTTAGAGGTTTTTGCTATAGGGCACGTGCATTTGCCAGACAGACAGAGAGAGACCGAGAGAATGAAAGTGAGAAACCACCCCCCAGGGGGCGATAGCCACACCGCAATCCCTTCTCCTCCATTCTCCTCTCGGGATCTTGGGCACACACACACACATACCTGACGTGAGTTTAAACCACCTGGTCCAGGACTCGAACCGCAGTCAACTACATGGGAGTCCAGCAACATAGCCATTACGCCAACTCCTGGTCCCGAGTAACTCCTTTTCTTATCTGCAACTTCTAGCTCCAGCAGTCTCCCTAAATGCTGATCTCCATCTCCTCAACTCAGCAAGTTGTGCATTTCCTGTTTCTTGGTCCAGAAATTGCTTCTAGGCAGAAGCCTAGAGTCATCACAGAACTCATCTTGAGTCTTCAAAAAGTTCATGTCACTGTATATATCAAAAAACTAGGGATGGATTTCAAAAATGTTTTGTCACAAAATACATTTGTATTTTAATTCCATTTTCCCATGAGCTTTTTGAAGTCTCCTGTTTGCTTCCCTTCTCTCTGTAATCATAGTCCTGTGCTACCTGGCATTCAGTGTCTGAAAATGGTTGTCTTCTATATTTGGCCCTTTTTATAAAAATTTCTCATGGGAAGAGGACAAGTCCAGTTCTTCTTATCCCATCATGCTAGATATAGAAATCTATTCTAATGTGTTTAGGAATAAAATGTCATGATGTCTGTAATTTCTGTCGAATAGTTTAGCATAAAGAGTTACAGAGAATATGAGGTAGAAAAAAATGTGACAGATGTTAACAGTAGTAAATCTAGGTTAAGACTATAATAGTGCTCCTTTTATAGACCTGAATGTTTTCCAAATAAAGGTCAGGGAAAGTAATGACAGTAGGCTATCAGCCCCTATCGCAATCTTCTGAATATTTTTATAAAACCATTTTAGAATTTCTAACTACAATTTTATTAACTCTGTATAAAGAAAAACATCAGGTGGCTTAACTACAGCCTCCCTCATGAAATACCATCTCACCTGCCATGAGCAATACTGGACATTTTGTTCTTGGATATTGCCTGTCCTCTGATAGAGGTTCAAGTTCACTTCAACTAGAAAACGTCAAAGCCTTATCTCCACTTTGTAAAGGCAAAGAGAGCAGAGCATAAGCCGGAATTCTGTTCTTTCTCTTTCTCACCATTCACCTTTCTACAACAGTTTAGGGGTTACAGTTTCCAGAAAACAAAGAGTAACAATAAGATTTTTGTGGCAATCTAGCACTGAACTTTTTTTTTTTTAACAAATTTTTAAAATGAGGGTAGAAGTGCAGAAGTGCAATTTTTAATTAATTCATTGCTTCTGCATGCCACAGAACCCAGATATAAGGAGGACACTAGTGAAGGCTGATGCTGCTCTGCTGACATCCTGAGAGCTCCATCTTCAGAGCAAAGTTATTGGCTTTTCACTCTCTCCTCAACAACAGAATTAGCCTAAATATAAAATGATACCAGGAAATTGGTGTGCCTGTGTAAATATCTCTATTTAGAAGTAACCTGTCCTTCAGTCCTTTATGGAAATGTCATACAAGCTTACTCTCCACCCACACATACAAAAAAAAATCAAATATTACTACTTAGATCTCAACTCTATTTTTGATACACAGAATTTAGGCTATTTTTAAAATCATCTTTGGTTTTATCTGGCAATTTTTTTCTCTTCACCTTTACTTCTCAACTTCCATCAAATAATAAAAAGAAGCCTCCTTGTTTTCATAGACACATTTCCATACAATCTTGAAGTGAATGAGAAAGTCACCAAGTCTATTTCCATTAGTGCAAAACACAAGGAGGGGCTTTCAGCCTAGAAATGTCAGGCACCATTACTTTCTGCAGAGCATGAAAATGCTACATCTGTTGATGTCAAAGATGGCAATATGTCCATCTGCATATGAACACTGACGACTGTGACATGCTTCCACAGGCTCCTAGCACACCAGAGGTAATACTTGTTTTCATAAATAGCCAGCATAAAAACCAGTGCAAGATAAAAATAAAGGTAGGGACAAAAATAATTTGAGTTTTACAGGTAGGTAAAACTAGTTTGTAGGTCAAACTTTCCTTCTTTTTATCATTAGAACATTTATCATCAGCACGTTTTGCAAAACGCCTGTGATAAGTGAAGATGCTCTTAGTTTCAGGAATGGCAAATTACATCATCATGGATTTTATTACAGGGTGTATGTGTGTGCGTATGATATAATATGTATGTTATGCTTTTACATGACAACAAATATATGTTGCATGATAAAAATGCTCATATAGGGAACCAGCAGTTAGCGTAATGGCTATGTTGCTGGACTCCCACGTAGTCGACCGCAGTTTGCGTCCCGGACCCAGTGGCTTAAAACTTATGCCGGGTGCGTGTGCGTGCATGCCCAAGATCCCAAGAGGAGAATAAAGGAGAAGGGATTGTGGTGTGGCCATCCCCTCTGGGGCGGTGATTTCTCGCTTTCTGTCTTTATGTCTCTCTCTGTCTGTCTGGTGAGTGCATGCGCCCTATAGCGAAAACCACTCCAAAAAAAAAGAAATGCTCATACAAAGTTCTAAATCCTTGTTGGTGATCAGAGCAGGAAATTCTCTTTATACAGATAAAGTTATATAAAATGAGAACGAGCAATACAAAAATATACACTAAAAAAATGTAAAGGTTATATTTTAGCTGTCTTCCACATAGCCTCTTTCTCATTTCAGCCTCTGCCTAAGATGTCTACTACATATGCAACACATTTAAGTGCATCTGAGTGAGAAACAAATGTATGTAAACCCACTTGAAAGCATCACTAGTAAATGCATATACAATTTCAGTATTGGACTCAATGTGAGAAGACGAACTTATCTTTGGGTTTTCCAAGATTTTTGAATGAGTGTGAAAAAATATTGCTTAGCTTCTATGCATTTAAGACACTGTAAGATAAAGATAAAGACCAAGATCGTAGGTCCTAGCTATGCCTAATCTCAGCCAAAAGGATGGTACCAGTCCCAAATACAAAAACAAACAAACAAACAACAACAACAAAAAATGCAGATAATTGGATCTTTGAGCTAACTGTAACCAGTGGCAAGTTAAAGCTCCTCCTTCTGCTTCTCATCTATGCTGGAAGTCACCTCATTATGTCCTATGTAGCTCTACCTCTTCCCCACAGATACATGTTTCCTATGAATCTTGGTTTCCAAGTGGGACTGCTATTCTTTTATCAGCTCCAATGTTTGAAAAGGGGGGTGGGGTGGCAGCAGATTGCTGCTGGAATGTTGGGGCAGCTAGATCCCACAAGGCTGACTGCCATTGGAGTCCCAGACCAATGGCTTGAAGATCAATCAGGGTGTGTGTGTGTGTGTGTGTGTGTGTGTGTGTGTGTCCAGAGTCCCAGGAGGAGAGTAAAGGGAGGATTATGCCATGGTCACCCCAGTGAGAGGGAATTTTTCACTTTCTCTGTTTATCTGTCTCTCTCTTGGAGTTCATGTGTTTCATAACAAAACTAAAAAATAAAGTAAGGAAACAAAAAACAGGGAGGAAGACAGAAAAACTCATTTTGGTCAGTTTGGATTATACCAGGAGACTTCAAAAAGTTCATAGAAAAGTGGAACTTAAGTACTAGTTTATTTTGGTGCAAAAGAATTGGAAATCCTTGCATGATTTCTTCATAATACAAAGTTTCTAGGAACTTTTTTTTTTTTTTTGGAGAGGTTTTCACTATAGGGCACGTGCGCTCGCCAGACAGACAGAGAGAGACAGAGAGACAGAAAGCGAGAAATCACCCCCCTGGGGATTCTCCTCTCGAGATCTTGGGCATGCATGCACACGCGCCCGGCATGAGTTTTAAGCCACCGGTCCGGGACGCGAGCTGCGGTTGACTACGTGGGAGTCCAGCGACAGCCATTACGCCAACTGCTGGTTCCCAAGGAACTTTTTTGAAGACCCCTCATATATGCCAATTTCCAAACCAATTTGTGTGGCTGTGGTGTTGGATATTGTGGCTGCCCTAACTTAGAACAGGTCCCCAGTCCTCACTGACTCACCGTGGCTCAGAAGGGTCCTGTAAAAAAGATGGTGGTTTCCACTGAACCCTGTGCTAATGAATTTGGGAAAGAGCATTTTCCTAATGAGGAGATTGATTTTACCAGATGCTGGGAAGGATGATGACAAACCTAATAATACATTTAAATACACAAATACATTCTTCTCAACTTCCATTTATCAAAAGAAATGTTCATACAACATGCTGAATTATATTTCTTTCCAATTAGTCAGTTTTTTTTAAAGTAAGGAAATTGGAATATATCTAAAATTCATTGAACACAAATTAGTCTCACCTAGGCAATTCTTAAAAGACCAGTTTTCATAGAATCCAATTTAAACTGAGTCAGATCATAATTATCTGGTCTAGAAAAATATAAATTTCATATATTCCCTTCACCTTAATCTTATTTACTTCAATTTTCTTCTTTATCAATCTATTTCAACAATCTCCTTCTCACAGTTACCTTGAAAATGTAAAAATCATAGACGCATTAGAAACTCTATGTGATATTTTATAGACATTACTAATAAATGTGTTTATTTTGAGAAAAGCAAACTGTCTATGATTTCAGGGATATTGACTCCCGTTTGTTGCAAACATATCTGATAAATATAATTGCTACCATGACCATAAGTTATAATATAAAAAGACTGTTTATAGCTGTGAAATTCATCTTCTTCAACTGATTTTAGAGTCTTCATTTTAAATATATTCTGCACTCTAAAAATTCTTGCAACATAGTTGTAACCAAGTATGTGATAAGTCTTAAAGTTTCCCACGTAAGGAAAATGGTGAGAAAAAAAAAATTAATGTGCCTTATAAAAATGAAATATGTTGTGATGGTTAATTATGTATCAACTTGACTGGGCCACGGCATGCCCAGATGTCAGGTTAAGCATTCTTTCTGGACATCTATATGAGGATATTTCCAGAGAGATTAGCATTTGAATTGGTGGTCTGAGTAAAGCAGATGGCCTTCTCTAGGGTGTGTGGGCATTACTTAACCTGTTAGGGTCTGAGTAGAACATAAAGGCAAAAGAAGCTTGAATTTTCTCTTTCTGTCTAACTGTGTGAGCGGAGACACCCATGTTCTCCCGCCCTTGACCTAGGACTTACAGCATCAGTTCTTTTGATTCTCAAACCCTCAGATATGGACTATAATTTACCCAAGTGGCTTTACTGGGTCTCCAGCTTGCTTAAAGCAGATCCAGAGACTTCTCAGCCCTCATAATCCTGTAATCCAATCCCTTATAGTAAGTCTCATTATTTTATTTACTTTATTTCTCAGTGTGTGTGTGTGTGTGTGTGTGTGTGAGTGGATGGAGAGATAAGTGAGAGATAGCTCAGTGGATAAAGAAATAGATGGGTAATGATAGGTAGACAGGTCTCCAGTTGGTTTTAATTCTCTGGAGAATTCTAATAGATGTATTAAGTAGAGGTATTATACATAACATACTGATGAACACGTTGTTAGCTGAAGGACTAAATTTTAAGTGCATGCTTAGGTGCTTGAATAGTTCTCAACCAGCAAGACTCAGAACTAGCAAATGTTGGTTAAATGCTTTCCTAAAATAAATACAAGGAGAAATAGGAAAGACACATTTTACTTCACATCTGGTTTTTTGTTTGCTTACTATATCAAGGGAGTTTTTAAATTATTGTTGTGAATACCAAGTGCTCATTTGCACACATCTCTAACCTTAATTTTCTGATTTTCTCAGGGATGAGTAGAGGAGTTAGGAACATCTGTGAACACAGAGGGAGTGGAAAACCTCACTTACAACATTATGGGCCAACTTCCTTCCCATTACAATTCTATCTCAAGATCAAGGTCATGCAAGAAAACCAGCAGGTGTGATTCTTCCTCTCTGATCAATGCACTTTGTTTTTCTATTTTTATGCTCTCTTGAGCACTGTGTAATTAACTTCTATAATGGCTCCAAACACATGAGGCAAATACATTTAATGAGCTCCTATCCATGATGATAGCTCAGAAATATGACTATCAGATTTGCTTCCAGGAAATACACCAGTACTAAAGGGTTATTGGTAAAAAATAACCTCCTATTGCAGATTCAAAGGCAGTTTGGCCATACCTTCCAGCCTTTGAAAGAAATGATGACAGTGATGAGGGAGCAGCAGTCTGTTGCAAGATTTCTGGGAAAGATCAGAGGGATTTTATACACTCGTAAAGGCACTCACATAATGTAGCCACGGCCCCTAGCCTTTGCACTTTGCCTGAAAGTGGAAGAAGGACAAGGACAAACCAAATCCTGGTTCAATCCTAGCCTTTGCACTTTGCCTGAAAGTGGAAGAAGGACAAGGACAAACCAAATCCTGGTTCAATCAGCGAGCATTACTGAGAAGACTTCAAGAAGTTCATGAAGAAACAAAATGAAAATACGAATTTACTTTGATGCAAACAATTTTGAAATCCGCACATAGTACTCTTCGTAATACACATTTTTTCATGAATATATTGATTTTTCAGAACAGTTCTAGCCACTTTCAAGGTGAAGATCTCAAAACTCTCCAATACCTCTCCATCTCACTCAGTAAAGATCAAAGACCTTACAGAGACCTAGACAACCCCTCTCCAACCCATGCCTTAACAACTTTAATAAGCCTTAAAAATCAAGGACAGAGAATTAATAATGATTTAAAAAAGAAAAGACTGTTAGCTCTAAGAGGTCAAGGATTCTGTATATTTGACGTACTGGTTGTATCTCTAGAGTCTATAATAATAAGCAGGTACAGAAAATAGTCAGCAAATATTTGATAAATAAATGGGTGGATCAAGGAGGGAAAACGCTTAATTTGGTAACCTCATGGATCCTGATCTGACAGCAAAGATAAGAGAGAGAATTCGTCTATAGCTTGACATGGTGAGGTTGGTGTAACTGGAAAATCCAGATGATGGGACTCAGAGAAAAGTCAAGATCTGGGAGCTAATGTTCTAGCAGCCATCAGTATAGGATTAGTATCTGTCTTAGTTCACTTATGCTGCTTTAAGAAACATATCTTAGACTGGGTGGTTTTAACAACCAACATTTACTTCTCACAGTTCTGGAGACTGGAAGTCTGAGGTCAGGGTACCAACAAGGCAAGTTCTTTCTGGTGAGAATCTACTCCTTGGTTCATAGATGCCATCTTCTCACTATGTTCTTACATAGTAGAAGAGATAAGAGAACTGTGTTGGTGTTCTTTTAAAGGAATTAATTCCATTCATGAAGGTCCCACCTTCAGTGACCTAATTTCCTCCCAAGGCTCCACCTCCAAATATCATCACGTTGGGAATTATGTTTTAACATATGAGTTTACTGGGTGGGGGTTGAGACCACAAATATTTAGTTTCTAACAATATTGAAAGGTTTAGAAATGAGATTACTCAAAAGAAAAGAAAAATGAACCAAAGAGACATACCTAAAGAAAACTTTTAGTTAGTTGCCAAGAAGCGGTTAACATCATAAAACAGTCAAATCATTGTCTTTGCACATCTTCCCACACCTAACCTTCATACTCCCTCTGGTGTTGTCCAGTTTTTCCCAGCTAAGAAAATAGCACACAACTATCTTGTCCCATAGTGCAGAAACCTGAGAATTATTTGCAGTTATAAAGCTTCCATCATCAGCACTTCCAGACTCCAGCCAGAAATCTGAGTCTTTGTTTTCATTAACTTGTAACTGTTAACCCTTGCCTAAACATTACCTTCCTTCATGACTTATATGAACAATATTTGGTCCAGAAAAATTGAAAAGGCAAACAAAATTACATCTATATTTTGCCAGAAATAAGTCACAATGAAAACTACATACGCTTACACACACATACACACAAACACAAAAATCTTACACACATAGGCACATACCTACCTCTCTCTGTGCTTCACAATAACTGCATTAAGAAATTTCACATCTGCTTAGAAGAAAATCACTGTTTCTAAATAGAAGCTTTGATAATATTTTTGCTTATTTAAAAAAATAAGTCTATGAACATGCTCACCTTCTAACAAAGCTAGTGTTGATTCTGTTCAACAACACAATTCACCTCATCCCACTACGTATGAGAAAAACCAGACTCTAACAATAGCTACAGATTTACAGAAGATGGTATGACATGCTGACAGAAAAATCACACTCACCATACTACAGATGAATACTCTTCAAAGTACAGTAACATTTCAAATAATGGCCACAGAAAAAAGCCAATTCCATCTGTTAATCAATACTCAAATAATGTGTTCCATTTCCATCTCAACCACAGAAGTCCCTATTAAAAGGAGACATGGTTACAGCACAGTCATTGGTGTACCAGTATTTAGTATTTTAGTTCATTAACTCTAGTTGTGACATATTTGCTAAGAGTTATACAAAAGAAGTCTGACATAGTTTCCACACCTGGGCTTATAATCAAGGTGAAGTAGTGAGGAAATATTCAGTGAAACCAAAAACAAACATACACATACACACACAAAAAAAAATAATTAATTAATTAATTTTAAAAATTAAAAAAAAAAACAGATACAAATAGTACAGAAAGAAGAGAAATACAAAAAGAAATTTTAAACCACAGAAGGAAAGAACATAGAAATTTGAATTCCTTTCAGGTTTAAATTCACCATCAAGTATTAGAAAGGAGATTAAATGCTTCTGGAAATACAACACTCCAATGGACCAGAAAGAAAAGGGGAAAATAAAGGAAATTGTAAATCGCCGTAAAACATCAGAGGTAGTGCTTTATTCCTTTCATTCTCCACAGTCTCTAACGGAAAGATGGCAATGCAAAACACACAGTAGGCCCACAGTAACTATTAAATAAAAGGATGATGAGTGAAATCATTCTTCAGAGCAGCATTGATGAAAGAAAAATGCATGACAATTAGGCAGTCTACACACCAAAGGTTTTGTGGTCAAGTAGACTAGTGCTGTACAGAATCACTGACAAGATGCTCTCATGGGTATCAAAGCCTCAGAGAAATCTGTGAGTATGGAAAACTTTTAAAATTACTAATCCTATTTGTCTCAACTCATATGAGCTCAGAATCTCTCTGGGATTTGTTTTGTTTTGTTTCATTTGGTGTTTTGTTTTTCATTAAACGCCTACTCAGAATCCAAGGCTAGATGTTAAGGCACATCCTTTGGAAAAGAATGCCTTAAAAATTTTAATAAGCCTTAAAAATCAAGGACAAGGAATTATTAAAAATGGTAGTAATAAAAAAGATTGTTAGCTCCAAGAGGTCAAGGATTATGTGTATTTGACTTACTGGTTGTATCTCTAGAGTCTATAATAATAATAAGCAGGTACAGAAAATAGCAAATATTTGATAAGTAAATGGGTGGAACAAGAAGGTAAACCGCTTAGGGTAATTGGGTTAACCTCATGGATCTGATAGCAAAAATAAGAGAGATAATTAGTCTACAGCTTGACATGATGAGTTTGGGGTAACTGGAAAATCCAGATGATGGGACTCAGAGAAAAGTCAAGATCTGGGAGCTAATGTTCTAGCAGCCATCAGTATAGGATTAGTATCTGTCTTAGTTCACTTATGCTGCTTTAAGAAACATATCTCAGACTGGATAGTTTTAACAACCAAAATTTACTTCTCACAGTTCTGAAGACTGGAAGTCTGAGGTCAGGGTACCAACAAGGTCAAGTTCTGGTGAGAACCTACTCCTTGGTTCATAGATGCCATCTTCTCAACTATGTTCTCACATGGTGGAAGAGACAAGGGAACTGTGTTGGTGTTCTTTTAAAGGGAATTAATTCCATTCATGAAGGTCCCACCTTCAGTGACCTAATCTCCTCCCAAAGGCTCCACCTCCAAATATCATCACATTGGGAATTAGGTTTTAACATGAGTTTATTTGGTGGGGGGAGGGGGACAATACCACAACTAATAAGTCTTTTTTTTTTTGAGAGAGAGAGATAGAGATTTTTGCCATAGAGCACATGCACTCGCCAGAAAGAGAGAAAGAGACAGAAATACAGAAAGCGAGAAATCACCCCCCAGTGGGGGATGGCCATTTCGCAGTCCCTTCTCCATTCTCATTCTCCTCTCAGGATCTTGGGCATGCACGCACACACGCCTGGTGTGAATTTAAGCCACTGGGCCCAGGACTCAAACCATGGTCGATCGACTACGTGGGAGTCCAGCGACATAGCTATTATGCCAACTTCTGGTCCTGGCACAGCTATTTAGTTTCTATGTGTATCAAAAGGTTTTGAGTAGATGAGATGACTCAAAAGAAAAGAAAAATGAACCAAAGAGACATACTAAAGAAAACTTTTAGTTAGTTGCCAAGAAGTGGTTAACATCATAAAACAGTCAAATCATTGTCTTTCCACATCTTTCATTCCTAACCTTTATACTCCCTCTGGTCCTGTCTAGTTTTTCCTAGCTGAGAAAATAGCACACAACTATCCTGTCCCATAGTGCAGAAACCTGAGAATTATGTGCAGTTATAAGGCTTCCATCATCAGCACTTCCAGACTCCAGCCAGAGATCTGAGTCTTGTTTGATGTTAAGTGATTAGCACCAAAAGATGGAATTAATAATACCAATGACAATAGTATTCTCCCTTTACATAACATTTTGAAGCAAATTTCAAACACATTGTCTCCTTAATTTTTACAACAATCCTGTACCTCTCATCATTTTTCTCTCAGAGAAGAAAACTGAGGTAAGTCATTTTATTCAGGTCACACAACCAATAAGAAAATATCTAGGTATAGGAACAAGGAGAAAGTTTTTGCCTCTTTCAGAGTTAGTCAACAGACATTCATTTAACAAATATCTAAGAAACTCTATGGAATCAAAGAGATAGACAGCCAAATTATCTTCCAAAGATAGCTCCCTAAAAATACCAACTTGAAAATGATGTAGAAGAGATTATTTTGACCACACTACTCAGAACTCTACCTTGGCATAGCCTTAGAAGCACACTAAAAGGTACAGGCAGAGTAGGTATGTTTATGAGTTTTGGGAGACTAGATCATAAAAGAGATCTTTCAGTATAGGAATTGACCAGGATTAAGTAAAAACTGTGATGTAGTAGTTGAGAATTAGTGGACAAAGCAAGGAAAGGGCTTTGCCACTTAAGTAGAATCTTGCAAAGGAAACAGGCATTAAAGTCTATCTATTCTGTGATATTCATTGCAGTGGATTTTTGAGAAAGTTCCTGGTATGAACAATAAGATTATTTTCCAATAATAACAAGAGTATCCTAAAATACTTCCTGAACAAGAGTATCCTAAAATAGTAAAGTAATATTTAAGAAGCACTGCAATATTGAGGTTAGTGAAGAAAACTGAATAGTGAGCTGAAACTGTGATCTATAGTTAAGTGTGTCAGAACCCACATGACTGAGCATGGGTCTTTCTCTTGATCCAAGCAGCTTGAAAAACAAGCCAGGTATATGTGCATATGTGTCCAAATTCCAACAGGATAGATAAATGGAGGAGAAAGGATTGTAACATAACCATGCCCCATTGGGAGGGGAGATGTTTTTCCCCACTTTCTGTCTCTCTTTAATGAGCATTTACATGCTTTCTGGAAATTACAAAAGAGAGAAAAAGTGACTAGTATAATCATGTTAATACAGACAGCAAACTGTGTGGGTGTAGATTGCTCTAGTCTTTACCACCAAAATAGTATCTATCATATGGCAGAAAGAACAAACACTTTGGAATAATTCAGACTTAGGTTTGGAAAAACATTACCATATACATTTGTGAGCCTCATCAAGTTACTTAACTTCTCTGAGTATTACTGTACAATGTAATCTTAAGGATATTAGTGGGAAAAATGCAATCCATCAGAATCTAAGAAAATAACAGAACTTACACCACACTTCAGTGAAGAAGGCATGATAAAAGAAAATATCTTCATCAATAAGCTAAAAATCTCTTAGGAGTCCATGCCTTTAGCGGATTTTCCCTTTGAGTAGCATTTTTTCAATAGAGTGGGATAAGAAATACTCTTTTAACTATAAGCAAAGGGAAGGAAGGAAGGGGTAAGGCAATGCCTCACAACTTATTGATAGACAATTCTATTCCTGCTTAGCAATATTAATATTTGAAATCAAACATTGGAGTTAATTGTAATCATATCAGATACCACTTAAGTTCTCTTAGCATCTTGACCTTCAGCATGTTGAAATGTCAGCTAGTCCTGGGCCTAAAAGAATATGCACTAGCACCAGTTCCTCTAAAATGTGGATTGATCTACAACAAAACTCCCTACTCACAAGTACAGATTTTCTTATTGCTTCAAATGAGGAAAATACAAGACAGATCAAATATAATGCCATGATCTCCAGTGGAAACATGTGGCTCTTAGAAATATAAAATTACCATCTTCATAAAAATTATGAAAGAAAATGAATAAGAAGACATGTCCCTTTGAGTGACAAAGCACTGTACAGAAAAATATAAGGAAGCTAGTTACCTGATCACTAAAATGGTATAATGAGACACAAAAGAATTTGAACAATGATGATAAAAAACTGTCATATTTGAGGAGGGGAAAGGCAATAAATGAACCGGCTTTATATACAAGGCAGTCTACATGGACAGATCTGAATCAGGAAGCAACTGGAAATAGAGACAATAGAAAATTAAGTTCTATTACCATTAAGAAAACTGTAGGATTAGGACCAGTAATTGGCATAATGACTATGTCGCTGGACTCCCATGTAGTCGACAGTGGTTCGAGTCCCAGACCCGATGGCTTAAACTCACTCCAGGCACGTGTGCATGCATGCCCCAGATCCTGAGAGGAGAATGGAGAAGGGATTCAAGCATGGCCATCCCTCCTGGGGCATGATTTCTTGCTTTCTGTCTCTGTCTTTCTGGCGAGCACATGCGCCCTATAGCAAAAACCTCTCCAAAAAATAAAGAAAAGAAAGAAAAAAAATTGAAAGATTGACACAGAGACTCACTGTGTTGACTCTGGCAAAGTTTACATATTTTGTCATAATAATAAAATTATTAAAATTGTAATTGAAAGAGTACAGACACTAAGAACCAGAAAAATCTTACAGAGACTAAGGATCTAGTTGTTTCCTGGAATAGATAAAATTGAAAGTCATTTTTATAATGAAACATGAAGAGATGATTTTGGATGACATGCACAAAAAACTGTTCAGTAGAATAGCCCTATAGCAAAAACCTCTCCAAAAAATAAAGAAAAGAAAGAAAAAAAATTGAAAGATTGACACAGAGACTCACTGTGTTGACTCTGGCAAAGTTTACATATTTTGTCATAATAATAAAATTATTAAAATTGTAATTGAAAGAGTACAGACACTAAGAACCAGAAAAATCTTACAGAGACTAAGGATCTAGTTGTTTCCTGGAATAGATAAAATTGAAAGTCATTTTTATAATGAAACATGAAGAGATGATTTTGGATGACATGCACAAAAAACTGTTCAGTAGAATAAAAATGCCAGCATCTTGGAAAGAGAGATTTCCTGAATAACCAAAACGAGTTTTTCATGATAATCAAATTTTTATTAAGATTAAAGAGTAAGGGGGGGGGAGAAACTCTATTAAAATTTAAGACATGGTACTAGCAGGTGACTTGGTGGATAAGGGCTCTGGACTCCCACATGGTCGACCATGGTTCGAGTCTCAGACCTGGTGGCTTGCTTTCTCATTCCCCCCCCCTCTCTCTCTGTCTTTCTGGTCAAATTAAAATAAATTAATTAATTAAATGAATGCAAAACTAAAATTAAGAAAAATTAAGACACTAGATAGAATGAAAAAAGAAATAGTCTTTAAAAATTGTCTTAAAGGGACCAACAGATGGTATAACACTTACATCGCTGGACTCTCACATAGTTAACCATGGTTTGAGTCTCAGACTCAGTGGCTTGAAACTCACACCAGGCACATGTGTGTACATGCCCAAAATCCCAAGAGGAGAATGGAGGAGAAGGGACTGCAGAGTGGACAACCCCCCCCCACCGGGAGGTGATTTCTTGCTTTCTGTCTCTCTTTCTCTCTCTGTCTCTCTAGTGAGCACATGCATCCTATAGCAAAAACCTCTCTCTAAAAAAAAAAAAAAAAAATTGTCTTAAAAATTGAAAAAAAGTGTCTTAAAAATTAAGTCAAGTAGCACACAGGTAATGTGCTGCTCAGGAGAAGCTAGTCTACACTTGGTGATGACAGTTTGAATCCCTGGCCCAGTCAACCTGAGTCATGCGGGGCACCCAGGTAAAACTATCTATTTTTCTTTATAATGTTTTGTCACTCAAAGGGAAATATCTTCTCATTCATTTTCTTTCACAATTTTTATGAAGATGATCATTTTACATTTCTAAGAGCCACATGTTTCCACTGTAGATCATGGTGTTATATTTGATGTGCTGTGTATTTTCTGCATTTGACTGCCCAGAACTCAATGGAGGACTGGAAGAAACGTGATGTGACCAGACCCTATAAAGGGTGTTCCCCTTCTTCCTTCCTCTTACTCTCATGTGCGTTCTACCATGAATGAAGAAAATAATATTTTAAAATTATTAACTCAAACAAAGCTTCAAGGGATCTGAGAGTTAACTCATTTCAAACTCATTTCAAATACTAGGCTGTTCAAGAAAGGAAAAAAAAGAATCATTTTTCTCCCTCTGGAATTAGCCTAGCTCAGGGCAGGCCCTATAGTAGCAGAATTGCTGACAACCCAGGAATCTGACCCAAAGCTGTATCTAGACCTACCTGCCAAAATATGACCCTGCCAACCTGCCACTGCCATTCTCTCCCATTGTCCTTGGTCTGCAATTCTTTCCCTCAGTGTAACTCCGTAGCGGTGTGGACTTATGGGGACATATGAGATCATCTTACATATGTCATTCCAGCAGAAGGACTGAATGTAGAAACTGAGGAGGAGTCAAAGTAAGGCCCATTATCTTAGTGTGTAGGTCCTCTTGTCTACAGTGGTTAATGATCTCATGCACCCTTAATGACGTGTTGGTCACCTAGCAGACCACATATCCAACAGTGGTCCCAGGAGATCATGCCTGTTGTACCACATTGCTATGGTGTGGAGTATGCTCTTCATCTAGGTTTGTGTAAGTGCACTCTAGGGTGTTCCCACAATGATGAATCCACCTAAGGATGCATTTCTCAGAACGTTCTCCCTTCATTGCATGATGAGATTTCTTGCTTGGAGATAAAATACTCCCTTCTTCTCTGTCCTTGCTACATGTATCTCCCACACACCAGCAAGGTCTCTATGCTAGATGACTCTCTCACACTCTCTCCTCAAATCTCCAACCTAAAATATACCCAGAGCTTTTCTAGAATTTGAAATTGGCTGTGGTCAGGCTCTAATGTAATGGAAAATAAAATTCCGGGCTTTCCTACCCAGACAAATTTATGGAAAGCAATTTGACCACCACTCATGTCATCAGACAAAGACAATGTTAAACAGTCTCTCTAGGAAGGTGATCTGCAAGAACTCTGTCACCATTATTTAGAAGGTGAAGTCTTCAGAGTGGTTTTACAAATGTACCACTTTACTGGATCTACATGGAAATGGTCTGAATGTCCAACTCATCACAAACTAACAGCAGAAAACATAATAGTAGTCAAATAGAGATCCCAGACATTTCTATAAAAGTACTTGAAAGCTCTGGTCAACTCCTAGGATATCATTCTAATACATTTACTTCAATAAAAGACTCATTTGAGAATTGGCTGTGGCAAATCATATCTGTAATGTCAAATTGTACAGACTCTTATATGAGATAAGCCTTCACATCTTTAATTAGGGCAAAGTAAGGGCTATTCAAATTTTTTTCTCTCACAAACTTTTAAAATTAAATATGGGCACAATACACAATAATACTTGAGATGTGCCTGTGTGTACTCGTGTGTGAGTGTGTGTGTGTATGAAATCATAGATGAGCCAAGAGAGACTATTTTCTTGGCAATTGAGCATAAAGAGTTCATTCTGAAAATTACATCTGTAGAAAGCAAAATTGTATCTGATATAGATAACATAAATGAAATCCTGTGAATTGCCTTGTAAGTTCTACACATAGAAAAATGTAGGGGAAAGGCAAAGGATTATTTCCTGGGAAGCTAAATGTATGAGGAATAAATGAGGAAAGCAACAGAAATATAGTAAGTAAAAACAATCAATAGGGTTACATCAAAAAAAAAAAAAAAATAGCTTCAGGTAAACCAAGCCACGTGGTTGTAAAATTGAATTCTACAAATAAGGAAAAGTCCTTGGTAGCCTAACAGTAAGGGAACCAAATCCCACAATGCCAACCGCAGTTCAACTCCTGGGCCCAGAGGCTTGAAAACAATGCTGGGCAAACATGCATGCTCCAAATCCCAAAAGAGTAGAGAAACAGAGGAGAAGGGATTATGGCGTGACCACGTCCTATTGGGTGTGCTTTCTTCCTCTCCCTCTCTCTCTCTCTCTCTGGCTCTCTGGTAAGAGTATGTACTTTCTGGTGTTTAAAAAAAAAAAAAGTTCCCTCCTAAACTTGTAGCAATACATTTAAGAATAGCAGAAGAAAGTTCAAGTGAAAATATTTTAATCCAGATCTTTAAGAATACATATAATTTTTAATTGAAAATACTTAACAGGTATTGACTAGTCTCAGATTTAGGTACCTGGGAAGAGAAAAGGGATGTCCTTTTAGTGTATGAGTTATTAACTCAAGGGCCTTACCCACTTGGAAATGCTTAAAAATCTCTGAAACAGGAATTGGTTTTACTTATTTTCACCTTTATTTCTGATTTATTCTCAAACTGTATTTTTCTTCTATAGGGAAAAAAATTATACAAAAAATAAAGAACTGATTTAAAGGCAGCAGGTCAGCAACCCAAATATCTCATCTTTGACTCTTTTTTATAGCCTATAGCAAATCAGCACATACTGGCAAATAGTGTTCAAACCGACATTTGTTTTTTTTCTTTCATGAGAGAGAGACTGTAGAAGAGAAAGAGAACAGGCACCCCAGATAGGGTATTGTCACACTGTGATTCCCTTCCCCAGCCTCCATCCTACCTCCTTGCCAGTAAGCGTCTTGAACACCCATTCCCAGTGTTTGGCTCCATTAGGGACCTGGACACATAGTTGGTCATGTGGCTTCCAGTACTATAGATCAGTATGTTACTACCAGCACCCAAGCAGTTGGGCCATCAGGCTAACATTTTTGATTAAAATATTTGAGAAACTAGTGAAACTCTCAAGGAGCTACCTTGGTGACACAATGTGTGTGGTTACCATGTGTCATGACAGCAGAGACAGGGTTTCAATATTCTTACCATCCCACCAGGCATATCCTATACTTTTTCCTTAGCAAGGTCAGCAACTTACATGCAGCAAGTGGTTCCTCAGCATGGCGACAATGGCAAATTCTGTGACTTTACTAATTGTTTGATATTCTTTCCATTGGATTGCAAGTCAGCAAAAAGTATAAGAACTTCGAAGCAAATAGCCAAGTTGGCACTGTGAAGCCAATAGTCACTCATGCTGATACTTGATAGAAGCAGGGTACTTACATAAAGCCATCTGCCGTCTGCATGACTATTACCATGAAAGCAACCAATTAGAAGGAAAAAATAAACTAAGAGAAAACTTTCTATTGCCATTCTCATTCATATCCACACAAGTGAAAGTCCATTAGCGAAATGGTCCATAGTGTTCCTTTGGCTCTGGAAATATCTTCCTGGGAACCAAAAGAGAAAGAAAGGCCCACAATGCAACTGATAAGTGAGTTGTTTGGCTCATAGCAAGTGCCACCTCAGCCCAGATGGAGACTTCTCAGACTTTCTTGATGAGTTTCTCAGAGCAGGGAACCAATACCAACAAATGGCAGCAACTTTATTACAATGAGCAGAACCCTTAGCCGCTGAAATACAAAACCTGAGCCCTTCATTGAAGTGATGCTGGAGCAATCGTCAGTTCATATGGGAAGCAACTCACCCAGCCAAGATGAGAACAAACAAGGAAGCAATGCACAGTAAGGTCATTTTGGTAACAGACTGATAGCATACGTGAGGGAATTTAGAGCTCTTTCTGGAAACAAACAGAAGATATTTAAAGAAATACTACCCTAGCATTAGCAAGAGAAAAATAACCCATAATCAGATGAGATGCAATAAGGTACTAAAACATGTATTATAGTCACCTGGTACCTACTACAGAATTAGCAAATGTTGACTCCCTCCACCCCAAGATGAAAGATACCACTGAAAGTCGACAGAAACTTAAGGACGGTTTATGGAACCTTTACTCATTGTTGCCCCTTACATCCACCTAAATCCTATTTAAAAGCAAAATCTCAGAAGAAATATGTTTTTCCTTAACTTTTTCATAGTTGAATTCGCATCAGATTAAAAACCATTGCCAGTTAAGATGAAAAAGTTCCAGATTCTTTTGAGGAAGACACGTGCCAAATAAGGCTGGATTATCATAGATGTGACATCATGAAGACAGTCATTCATGCTTCCTTCATCCATTTATTGTACAGGGTACACCATTTTCATAATCATGGCTGGCTAGCAGAAACTGAAAAGCAGGAACATGGAGCTTGCAATGACATAATATGTGTAAAAAGCCTTTGAGTACAAAACGTCATAGAGATGCCTAGATTAGTGATGACAATGCAATCATAGCCTTATTGGGGAAAAGGCGACATAGTCTTTTTAAATAAAGGATGATCATATCAGTCTATTTAGTACATAAAATGATCTTTTCTTTTCTTTTTCTTTTCTTTTTCTTTCTTTCTTTTTTTTTTTTTTTTTTTTGAGAGGTTTTTGCTGTAGGGTGTGTGCGCTTGCCAGAAAGACAGAGACAGAGAGACAGAAAGCGAGAAATCACCCCCCAGGGGGGATAGCCGTGCCACAATCCCTTCTCCTCCATTCACCTCTCAGGATCTTGGGCAAACATGCACACACGCTCGGCGTGAGTTTAAGCCACCGGGTCCGGAACTTGAACTGTGGTCAACTACATGGGAGTCCAGTGACATAGCCATTACACTAACTGCTGGTCCCACTATAATTTCTTACCACTATTTATTTAGATTTTCAAATAGTTTGTGAAAGTCTATTTTTCTGTTTCAAAACAGTTAACAGAATTATGGGGAATCCTTTGTTCGAATCAGAAATTAGTAAAAAGACATTTTTTGAAACAGAGAAGCACTGGAGTCAACTTATTGAACAGCTTTAGAAATCACTCAAAAGAGACTTTAAAATGAAATCTTCCTGTATACAGAGAACTCAACTCCCAGGCACCTGAAGACCAAACTGGCTGGTAACAACTAGATCTCATGAGCCTGGAGCATGAAAACTGACAATAAGTTTAATGATCAGGAATAAAAAGGATTGCAGAAGGAGAGAAACCTGGAACGATGGTTTTGAGAGGGTGGGCTCCCATGATATTATTATTATTGCCTGTTTGTTTATGAATCTGGTTCTTGCTGTTCACACTATCTTCTGTTCAGCTGAGTTAAGCCCATTACTGTCTTGACAGGGGTTGTCAAAACATTTTTAAATATTTTGAATTTGCCATTGAATGGAAAGATTATAATGAATACAGAGAGATATGGAAACAATGAAGGAGTACTCAGTATTGGAGGAGCAAATACTCATTGTCAGAGGGATACTGCAGTTCCATATTTCCTTTGAAAGTAAGAGCCAAATGCATTTCACCACGTAAGAAGGACACTCACAAGTGGCTCAAGCTGGGATATGTCTTGTTACTGAGCAACGTGCTAAAAGCCGGCTTGTCACACATCCCGTAATCCAACTGAGGGAAGACATGCTGCCAGCTCCTTCCAACACGAGAAGTTTGCGTAGAAAACAGACTGAGGAGGCCTCATTTTGCATTACCCAGGGTGATTAATGAGACATCAAGTCATGATTGAACTGGCAGCTTTCCTCTCCCCTAGGAAAATAATGTTTTGTGTTTTTTATAGTCAATAGTGTATATTAAATCTAATAAAATATAGTTGGTAAGTATTTGAGGGTGGGAAGCAGTATGTGAAAAGTTTTGCAAATATGCAAGGAGCACGAGGCAGGTTGGGCTGAAGCTGCCGAATGAACCAGCAAATACAGAAACATACACTCAGCCATGCAGGGCCACATCACAAATGAGTTTTTGTTCTAAGAGCAATGAGAAGCCATGAAAAGTTTCCAGGAAGAATTGAGTGTGGGGAAAAAAAAGAAAAAAAAAAGAACACAGGCGAAACAGCTGCTGTTTTTGCTTAGTAGGCTACATTACATCGTGTAACTATCATAAAGCTACAACTTTAGGTTTGGTTTTTATTTAGCTAGATAGAGCTCAAGATTAGCTATATAGCCCTGAACATGCCAAGATATTCAGTATCTAGTTGTCCATATTTTCATACAATTGGTTACATTTTAGGGAAGCCAAGAACAGAAAGGTATTTGAAAATGACACACACTATTTTTCTCCATTTATTCTATTTATTGTAAGCATGCATGTTTGTTTAACCATCCCCATTTGTGGATTAAAGACTTGGTAAAAGAATTGATGTAATTATAAATATACATTTTATTTTTTAAATAAAGGTAACTTTTTTTTCAGTTATTAAAAAAAATCCCACTCTGGCCCCTGCCTCTGTGGTACAGTCTGTAGCCTAGTCACATTGCAGTGTTGGAAGCCATATGGCCGGCCACAGTTCAGATCCCTGGGCCTGGCTGACCTAAAACATGCCTGATACACTGGAAATTAGGGGGAAAGGAATCATCGCATGACCAGACACTGTTAGGGGATGGGTTTTCTCTCTCTCTCTCTCTCTCTCTCTCTGTCTCTCTCTTCGTCTTCCTTGAGCACACACATACACACATGGGCATACACACTCTATCGTGAACAAAACTAAAAGCTTAGTCTGGCTGCATTATACAGAAAAGGCCCCAGGTGGGCCCCGAGTAAATGTGTCACATACTGGACAAAGTCACTCACAGTGCTTCAAGCCAGAGATACGGCAACTAGGACTTGGGGAGTGATAGACAGTGAGCGGAGAATTAGACATTGTAGAGAGATAGTTAAAGTACTTTAATAAGTAAATGTACTCCAGATTTTATTTCTGTGTCTTGATTGGCATGCCTGGTTAGAAACTAGACAACTCCCCTCCATGGTAGCAAATTAATTCCACATCCCCAATTACCTTCCTTATTGGATTCTCAAACTCCAAGCCACTATACACCTGCCCTAATCACCCAAGGCCAGGTACCAGGCAACCAAGAACATCCCTGATGCCCAGACTCTGAAAATACTCCTACAATCCTAAACCTGCTTACCCTAACCGGTTCTCCCTTCTCATGAAAATTACAATAAAGGTTTTTACCCATGTTTTCCACTCACTTCCTCCACTTCCTGATGGAAGCCCCTTCTTGGTGCTTCTTTGTGTGGCCCTACTGGCATGGCAGGCTGTATGTCCTGGTAAGGTGACATGGGTCTAATACAGCGATTTGCATCCAGTCTCATCACACCTTACCAAAACAGTATGATTAAAACAGCATAACCCTTTGGCCCAGCAGGGGGTGTGGTGGTTAAGGTGCTGGATTCCCATATGGTCAACCATAGTTCAAGTCCCGGACCCAGCTCTTTAAACTCTTGCCAGGTACGTATGTGTGTGTGCCCAAAATCCAGTGAGGAGAATGGAGGAGAAGAAATTATGGCGTGGCCACTGCCCCCGGGGGGGTGGGGTGGGCATGATTTCTTGCTTTCTGTCTCTCCAGCAAGCACACGCATAGAAAAATCTCTCAAAAAAGAAAAAATGAATAAAAGAAAACATCAAAACCCTGTTAAAATCTAAAAGGTAAATATGAGTTTAGTTAAGTCTCAATTAACCAAATTATCAGATGATATGGAGAAAGGGATAGAAGAAATCCAAACATTGCTTACTCGCAGACCAAATTTATTGAAAATTCAGAAGAAGGAGAAAACCAAAAAAAAAGTCCTTTCTAATCAAATTTGCAGACAAGTAGCAGAATTGTTTGATCTGATTTTTATTTCATTTTATTCCTCCTGTCCATCATCCTGCAGAGATGCTAAAGAACAATGAACAATTACATGTTCAAAAACCAAGCAGGGAAAAAAGGAGAGTGAATAAAAGGCCTGTTTAATCTTAAAATTAGATAAGTAATATTTGAATAATTGTACTCTGACTAGAATAATAGCATGGCTCCTTTCCATAACAAGACACTTGATAAATTTTTGCTCGAGTTAATAAAAGGCTGACAGAATTCTTTAATTGCAAAAATTTCATTAAATTAATATTAATTATAGGATGAAAAGTTTGTATAAAATATATAACTCAAAAATATCTTACATTCAAGAAAATAAGACGTGTCCTTTGACATGCGTTCATCTGTTAAGAATCCGAGAGTTGTGTTCACAGTTTAATACAACTGTCTCTATCGATCTTGATATATGCATGTTCCCATATTTGAATAATTTTACACATATGCAGTTTGGGAACTAATTATTCAGTTTGATCATATTGCAAAGTCGAAGCTATTTGCTGAGCACAAACCCAAACACAGCTCATAGAGCACAAAGCCCATATTTCTAAATTTGTTTGCAATTCTAAGAAATTCTGGTTAGTTCAAAAGAGTTACTGTTGTTGACAGGGATCCAGCTGGGGATTAAGATATTATGACATGCACACTCTTAACAGATAAAAGGAGGAAAGGAGAGACGAGAACTACAGAAGAATGTCAGGATGAATCGCACATCATCCTTTAGGATGAAACTTTTTCTTACCTGTGGGGAACCATCTCCAATGTACAAGGCAAGAGAGATGTAATTTAAGATTTTAAACAAGAGTTTCTGTACATGAAAGAAAATCAAGTGAAAAACGAAGTCCTCCTGCTTTGAAAGGAACTCGAAATGGCACGATTAGCCAAGTCTCTCCACAAGTTTTTGTTAGCACTTTGCGCACTCCTCACCCTAGCCACGTCTGCGTATAAAGTCTACCTTTACCCTCATCATGAAAGTTAAGATAATGCACTGCTGTTAGATGGCATTAAAGGTGTCCATATCTGGGTAGCTCTGCTGAATGTATTATACTGTTAGTAAGAGACACATGGCAGGATTGATTGCTCATAAGCCGTTTAGCCTTGCTTCCTTCTGGCCACAGACCACAGCCATGCCTTCAGTCA
The DNA here is from genome assembly GCF_000334495.1 of Tupaia belangeri chinensis. Taxonomy (NCBI): domain Eukaryota; kingdom Metazoa; phylum Chordata; class Mammalia; order Scandentia; family Tupaiidae; genus Tupaia; species Tupaia belangeri. The sequence goes on from NW_006204359.1 coordinate 304,735, forward strand.
TAAGAAGACTAGCTAAGGAGTGTGGTGAACAACTCTACCAGCCAACTCTAAAAGCCGCTCGGAGTTTACCCCTAGTGAAAGCAAGGGTGTCATCTAACATGAAAGACAACTTGACCTTGGCATCCACTGCGCCATCCATCAGTCCCAGAAACTTTTCAAAAGACAAATGTGACCAAGTCCTGACGTAAACCTCTGAGAACTTTCTCATCACTCTTCAGGTGAAAACACAGTTGTCAAGACCCACACGGCCCGGCATGCTGGTGCCCCTTGGCATCACTCACCTCACTTGCTCTCCCTTTACGTCTCTATAGCCCGTCTCGGCCATCATGACCTCTCCATCCTCCTTAAACACACAAAACGGCATTCTTTATTTCAACATTCGTTCTTGTTCACCTGGAAATCCACAATCCCACTTGCAGGTCAAAGCAGAGTATTGACTTGGGATTTAAGGTTAATCTCCCTGAGTAACCGTTAGTCCCTGAGAGTAGAAACAGCATCAATATCTGCCTCTGCTCGATGGCCTGATTAAGCAATGTTTCAGGGGCCGAATAGATATGTAATGAATATGTGCAGAATGAATGAATGACAGGGCCAGAAGGCGGCGTGGTGGTTAAGGCACTAGACTCCCACATGGCTGCCTGCAGTTTGAGTCCCAGGCCAGGTGGTTTGCTTTCCCTCTCTGTCTCTCTAGTGAGTGTACATGCCCCATAGCAAATTAAAAAGTAATAAAAATAATAAATAAAATTAAAGAAATATTTTTTAAAAAAATAATGAGTGACAACAATTTCTTATGAACAAGTACATCATTTTGAAACTTAGCTCTCTGAGCTATATCTTCTTGAGTGTTCCCTAAGAACATCATGTTTAGCATGCAACAATGCCAGGTATGACCTCTTTCTCCTGCTTCTTTGGCCTTATTTCTCATCATTGCACACTCACTGCCTCAAAACACCAGCTCTTTTTCAACTCAAGGTGCCTATCCTGTCTACAGGCAATTCCCCTCTCAACTTTGCCATCACTCCAACTTCTTCATCTGCCTGTTATTTACTTATTCTCCAGCTTCATATGAAATGCTCCCTCTTTGGAATGCCTTCGTAGACAATTCAAGGCTCCCTTTAGCAATTTCTATATTGTATTTTACATACACTCACTTCATCATTTATTGAATAGTATTTACTTGAACTTCTTTTCGAGTTTAATTTTAACTATTTGGGCTCTAAGAATATGTCTTATTTCCCAAAGGAGTACTTGGCAACCTCTCAATAATCACTCAATATAAATTGCTCCAAAAAAATTTTAAGAATATGGGGATCAGCAGTTGGTGTAATGGCTATGTCACTGGACTTCCATGTTGTCCACCATGGTTTAAGTCCCGGACCCGGTGGCTTAAACTCACTCTGGGCACACGTGTGTGCATGCGTGCCTGAGATACCTAGAGGAGAATGGAGGAGAAGGAATTGCGGCATGGCCATCCCCCCTGGGGGTGATTTCTCACTTTCTGTCTCTCTGTCTCTGTCTTTCTGGCAAGTGCATGTGCCCTATGGCAAAAACCTCTCCAAAAAAAATAAGAAGAATATGTATTATAAATATATTTCCATAGTCTATCAAAACAAAAATATAAGACACTTCCTATAACACAACATAAAATGTAAACCATCAGATAAAGCAGCCTATTTTCTAGTAGTATTTCTTTCTAACTATGAAGAAATAACGTAGGGACCAGCAGTTAGCATAATGGCTATGTCGCTAGACTCCCATGTAGTCGACCACGGTTCGCGTCCTGGATCCGGTGGCTTAAAACTCAACACCAGGTGCATGTGTGTGCGTGCCCAAGATCCCGAGAAGGAGAATGGAGGAGAAGGGATTGAAGGGATTGTGGCATGGCCATCCCCCCTAGGGGGTGATTTCTCGCTTTCTGTCTCTTTGTCTCTCTCTGTCTGGTGAACGCACGTGCCCTAGCACAAAAAAAAAAAAAAAAAAACCTCTCCAAAAAAAAAACCTAAATAACACAAAAGACACTAAATTGACATTAACATAATCAATCAGACTCAGTAAATTCATGGAGACCCAGTAGGCGTTGAAATAATCAATAATCATCAGCAATCAAAATCTCACTTTAGTTAATACAGACCTAATGGTTTCTTTCATGTCTCCAAAAATTACATCAGCCAGGCAACGTTGCCACACACCACCAGCACATGCCTGGGTGAAATTTTTTATTTCCTTACTTAATGTACATAGAAATGTTCTGGAGTAACAGTTTTCATAGTTTTCCTGTAAAGCCCAAGAACAATGCTTGTATTTCTGCTTCCTAGACCAATTAAAATTGTTTATATACAACAGGGAGCCAGAAGGTGGCAAGGCAGTTACGTACGCCAAACTCCCACATGGCTGCGGTTTAAGTCCCGGACCTGGCAGCTTACTTCCTCACTACCTCCCCATTCGCTCACTCGCTCTGTCCCTCTCTAGTCCAATTACAATAAATAAATCAACTTAAAATTTAAAAAAAAGTTTATGTACAATAGAAGTTAACGTTATCAGCAAAGATCCTAGAGCATTCGAGAGTGGATTATTTATTTTTCTAAAATGCATGGACTATGGATCTACCCAAAAGAAAGTTTAGGTACAACAGCTTGGATGTGTTATTAATAAAGACATAATTATAGTCATTCTGAGAGATGGAAGGAAGCTTTCATCCTGAGAGTTGCCTAGGTAATTTCAAGTTAATCAATTTAGCACAAGAGGGCCAGCTGCAGTGGTGCAGCAGTGACCTCACCCCCAACAATACTTCACATGGGAAGGTCCCAGGTTCATGTCCCGAGGTTTCCCTGTACATGCCAGGCTGATCCTGGTTGGCTGAAACTAGGGATAGGTAATGTCAAAAAGACCCTACTGAATCTATCTATCTATCTATCTATATCTATCTCTCTCAACAGAAGAGATATCTATCTCTATATTTACATAGATACAGATAGAATTTGAATTTATATATATATAAAATTCTATAATTATAGATAGATAGATAGATAGATCTATAGCTATCTCTCTCTCAGAAAAAATAAATTAATTAAAAATATCTTTAGCATAAGAGGATCCAGCATTGACAGGAAAAGGAGTTATTTTCCAGGAATTACAATTAACAGCTCAAGCAGAGTTTGAGGAAAAGCTTCCTCATTTCCTTTCCTAGAACTTTTCCTGATATAAATGTTCCTATTATTTCTATCCTTCCCAACATTTGTAAAACTGGGAAAATAAAAGCATCATAACCATCTAAACACAAAACCAGAAATAAAAGTGGAAATTATAAGCAATAGTAATGTCTTAATTACCTCTGACAGCAACTAAACAGTTAAAGTAATGAAGTTAAAAAGAATGCAATAAAAATCTGCAAATAGTACAATTGTTCAAATAATGAAACAAAATTTTAAACAAAATTTTAAAGATTAATGCCTTTCAAAATAGAAATACCAGTAAAACCTAAGTGGCAGACACTGTTAGCGTTCAGGGTCAGCATCCCTTCTCTCTGTCCCACTTGGCTTCAGAGCTTTGACATTATCCAGGTACGCTGCCTCACTTCCCCCCAGTGTAGGTCGACACATTGAGCTCACCTCACAGCTCCGTGCAGCCAAATAGCCCGTCCTGACCAATGAATGGAATCATAAGAGCTGTGTGAGACTTCTGGAAAGATGCTTAAAATGATTCATCTGCTGGGACAGGTCCCTTCTTAATCTTCTCATTTCATTTCTTTTCTTGGCTGCACCATTTGGGGTTTAGCCATTTGAACCATTGATTGACCAGGATCATGGGATGCACACAATTAGTCCTCACTATCCTTGGGCTTCACACCCGCAGACCCAAGCAACCACCATGCCAATCACTACAAGATGGAGAACGAGGTGGCTCCCTAAAAGAGAAATGCTGAAGAAGTTTATCTATATATTTTCCTCCTCATTTATATCTGATGCTAAGATTATTTGTAAATAATTTAGAGATTACTTAAAGCACACAGAAGGATGTGTGGGTTGTATACAAATACTAAACCATTTCATATAAAGGATGTGAGCATCCATGGATTTTGGTATCCTGTGGTAGGAGTCCTGAAACCAACCCCCTAAAGATACTGAGAAACACCTGTACCTTAAGAAGACTGGACCTGGGTCCTCAATGACAGGGGAGATGCCCACCCCACCTCATCCACCAGCTCTCCAAGGCTACTGCGGGCCTTGTACATGAGGGAGATGTCAGCCCAGGTTCTTTCGGCCACTGTTATCAGAGCTTTCTGTTCTGTGTTCATAATTCTGACTAAAACAGATAGAAAGTTAAGAAAATTTGTACATAATCAATAAAAATTGAAGCAGAAAATGAGCTAAAGTCCAAAACTATAAAACGATCATATGCATTAATATGATAAAGTTTAGGAGTCATTAAGATGAAGAAAATAATACAAAAACAAATTATGGTTTATGAAAACTATTGAATGTAAAATAAAATGTCAAGGAAATTAAGAAAAGACAAACAAAATTTAACAAAGGGCAATACTTTAAGACAATACACTAAGTAAACAGGATCGAAACCCACCCAGATAACCAACAAGTATCACACAAATAGTTTTTTAAAAGGGAAAAGGAATTCTGTCTGGAGCTGGCTCTGTGGCCTGGCGGTTAAGACAGCTGCTGTCATGGCTAGGGTAGCTAGATCCCACATGCCTGACTGTGTGGTTTCAGTACCAGACCCAGAGGCTTGAGAAACACACCAGGAACATGTGCATGTATGCCCAAAGTCCCAGAGAGCGAGAAAAAGGAATTGTGGTGTAACCATGCCTCTTGGGAGGTGCTTTCTCCTCTCTCTCTGTTTCTCTGTCTCTCTCTGGCAAGCACACATGCTCTTTAGCTAACAACACCAACAAAACAGTCTCTGGGAGCCAGCAGGTGGCATGGTGGTTAAGGGGCTGGACTCCCACTGGACCAAAAATGTTTCAAGTCCTGGACATGGAAGCTTGCTTGCTCTCGCTCTCTCTTTCTCTCTCTCTCTCTCTCTCCTGTGCACACATGTCCTATAAAAAATTAAAATAATAATAATAAATCATTATTTTAAAAAGCATCTCTGTTAATTAAGATTCATATAGAGACAACCACAAAGCAAAGGCCTATTATGTAGCTTCCTGCAATTAACAAGTAACATTAATTTGATTCCCCCTTCAGAGCAAAGCCATCCCACTGTCTATGAGGCAAGATGATGTGGCTATACATACAACCACTTCAGCTGGGTACATATGCGAGCTACATCTCTAACCGGCAACAGGGGGGTGAGGAATAGGAAAGCTGTCCAGGCACGTACCGGAGACTAACCTCCCCATTTATTTCATGGATGCTGATGTTAATAACTAGAATGGTTTACCCTAAGAAATAATACCCATGAGAGGCCGTGTAGTATCACAGCAATGGCACAGCCAGACCTGCATGGGAAGGGGACAGGGTAGGGTCCTGGCCTGCCTGGGCACACCACACCAAGCACCAGTGTGTGCCCATGACACAGTCTGGCTGGGACTAGCGGTGGATGGCAGCACGGGGACCCTGTTGAGGATGATTGTATTTGTCTGCTGCTCTTTCTCTGTCTCTATCTCAAAGAAGAAAGAAAGGTGTTAAAAAGGAAAAAAGGAATACCTATTTATTTAAGAAAGCCAAATTGTAGAGGGGGTCTTCATTTTGAAGTCATACATTTGTTAATATTCTCTGATCATTTTTTCTAGCCTTAGTTTGTTTTAAATTGGGGGTTTAAGAAAACTTGTAAGTATAATGCAGTCATCAGTATGACTTTTCTTTCCATTTTAAAGTCTATAGATGCCAAGGCTTTAAACAAAATTTCCTTTTCATGAACGGTGAGCGACTGATGGGTTCTCTACTGGACCTGGGCTGGCAGTGCTCAGAGACGTAAAGGAGCAGGGCTTAGGGGGTGGCTTTGTGACTGCCTCCTCGGCTCCCTCATCCATCCATGGGACATGACGGCCAACGCTTTCCAAAAACTCAGGCTTTTTACAAACACACCCTCTATTTATCTCAGAGTGTCTCAGGGATATAATACAAAGAAAACTGTATCATTAAATTTCTCTGATTAGCCTATTTCAAATCAAGATGATCATTTGTAGAAAAATGCACAAGCATTTCCGTATAATGACTCTCTTGTTTAAGATTTTCATAGCAATTTCCCCAACAGCGTATTAGTATTAAATGTGCATACCCATATCAGCAGTTGAAAAGAAAAATGAGTCTGAACATAAAATTTTTGCCCATCCTCCAACCTCTTAATTCAACCTTTAATGTACACAATATTAATGATCCTTCGGGAAAATAAAGTCATAAAATAAAAACATCAATTTTTGTTTAAGCTACTTGAAGCCTTAATCTGATGAGTGTAGCTCTAGTGCTTGCTAGTTTTCTGGATTGTAGCTTTCTCCTGCTGTGTATACTGGCTTCTCCCACGCTGCCCACCCAGGCCAGCTGGCTGGCTAAAGGTGAATTAAGCCACTGTGACATGGAGTAAGGGCTCTCTTTTAGACAGACAGAGGCAAAGAATCCCACCAACTGTCTGCAGGTGGATGTCACCCTCTAAATAATAGAAAAGAACACTCTAAAAGAAAACTGTATTGGGCCAGCAGGTGACATGGGAGTTAAGGCACTGAACCTCCCACATGGTCAACCATGGGTCAAGTCCCAGACCTGGTCTCTTGCTTTCTCACTTTCCTTCTCCTCTCTCTGGTGAGCATATTTGCCCTATAGCAAATTAAATAACAATAATAATAAAGAAAATTAAATAAATAATTCTAAAATAAGAAAAATATATTTATTCAGGTATGGGCATTGCAAGTCAGAATACACTTACCATTTTAAACTATACTTATATTCAGGGAAGTAAAGAAAAGCAAGGATTTTAACAAAAAAATAATTAGAAAGGCTTACATAAATTGTTTTCAGACAATTACCCTTGGCTACTAGGCTCAATTACAAGGGTGGTACCCGTTCCAGGTTGGATAGGCAGTTACTGAGCAGATGTCCTTGCAGGAGCAGTCCTTTCATCAGCTTGCAGTGGTCTTTGTGCAAGTCTATAGTTTGAGCAGGGTCTTTGTGATGGTTCTTGTAACCAGGCATGCTACCATAGGAACCACCCCACCATGGCCTTCCCTGGCTAGTTTAGTCAGTGTTGGACACAACAAAACTATTCCATTTTTATTCTGACAAATTTCACATGGAACTGAGATGGGAAGGACAGAGCAAATAGATCCCCCTAATAGCATAAACAGGTAGCAGTGAGAAGGTAGAGTCACCAGAAACTTTGTGAATTGGGAGTTGAAATAGCATAATTCCCAAAATAAATAGAAAGCTAAATAGAGCTGCTTCAAATGGAATGTTCCAGATCCAGCAACTGTATTTCCTTAATAGAACCTAGACTGATGTGTATATGGTGCAGGCCATGTACAGGTATGCCTAGCAGTTTCACAGAGTTACCTGTCCTCATAACTTTCCTAATTAACTCAAGGTTTATGTCTTGGAGTAGGAAATCATTTTATGTATATGTGTGTATTTTATCAGTGTTGACTACTTATGATGAAACCTTTTTTAAAATGTATTGTGCTTTGTTACCTTTTTAAACAAACTAATTGAAGCACATCTCCATCTTTCCTGAGGAAATGGGTGATAGTTATGAATAAAACTAGACCTCTGTGTCGGGCTCCATGGTGCAGCAGTGATGCACTGCTCTAAAGAAGGGACATCTTATTTGCTAACTGGTTTAAATCCCCTGCCTGGGAAGCCTGAAAACAAGCAATGACCAAGATCTGATGGGCTGGAGGACTGGAGAAAGGAGAGTGCAAAGCAACGAGAGCCTGTGGAAGGAGCTTATCTTTCTCTCTGTCTCCCATGCACATGACCTGTTATTTCCAAATAGACAGGTGGGATTACATCAGATTAAGGAGTTTCTGCACAGCAAAGGACAATGTAATTAGTGTGAATCGACAACCCTCGGAATGGGAGAGAATTTTTGTTAGCTATGCCTTACATAAGGGACTAATAACCAGAATACACAGGAAACTCAAGCAGTTTACCCGGAAGAAAACGATTAACCCAATTAAAAGATGAGAAAATGAGCTGAATAAACAACTGTCTAAAGAAGACATATTAATAGCCAAAAAGCATATGAAAAAATGCTCAACATCCCTCATTGTAAGGAAGATGCAGATCAAAACTACAATGAGATACTGCCTAACCCCAGTCAGAATGGCAAAGATTTAAAAAAAAAAGAAAAAGATAAGTGCTGGCAGGGGTGTGGGTAAAGGGGAAATCCTACACTGTTGGTGGGAATGTAAATTGGTCCAGCCACTGTGGAGAACAAAATAGAGGTTGCTCAAAATCTTCAACTAGAACTACCATATAATCAAGCAATTCCACTCCTGATTATCTACCCAAATGACTGGAAAATGCTCAGTTGGAAAAGCATTTGCACAATTATTTTCATTGCAGCATTATTCATGATTGCTAAGACATGGAACCAACCCAAATGTCCACAAACAGATGAATAGATTGAAAAATTGTGGCACATATACTCCATGGAATACCATTCAGCCATAAAAAAACAGGGCCCTAGAATTTGATAGAAAGTGGACAAATTGGAAGATGTGTTGCTGAGTGAAGCAAGTCAGGCTATGAAAGAGAGACATTGTATATCTCCACTTGACATATATCAAATGTCGGCACTCTATGGTAGAGACTGAAAGACTAGAGAACATAAAAGTATTAAAAAGTGTAGTGGACACTAGAGACAAAATAGAAAGAGAGTGTGGGAGGGAACAGCATACGAAAGGAAATTGGGGGGGAATAGAGAGGTAAGACACTTGTGGGACACAGATAAGGTTTATTATCTGTTGACGAGGATGTGTGTAATAGTCTCAACTAGGCTGGACTGAGGTGTATATCATGCTGAGTAAAATCTCTTCACAATCTATATGATGTATAGAGGTTTAACGTGTGAATCAAAATTAAATAAATAAATAAAAATTTAAAAAAGAAAAGGAAATTATAAATATATACATATAACTTGATCCTTGCCTTTTTTTCCTTTAAAGGATTAAAATTTAACTTTACTTATTATTATTATTTTCTAAATTTTCTATAGGATACATGCACTCACCAGAGAGAGAGGAAAAGTAAAAAAGCAAGCCACCAAGTCTGGCATTCAAAGCACAGTTGGCCATGCACCTTAGCCACCACATTATCTGGTCCTGACTCCAGCCTTTGAGATTAATGTAACTGTACACCCCTTGAAGTTATCACCCAGTGTGCCCCACACTGAAGCAGCCTAGCCTGCCCCATCTCTTCCATCTGCCTTAACTCCGTCCACCCTGCTCTGCAGCTCCTCCATTCTCTAGTGAGTGACTGATACAAAAGAAAGAACAAGGTGATTTTGAGTTTTTCTCAGCTTTTTCTCTTACCTCTAGGATTACTGCTATGTTCAAGACAGACAGAGCTCATGAAATCCCTACAGCTCCAGATAAGTCTGTCTGTAAACCATGTTAGTTCCACTCTATAAAACCACGAATAAATTGATTTTAATTTTGGACAACAAAAAAAGCCTGTTGGGACCAGAAAGTGGTGGGGTGATTGAAGCACTAGACTCCCACATGGTCAACTGTGGTTTGAGTCCCAGACCTGGTGGCTCGTTTTTTCACTTTCCCTCTCTCTCTCTCTTTCTGTCTCTCTAGTGAGCGTACATGCCCTATAGCAAATCAAATAATAATAATAAAATGAATAAATAATTCTTTTGAAAAAAAACAGGGAACCAGCAGTTAGCGTAATGGCTATGTCGCTGGACTCCCACGTAGTCGACTGCGGTTCGCGTCCCAGACCTGGTGGCTTAAAACTCACGCCGGGCGCGTGTGCGTACATGCCCAAGATCCCTAGAGGAGAATGGAGGAGAAGGGATTGTGGCATGACCATCCCCCCTGGGGAGTGATTTCTCGCTTTCTGTCTCTATGTCTCTCTCTGACTGTCTGGCGAGCCCACGTGCCCTATAGCGAAAAACCTCTCCAAAAAAAAAAAAATTAAAAAAATAAGCCTATTATTCAAAAATACTTTTCTAGTGTACTGAAAAGATACCAAAAATCCCATCCTAAGTGAGGCCAGACAGTGGTGTGGGGTTTAAGGCAGATTGTACATACCTGATTGCACAGTTTGAGTACCAAACCCAGTGACTTGAAAAACATGCCAAGTACATTGGTGTGCATGCTCAAAATCCCAAGAAGAGAATGGAGGAGAAGGGATTGTCGAGTGGCCATCTCCCCTTGGAAGGTGATTTCTCACTTTCTCTCTCTGTGTGTCTCTCTCCAGCGAGCACACACACCCTGGAGCAAAATTTAAAAATAATAATTCCATCTTGGGGACACTCATATGAATAAACTCATTATCTTCTATGGGTTGTTAGATCTGGGGACAGCACACTCAGAGCACAAGTTTCTGAAGGAGGGGAAACAGAACAGCTGAATTGCAGTGGGAGGGTCGACCATGTTTGGGAAGAGAAAGTCCTGAATGGGAGCCTTTGGAGGCTGAGGGTGGGCAGAGGCCCAGCCTCTGGGGAAAGATCAGTAGGAGGGTGGCAGGTACCAGAGTGTCACTTGTCTTCCCTCAGTCACTGTGAACCGTGTGGGTCTGCCCTAGATAGGAGAGGACACACTGGGAGGGTATCAAAGATCACTCCTCACACAGAAGCTATGACATAGGTACAGATTCTGTTTTTGTTTTGTTTTGTCAAAAAAGCAAGCAAATCAAAAATGAATTAAAAATTGGTAAGGGTACTATAGGCAATGCCTGTGTTACTCCTGAGGGACCAGTGACAGGTGTAGAAAGAACTTAATAGCTAAAAGCCTCGCAATCTAATAGTTCTCTTTGGAAGAAATTATTGTTTAATTTCAACCAGTTTATTATAAAAAATCCAATTCACTCACGATATATAAAGTCATATTTCTGGCCTTGTAAACAGCGAGACTGGTAAATATTGGGGAGCGCTGGCGGTAAGAACTTACCTTCAATATTTTGATTAGTTCCGCTTGGCTTGCGCAAAATTGCACACGTTAAACAGAGAGACGCCTTCACAGTGACTTAGCAATTATTTTGCCATTATATCACCCCCCAAACCTGGAGATTTTACCAAATAAATGTTTTAAAGAGATTATCATTGAATCTTAGCAGTTGTATTCCCAATAAACACTATGAATTCACCGCTGTGAATATACCTCTAAAAATATCACATGGCTAGAATCCATAGCAATATAATTGTTCTTGTGCTTTCTTGGTAGAAAATTTCCCCTGAAGATCACACTAACTCAAGCAGGCATGAAACCAAAATAATTCCAAACTGAATATTGGAGATTTATATGTTCAAAGATAAACCCAGACAGGGGAATAAGCCTGTTAGAACTGGCATAAAATTAAAATCTCATCAGTTAGACAGTAGGAATAAGTTTGAGAGACCTACTGTACTATAATGACGGTAGTTAATAAGAATATGTTTTATATTTTAAAATTACTAAAGGAAGATGTAAGGGTTCTCACTACAAAACAATGATGTTTATGAGGTAACACACAATTAGCTTGACTTAAGCAGTCCACACTGTATCATGCATCAAACATATCGTACTACACACTCTAAACATATACAACTTTTATCTGTCAGTTCAAAATAAGGGCCAGACAGTGACACAGTGGTAAAACGCAGTGCTCTCCAAGGCTGACCCACAGGAGAAAGTGCCAGGTTCACACCTGGGGGCTTCCCTGAGAATGCTGGGTGCAGGAGGGCTCATGTTCTGGGGCTGGCTGCAGCTGGGGGTGGATCAGAGCATCAAGGCCTTGTTGAAGACCCCTATCTCTGTCTCTCTTGCTTATAGAAGAAAGAATCAATAAATTTATGTGTAGAAATTTTTAAAGAATTTTTTAAAATTAAAAATATAACAGGGAACCAGCAATTAGTGTAATGGCTATGTCGCTGGACTCCCACGTAGTCAACCGCGGTTCACATCCCGGACCCGGTGGCTTAAAACTCACGCCAGGCGCGTGTGCATGCATGCCCAAGATCCCAAGAGGATAATGGAGGAGAAGGGATTGCAGCGTGACCATCCCTCCTGGGGGGTGATTTCTCGCTTTCTGTCTCTATGTCTCTCTCTGTCTGCCTGGCGAGCACACGCACCCTATAGCGAAAAAACCTCCCAAAAAAAAAAAAAAAAAATATATATATATATAACAGATGTATAAGTAAAAAGAACATTAAGAAAGTGAAAGCCTATTCCCGTAAAATTCTACACATAGTTTCTTATCACTCTGTGGCCTCTCCATGAAAAACATACATACTATCTGAGCATGTCAGTTATCTATCGCTGTGTAACAAACCTCTCTATGACCCTGTGGCTGAAAACAATGACTAATTCTTTAACATGCCCTGGCGGTGGCCTGGATGAGTCTTCTGTTCCACTTTGTCTAGGCTGGTGCCACTCAGTTGGAAAGACCAAGAAGGCTGGAGACCTCTCTGTGTAGTGTCTCCCTCCACTGTCTCTTCCAATGGCCTCTCTCTGCTGCAGGATTGTCTGAGCATGGAGCAGGTTCCTGAAGAACAAAAGCAGAACTTTCCAGACTCCAGAAAGTCTAGATCTGGCACTTACGCATCACTGCTACCACATTTTATGACAGAAAGCAAGTCACAAGGTCAGTCCAAGTTCAAAGGGAGGGAAAAGCAGACTCTACCTTTTGATGGAAGAGAGACTTGAGTGTGTGGTGAGGGGAGAAACTGATGGCTCTCTTTGAAAACAGCCTAACACATGGGGCAATACACACAAGCAGCAGCTCATCTTCCTATAGGCAGGAATCACTCACTATGACTTAGAATATGTCATAAATGAAAGTATTGCCAATAGCTTTATTTTCACCTAAGAATAGAGTACCAAGAAGCTGAACACATGAAAAATAGCACATTATCTAAATACATAAAAATCAATGCTATAGTGCTTTTGTCACTGTATTATTTCTAGTCTTTGAACAAAAAAAAAATACATCTAAAAATCTATGAGTGATTGCTTGGAGAATTTAATTACATTTACTAGGATAATCTATAAGTGTGCATAAAGGAAGCTCAAGTATTTGAGGAAATCCCACTCCATGAAAGATAAAAGAGCGATAGTAAGGTAGACTCTGTACGAACCCCCAACTCAACGGTGCCTCGGTGAACTTTGTCTTTGCCCTCTCCCATGTGTAGTAGCTCCAGGGAGGGAACTGCTCTTTCATTCAAACAGTTTAACCAAGGACCAGCAGATGGCGTAGCAGTTACGTCGCTGAACTCCCACATGTTAGACAGAGGTTCAAGTCCTGGATCCAGTGACTTGAAAATCACTCCAGGCATGAGTCTGTCTCTTTCTCTCCAGTGAGCACATGTGCCCTAAGGCAAAAAAGCAGCATAACAAACTGAGACCAATGCTTTTTTGTTTGTTTTAATTTTTCCAGAGGATACATGCACTCACAGGAAAGAGTCAAAGAGAGAGACAGAGAGAGGCGAGAAGTGAAAAGTCCTCCCCTCTGGGGGATAATCACTCCACAATTCCATCTCCTCTATTTCTCCCTCCTTTTGGGATTTTGGCCATGCATGCACACACATCTGCTGTGTTTCTCAAGCTTCCAGGTCTGGGACTCAAACCACACATTTGGCCATGTGGGATCCAGCTGCCTTAGCCCCCACTCCAACAGCTGAGCCAAGGCCATTCCTTTCTACTGAGCTGTTCAACATCTACCATGACCCAGACAAACCCACCTAGTTTCCTGTGTAGTAGATCCTAACCCACGTGTTTGGTGCTCTTTCTTCTATGGTTATTCTTCTCTGTCTAGCTCAGGTATTCCTCCATACCTCTGGCCTTACTCCTTCTCAACTATTACGTATTTTAAGATAGGATCTCACTGTATCGCAATCCGCCTGCCTCAGCCTCTCAAATCACTGGAATTATAGGAACCTGCCATTGAGCCCAGCCTTTAGGTTAGACTAGGAATTGAACCCAGGCCTCCCATGTGGTCTGAATCTGCAGAGCACAGTGTCTTAACATGTCACAGCAGCTGGGCCTTCCACGTGGATCTTTTTAAACTCAGAACATACCTTGTCATGTTCCAAAAAGAGGTCTTCGATGGAACTTCCAGATTAGAATGCAGCCTAATTAACAAATGACAAGAACTACCATATACAACTTCTTTTCAATAACCAAAAATGCACACAAATAAGAAGGATCCTATAGAACTCGCATCAGAGTCAAAGGAAGGGGTGTAGTATGTTGGGGAAGGTGAAAGCTTGCCATTAATAGATGAAGCATGCTCTACTGCCCGAGTCAAAATGATGAGACAGACATGAGAGATGCCCGTTCTTAGTCCCACCTCCTGTACCAGTTCAGTAAGACTGTACTAACCTAGAAACAAAAGAACAAAAACAAGAGGGAGAGAAAGAGTTGAATCCAGTGAAGTGGCAATTAAGCAAATAAAAATTAAAGGCTTTGGTTTTTACTACCTTTCTCTGTTCCAGTTTTTCATGCCACAAGCAGAGGAAATGCAGATCCAGACTGTGGACTATAGGCTGCACACAAATGCTCTGCATGGCACTCAGGATGAGCCAGCAGGGGCAGGCCGAAGACCCGGCCTGATTTTACTGGCACTGCAAGTCATCCCAGGGGAACATTCCATCTGAGCTCAGGGGAGCATGTAGAACAGTTGTGGAGAAAGACAAGTGTAGGGGACTTGTTATGGGACGGAAGGCAATCATATCAGAGATATTAATGAGGCAGAAGCCGCACGAATTAGTGTGTTTCCGTGGGGACAGACGGACTGCTGTAAGAGGTAATGATAATCATCATACGAACAGCCACCACGGCAGCCAACATTTCCTAAGTATTGTCCATGTAGCACCATTTCACAGATGAGGAACCTGAGGCACAGACAGATTCAAGAACTAGTTTATGGTTGGTGTAAACAACACAGCCAGAATTTGAATACAAATGTAGCAGAATCTGCTTTCTTAGGACCTCATGATCTTATATGCATGTAAATAGCTTTGATTTTGTTATGTGCTCTAGTCACACTAAATTACTGAAGCTGGGGCCAGCAGGTGGCATGGTGGTTAAAGGTGCTGGACTCCCACATGGCCGACTGTGGTTCAAGTCCCAGACCTCCCAGTTTATTTTCTCCCTTTCCCTTTCTTTCTCTCTCTGACTCTCTCTGGTCAAATTAAAAATTAATGATAGCAGGGACCAGCAGTGAGTGGAATGGCTATGTCACTGGACTCCCATGTAGTCGATCATGGTTCGATTCCTGGACCCAGTGTCTTAAACTCATGCCAGGTGCGTGTGCGTGCATGCCCAAGATCCTAAAAAAAGAATGAAGGAGAAGGGATTGCAGCGTGGCCACCCCTGGGGGGGTGATTTCTCACTTTCTGTCTCTCTGTCTCTCTCTGTCTTTCTGGCAAGCACGTGCACCCTATAACAAAAACCTCTCCAAAAGATAAAAAAATAATGATAGCAAATATAATTAAATAAATAAATAAATACATCTTCAAAAAAAAATTTAAAAAAAACACTGAAGCTGTTTTCCATTCTCATTACATAGTCTCCTGCCACAGTCCTTCGGGTGAGCTCTTCTGCCAGAAGCCCTCACTATAGCCAGTCTCTTTCACCTTGCAGAGCTGCTACTCCTCTTCTTCCCTCAGAAATCAGACCATTTCAGGGACCAGCAGATGGTATAATGGTTATGTTGCTGGACTCCCATGTAGTCACCCTTGGTTTGAGTCCCAGACTCAGTGATTAAATAAAACTCACGTCAGGTGTGTGAGTGTGCATGCCCCAGATTCTTAAAAGAGAACGGAGGAGAAGAGATTGCAGCATGGCCATCCCCCTGGGGGGTGGGGGGGATTTCTCACTTTCTGTCTTTCTGTCTCTCTCAAGCACACGTCCTGTAGCGAAAGTCTCTCTTAAAAAGAAAAAAGGAGAAAAAAAAGAGAGAGAAAGAAGAAAGAGAAAGAAAGAAGAAAGAAGGACGGAAGGAAGGAAGGAAGGAAGGAAGGAAGGAAGGAAGGAAGGAAGGAAGGAAGGAAGGAAGGAAGGAAAAAAAAGAAAGAAAGAAAAAGAAATCATCCCAATGCTAAGCATTTCCTGCTTCCTCTATACATCTATGTTATAGCAATCACCAAACTATTTTGCAACTATTTCAGAGAAAGGGGATTTTGTCGTTTAACGATATATTTAAAAATAGAATGAAATCGTCTCACTTTTTGAAAAGTAAAGGAAATAATATGAGATATAGCAAAAATTGTAAGTAGCAGGCCTAAATCTTGCTGAGACCTGCTGTGTTCATCCCCATGGTGCCATTCCATACCCTCAATGTAAGGCTTACCTTTACTATGAGTGCCCTTATATTTGAGCTTCGTGAGTATGTATGAAACAATCAGTCAACTTTAGTAATGTCATATAATCAGTATCCTACAAACACACTTTTATATCTTGTTCTATTTTGCTTCTACATTAATTGATGAGATAGCTCTGCTTCATTTATTTTAATTGCTGCTGCATCATATCACCATGCAAGACGTATTTCTCTCTTTTGCTGTTGGGTATTTCTGTTGTCTCCAGTATTCCTTTCTTCCAAGCGAGGCTGAAATGCCTTTTTTTCCCCACATTTGGTGTGCCTGTGTGAGAGAGTCTATGAGTTGCACATGCAATCACAGAGAAGGTGCGCGATCACATTGTCAGATACTGCAAACGTGCCCTAGCAGTCTGTAAGAATCTGTTGCTTCCTACACTCACCAGTTCTTTGCACTCTAGCGCTTAATACTTTTTTTTTTCCCAACTGAGGGATATAAAATTATACTCCATGGTTACTTTAATTTTCATTCTATAAAAATTACTAATATTGAGGAACTTTTCACTCACACGTTGGCCAATTGAATTTCCAGTTTTATGAGTAACTTTTCCTATCCTTTGTCAACGTTTTGATAGATTTGTTTGATTTTTGTTTACTGATGTACAGGAGTCCTTTGTGATTACTATGCAGTAATCTATGAAATTTTGTACTCTGTGAATATATTCTGGCAATCTTTGGCTTTGCTTTGTTTTGTTTTGCTTTTGCCAGTCTGTGCAGGCACTCACCAAAGAGAAACAGAGCAAAGAAAAGAATAATAAAGCATCTCCCAATGGGGTACGATCATGACGTAATCCCTTCTCCTCTATTTCTCCATCCTGTCGGATGCATGCACCCAGTGTGTTTCAAGCCATAAGGGCTGGGAGTCAAACTGTAGTCAGTCATGCAGGATCCAGCTCTCTTAACCCCCGGCTACAGGGTTGGCTTTCTTTTATTTCTACTTTGTTTAAATATATATATATATTGTCTTGATGGACATAATTTTAAATTTTTTATATGTTAAATTTTATTTATAATTCATTGAGTCTTCATTCATGTGAGGAAACCAAGAATCAGAGAAGGTGGATTCATCAGCTAGTAAATAGCAGAAACAGAATTCAAACCCAGTCTAGCATGAGAATCTTGTTTTTGTTAACATTTATAAAGTTATTTGCTTACTGTTCCTTTCTTTTGGCCCCAGTTTTCTTCTTCCTAAATAATGTCCACTAGTAGTAACTTTGACAAGAGTCTAAGAATGATACTCTCTCTCTCCCCCCCCCCCCCCATCCGTTTTTTAACGTCTCCCCCCCGTATTGCGTTTGTTAACATCTTTGTTTTTACTTCATTCTCATTTTTTGACAAAAGCTTAGCTGAGTAGACATTACCTTGACCGTTATTTTCTCTCAATGCTTTTATAGTAGGCTGTTCCGTGTAGGTTTCCTTCAGCAATGCCCAGAAGTCATGTACCAGTTTCAGTGTTGTTTGTCTTTTTCTTTGCTTTTGAGCACCTTCTCTTTGTCTATGATGTTATACATCTTTATTATGATTTCACCATGTGTGGATTTAGTTTTGCTTAAGACTCATTACATTTCCTAAATAGGAAACTCCATGTCACCTAGAAATCCATGAAAAATCATGCCTTAAATATTTCTACCTCCAGTTTTCTCCATTCTCTCTGGAATTTCTACTAGATATAGTTTAAGCTTTTTATTTACATTATCATGTCTCTACATTCTCTAAGAAAATGAGTTTGCGGGATATTCCTAAAAGTTTTTTTACTAAACTGAGTGAGGGTCGACCCTGTCATGCAATACTGAAGGGAGTTGTATCCCACATGGCCAACTGTGGTTCACATTCCGACCCTGGGGCTCAAAAAACACGCTGGGCACATGTGCATGCATGTCCCAAATGCTGAGAGGATGGAGAAATGGGGCAGAAAGATTGCAGTGTAACCCTGCCCCATAGCGGATTCCTTCTCCTCTTCTCTCACTCTTTCTCTATTTGGTCTGTGCCCATGCTTTCTGGTAATAAAAACAAAACTAAATGAATATCTGTCCTATGACCCAGCACTTCTGCTCCTACATATTGACCCAAACAAAATGAAAATGTATATCCACAAAGAAATGTGTACAAGAATGCTCATAGCAGCTTTATTCATAACAGCTGACATCTGGAAACAGCCTATCACCCACTAACAGAAGAGTGGATAAATGAATTTTGTTATCATTCAATACAGATGAGTCTCAAAAAGACTATATTGAGTGAATGTAATCTATACTTTTAAAGACTATATACTTTGAGATTAAACTGGGACCAGCAGATAACATAATGGTTATGTCACTAGAATCCCAAGTAGTAGACCATAGTTCGAGTCCCAGACATGGCTGCTTAAAACTCACACTGGACACATGTGTGTGCCCGCCCAAAATCTCAAGAGGAGGGATTGTGGCATGGCCATCCCCCCGAGGGGTGATTTCTCATTTTCTGTCTCTCTCTCTGTATGTCTGGTGAGTGTGCATGCCCTATAGCAAAAAATCTCTCTAAAAATAATAAAGAGATTCAACTTACATGATTCTTTTTAGAATAGGCAGAATTTATCTACAGAAAAAACTAGAACAGTGGTTACCTCTAAAAGTGGAGTTGATGAGGGTATGACTGAGAAGGGGTGTGAAGTTAAGGAAATGCTCTATGTCTTGATATGGGCTTGAGTTATATAGATCAAATCATTATATAATTCACTTAAATTTTGGAAAATTCACTGTATGTAAATTTTACTTTGAAGAAAAGCATAAGCAGCTTGTTAATTTATAATATATTTGACATTATTTACAAAAATAGGTATCATTAATGTAGTTTTTGACAATGTAGTTAACAAAATTAAAAACACACATACTGTACTGTTTAGTTATGAAAAATACTAATGTCTACAACTCAATTTGAAAACATTGAAAAAATTAGATAAATTGATAAATAAGTGAGATATTTTAAAGCAAACGTAAAATATTAACAATAGTAAAGTTTTACATATTCTATGTAAAATTCTTCAACTTTTCTCTGTGCTTGAAAATTCTTATAAGAAAACGTTGGGAAAACATTTCCTTTTTTTGACACCTAGTTTCTTTCTTATATTTCAATTCTTTTATAACATCAATTATTTTAAAATTTTTTCCCATGGTTTCTGGATGAGCATCTGTTTGGAGTTCTTAAGGACCAAATCTGACTGCTTACCATGTTTGATGCCCCTTCTCTGTGGTGCTTTGATTCCTTGTAAGTTGCAACAGTGTGTCGTAAATTCATATTTCAATGGCCCTGGTTAAAAATATTTTCTATCAGACCTACTTTCCTTTTGTTTGTTTGTTTGGCTTTGTTTTCTACCTCAGTGAGTTTTTTTAGTTTGGAAGTTCTAACAATTTTAATATTAATTCTCATTACAGGTTCCTCAAGATCAAGCAGATAGCATAAGTTCTACTCAAAGTCTTAGTGGTAATAGGCTAATTTATTTCTATCTCATGCCCATGCTCAGGCCAAGAAGAGCTTTCAAATTCATATTTCAATGGCCCTGGTTAAAAATATTTTCTATCAGACCTACTTTCCTTTTGTTTGTTTGTTTGGCTTTGTTTTCTACCTCAGTGAGTTTATTTTTAGTTTGGAAGTTCTAACAATTTTAATATTAATTCTCATTACAGGTTCCTCAAGATCAAGCAGATAGCATAAGTTCTACTCAAAGTCTTAGTGGTAATAGGCTAATTTATTTCTATCTCATGCCCATGCTCAGGCCAAGAAGAGCTTTCATCTTCTTGATGTGGCAGCCAAGTACTTGTTAATCTCCCCTTTAAATGAGAAATAAGACACCCAAGAATTTTAAACTTTGTATCGAAGTTTCATCTCAATGCCCTCCCTCCTTTAGGCCTTGTGATTCATCTACTAATTCCTCTAGAACCCAAAGTCAAAACTCCAAAGTCAGAGACAACACTCCGACAAAGCAGCAGAGTTTTCAATCTTAGAATGCCTTTTATTTCAGCTCGTATAGATTTATTTTACTTTTCTATAAGTTCCAGAACTTCTAGCTGCTTTGTAGTAGGAGGACTTTCACACTTGTAATCCCATGTATTATAATAAATTGAAGTCACCTATCATTTATACACTGGCCATAACTGATGTGTGGTCTTTGCACCTGACTTACGTCATTAATGGTTTACACAACACTTACTACATTGTGATGCTGGTGAAATGAGTGATTTTGATTGTAAGCAGCAAATATATCTTTTTAAATGTAACATTACTAATAATAACTAATCTTTATATTCAGGATCTTATTTAATTCTCACAACAAATTGTGAGTTAAGTAATAGTAGTCTTATTTATAGATTAGAAATGTTAGGCTTAATTGAGTTAAGTAAATTTCCCATAGTCATACATCTAGCCAACAGTAGATCTGAGTTTCAGAGAGCTCTTTGATTCTAGATAGTCTATGCGGTCATATAAGTTAAGCTACATTAAAAACAGAAAAACTGAATTAATGAATAGTTAAGACATAATATAATCAT
Source organism: Tupaia belangeri chinensis (assembly GCF_000334495.1). Lineage (NCBI taxonomy): Eukaryota > Metazoa > Chordata > Mammalia > Scandentia > Tupaiidae > Tupaia > Tupaia belangeri. Next base: position 325,733 of record NW_006204359.1, read on the forward strand.
TAAGAGATTCATGAAAGGCTCCTAGCAAAGATGGTATTTTCCAACTCTTTAGTAACTAATAACTATCACAAAGTGTAATTTATTCTTCTGTACTTTTAAAGAGGCAAAAACTTAACTGAGCAAATATATTTCCAGCAAATATCATAAACTCAGAAAAAATATGTGTATGATAATAGAGTTCATAGGAAGGCCTGAGGTACTCACATGGGTAGAATAGAATTCATGAAATCTCACACCTAAAGAACATATCAGGAAGACAACCACAAATATAGGGAAATATTGATACAAAAGTTGAACTTAAACGTTGTTATACAATCAAAATAAAAAGAGTCTATATACTCAACAATGAAGTATCACTTAAGGAAACTGTGTTACATCCATTCCACAGTGTATTGTGTTGGCATGATGGGAAGATAAATTAAAAATAAAAGACCATTGGAAAATTTGTATTGAGTTAAAAAAGAACAGCATAAAAATGCAAAGAATGTTTTCAATGCGATATATGCATGGAAAAATACTGAAAAGAAGTTTACCTAAATACCAGTAAAATTTTGAAGTTTATTAAAGAGAATATCAATGGTATTTTTAGACTAAATTTCTCTATTCTTCAAATTTCCTGAATGAAATTAACACTAGTATTAAAAGAATATTCTAAAAATATCCCTATGTTCAAATAGACTGTCTTCAGTGGACCCAATTTCAGTTAAATTCAAGATGGGCCACAATAGTTCAGACACCTCCTTTTCCAATCCTAATATCAACTATTTGTTTTTTGTTGACATCTAATAATTGTGCAGGTTTGTGGGGCATAATGTGACCTTTCAGCATAAGAATGCAATGTGTATTGATTAAATCAGGGCGATTAGCATGGTCACCATTTCAGCCATTTGCCATTACTTTATGTTGGAAACATTCTAAACATTTTTAGTTACTCTGAGATATATCATAAAGAATTATTAACGATATTTAACATTTTATAATATCAGAAATTTTTTTCTATCTGTAATTTTATTTCCATTAATCAGCATCCCTCTGCTCCCTTCACCCTGCATCCTCCCCAGCTTATTTGCCCCCTTAAAATCTCTGCTATAGAAAACCAAGGCTCCCTGGTCTTCCCTCAATCAGCTCTGGATTTACCTAATTTTTTCTTATCATCAACTCGGAGTCTGGCCTTGTCTTATCATCACCTGCTGACAGCCTAAACATCAGTGCCAGACAGTGACACAGTGGTAATGCAACTAGACTCTCATGGGAAGGTCCCAGGTTTGCATCTAAGGTCTCCCTGTGCATACCATGTGCATGCATGTGTGCCCATAATCCTAGATGGCTGATGCTGCTGGTGAATCGGGATGTGAAGATCATGCTGGAGGCCTCTCTCTCGATTTCTTACTCTCTCTCTCTCTCTCTCTCTCTATGGGGAAACAAATAAATAAATAAATAAAACCCTAAACATTGTGTAAGGTGCAGCTCAAAGGTCTCCACCCTTGTAAAGCATTTCTGGATCCCCTCACCTGCTCCCGATCGCCCAAGTTTTACTTACTTTTAGCCTTGGCAGCACCACTTCTGCTTCAGAGATAGTAAGGCCTTAGGCAAAGCTGACCTGGAAGCATACAGCATTCTTCAAAGTTCTAGGCAGTTTTGAGTAGGTAGAATGTTCTTACATAACCTCAATATAAATTTTACCCTTGTCATAATCTTTCACAGTCAGCAGCTATTTTTTCTTAACTGAAGATAATTCTATTGCGTAAGTTTTGTCATTCTTATTTGTGGGACACAGATATGGTTTTTTATTTGTCGATGAGGACATGTATAGTATTTTCACCTGGGCTGGACTGAGTTGTATATCATGTGGGTAAAATCTCTTTACAATCTAAATGATGTATAGTGATTAAATGTACAAATAATAATTTAAATAAATAAATAATGTTTAAAAAAGAGTTTTGTCATTCTTAATTCACAATTTACTTTGTCAATTGATTTATATTGCTTTCAGGTGACCACATCCTGTCACTACAATTTCATTTCTAAGACCATCAAAGTCTGCATATATAACTCATGGCCCATATCCATGTCAAATATCTCTCCCATACTTGATGAAATTCATTCATATAGAGCATTGATCACATTATCTGTGAGGACTTGGTCACTTGTCAGCATCTTCCTCTAAACCTGTGGGCTAGAATGTTCTCATTTACTAATATATCCCACTATCTACATATATGCTAAATGTTTGTTCAATGGTTTTATACAACAAAAATGAACAGACTGAGAAAAAATTGAAGAAAGCAATCCCATTTACAATAGCTACAAAACAAATAAGAGACCTAGAAATAAATCTAACCGAAGAAGGAAAAGACCTTACAGGGAAAACTATGAAAAACTGAAAAAATAAATCAAGTATCATATAAAAATCTGAAAGGACATCCCATGCTCTTGGATTAGAGGAATCAATATAATCAAAATGTCAGTCTTACTCAAATTAATTTATATATTTAATCTAATTCCAATCAAATTGCCTGAGGTAGTCTTCACAAAAACGATCCCATATGGCCAAGGCAATACTGTATCAAAACAATAAACTAGAAGGAATCTCACTATCTGACTTTAAAGTATACCTCAAAGCAGTGATCATTAAAACAGCATGGTACTGGCACAACAATAGACACATAGGCCAATGGAACAGAATAGAGAATACATGAATAAGCCCCAAATCATACAACCAACTGATATTTGATAAAAGAGTATAAGACAATGCAGTGAGGAAAAGAGTCTCTTTGTCAAATGGTGTTGGAAGAATTGGATAACCATCTGCAGAAAAATGAAATTGGACTCCTATCTGTAATGATTAACTAAAATTAACTTAAAATGGATCAAATATTTAAACATAAAGCTTCTAACTACAAAACTACTGGTAGAAAATGTAGGAGAAATTCTGAAGATATTAGGGAAACTTTTGAAGACATTGGAGTAGACAAAGATTTATTAGATAAGACGACCCCTGAAGCAAAGTCAATGGACCCTAAAATAGATAAATGGGACCACATCAAGCTAAACAGCTTCCTCACAGCAAGAGAAACTATAACTAAAGTGAAAAAGCCACAACCTTCAGAATGGAAAAATATATCTGCAAATTATTTCCCAGATAATGGATTAATATCTAGAATATATAAGGAACTCAAGGAGCTCATTCATTAAAAAAAAGAAGAAGAAGAAGAAAACAGTCCAATTAAAAAAATGGGAAAATGAACTGAAAAGACAACCCTCCAAAGAAGATTTATAAATGGCCAAGAGTGATATGAAAAAATGTTCAGGGCCAGCAGGTGGCATGGTGGCTTAGACACTAGACTCCCATAAGCTGTCTGCAGTTTTGAGTCCTGGACTTAGACTTTCTTTCTCACTTTACCTCTCTCTCTCTTTTTCTTTCTCTCTCTGATGAGTGCATGTGCCCAATGGCAAGTTAAAAATAATAATATATCAAATTCAATCATTCTTTTTTTTAGAGAGAGATTTTTGCTACGGGGTGTGTGTGCTCTCCAGAGAGACAAAGACAGAGAAACACAAAGCAAGAAATCACCCCTCACCACCAGGGGCATGGCCACACTAAAATTGCTTTTTTTCCATTCTCTCTTGGGATCTTGGGCACACACACACATACACACACACACACACACACACACACACACCCCTGGTGTGAGTTTTAAGTCACCGGGAATTGACTCATAGTCAGTTACGTGGGCATCCAGTGATGTAACCATTATACCATCTGCTGTTCCCCATAAAATTGAATAATTCTTTAAAAATTTAATGTTAAAAGTCTCTCATCATAAGGTAAATGTGAGTTAAAACTACAATAAGAATCATTTAACACCAGTTAGAATGGCTAGAATAAAAAATATAAAGATCTATAAGTGTTGGTAAGGCTGTGGTGAAAAGGGAACTCTTTTACACTGTTGATGGGAATGCAATGTAGTCCAACCTCTATGGAAAACAATATGGATATTTCACAAAAGCCTACAAATGGAACTTTATATGAACCCACAATCCTACTTCTTGATATCTACCCGAAGGATAAGAAAACACTCAATCAGAAAAACATCTGCACATCCATGTTTATTACAGCATTTTATAATTGCTAAAACAGGGAATGAGCTTAAGTGTCCAAAAAATTGATGATTGGGCTGAAAAACCCTGATATGTATGTATATATACATATATATACATATACATATACATATACATATAGACATATATAGAGAGATTAGTATGCACATATAGAGAGAGATTAGTATGCAATATATAATGGAATATTATACAGTTATAAAACAAGAAATTCTATCACTCAATTCAAAATGGATGAATATAGAAGACTTAATGTTGAACAAAGCGAGTGAGACTGAAAGATTCCCATTGTATATCTCCACTCAACTTGTACTGAGTGTCTGCACTGTATGGCAGAGGTTGAGGGATCTGAAGATGTTATGATGAAGATGAGTGTAGATGCTAGTGACAGTAAGGGGGAAAGTGGTTGGTAGAGAGTGGATCATGGATGGAGAGTGTAAAAGAAAAAAAGAAAAAATGTATATACCGTTTATGAAGTTGAAGTGTAAATAATTTTTGAAGACTATAAATGATAAACTTACATTTACAAGAGAAAAATAAATCAAAACGCTTTTTTTGTGTTGTCAGAAATAGTTCACAATAGTGTGTATCTGTTAATTTATCTGTCATCAAAAGAGCACTTTACCCAAAGTAAGGACTGATCAGTATGCAAAATGTTTACCATCTTTTGTAAAATTGTAGTTTATCATTAATTTGTATCTGTAAGTTGTTATTATAAATATCACCTGTATTTTTTTTTTTGGATAGGTTTTTGCTATAGGGCATGTGCGCTTGCCAGAAAGACAGAGAGAGACAGAGAGAGAGCAAGAAATCACCCCCCAGGGGCGTTGGCCACGCCACAATCCCTTCTCCTCTACTCTCCTCTCTTGGGCATGCATGCACACGCACCCGGCATGAGTTTAAGCCACCGGGTCCAGGACTTGAACCGCGGTCAGCTACATGAGAGTTCAGCAACATAGCCATTACACTAACTGCTGGTCCCAATATCACCTGTATTTTTGATACATGTGAATTGCAACTGAAATTTATTTTGCCAATTTTTCCTGAATGAACTGGATAAAGCGTTTGTTGAAAAAAAAATTATTTGTTCATTGGAAAAATAAATGCATGACCATGACATAGTAAAACAGTTGAGTCTGGATTAGTTGAAGCAATTGATCCTCACTTGGTTCAATCCTCAGTAATCCAAGTACTTCCTCCCGTTCACTATGTTACCAATAACAGAAATCCCCAAGTCTGGGTAACTTACAAAGAGTAGAGATTTCTTTTGCCCACAGTTTTGAAGGTACAAGATTGAGGGCTCACATCTGAGGATGGTCTTCCTGTTTGTGGAGTCCCTCTACAGAGTCCCCAGGCTGCGTAGCATCACGTGGAGGCTGGAATGTGTCCATGTTTCTGTCCCATTCTTTCTCCTTGTAAACGCATGAGGATTCAGTCATGAAGGCTCCACCCTGATCACCTCCAAAGGCCCCATTTCTTTCTTCCGGTGTCACATTACATTTTCACCCTTAAAATACTATCAGAATATAATTTCATCACACTAATTTTGGAGAGACACATTCAAACCATTGTACCAGATTCACAAGAGGAGCTTGCTCTTGCTGTGAAGCAATGCTATAAACATATTATATGTTACTTTAGAAGTATTTTTTTAAATAAACTTCTCAACATTTTTTCTTTTTTTACATTTTAATTTTTTTTATTATTCATACATTAAATTGCTATGCATCATTTAGATTGTGAAGAGACTTTACCCAGTATGATATACACCTCAGTTCAGCCCAGTTGAGACCACCGTACACATCCTCATCAACAGATAATAAACCTTATCTGTGTCCCACTAATGTCTTACCTCTCCACTTCCCCCCCTAAATTTCCTCTCCTACACTCTTCATATTTTTATTGCCAGAGAGAACATGTGATTTTAGGCACTCACACACCCAGAATGTCTTTCAAGTCACCAAGGCCAGGATTCAAACCACACATGACTCTCTGCTCCAGCTCCCATAACTGCCGAACTATGGCGCTAGCTCAAATAATTTTTTTTCCTTTAAAAAAAAACTGACAATATTTATTTCAATATATGACTTAATGAAATACAATAAAATACTTTAATAGTCTTATTTTCATAGGCTGTGTTATTTTATAAGCTGCACCTGATTAAATAAACACAAAGCAAGAATGTTTACAGAAAAAAAAAATGTGTTCTATATTTTCCAGTTTCTCAAAAAAGGATGTTTATATAGTTCACCTTGGGAATCTAAGTATCTTTTGCACACTTTATGCATATGAGGTACGCTCTAAAGGATGCTAAAGTTTCATGATGGGTAAAACTATGTCTGTGTCTTACCTAAATTTTTCACCCACTGCCACCTCCTCCACCCGCCCCCACTCTTCTTTCTATTCCTTTCTCCTCTTTCATGATTAAGCCCAGAGCTGTGTATTGTACCTCCCACACAGTGACTTACACATAGGAGGTACTCTATGCATCTCTGAGTTTTAAATTAACTACACTGGGTATAGAGCACTAGTAAATCTCAATTTTTAGCAAAGCAACGTTCTTGAAATTAGAGATCAATTAAGACAAAGAGTAATCACTTAAGTCTTTAAAAGAATACCTTGAAATGTGTTATAATTATTATGTATTTAATACATCACATAGACTGTTTGTCTAAAGTTGACGATTCTAAATAAATGCTCTCATTAACAATCATAACTCTCTCTCTCTTCTTCTCTCTCTCTTTTGACATGGTGAGTGAATTAAAAAAGAATCCACAAAGATACTCACGAATAGTAAAAGGCCAGGAAAACTGCTATCTAAAAGTCGGCCAGAGGGTTGACAGAGCCACACTGCGTGAGGGTAAGGGCTGCTTTTAAGTGTCTGGGAGAATCCAACTTTCCCAACATCATCAGTCCATCAGCCTAATCTATATTCAGAATTTTTGAGGACAATAGTTTTCAGTTTCACAGACATCTAAGGGTCTGCAGTGTACTCTGTGCAATGAAATAAAACACATTTTTAATATTTGGCTGAGACTTAAATCCTCAGGAGCCAAGATTTCAGAGCAAATATTTCCACATTAATTGAAAATTTTATTGTCAAATCTATTTCATGGTTTATTCATGCTGAGTAGTGCTTCTTGTCTTCTCCCATTCATTCCAGTGATTTCACAGGGAAGCCAGAGGCGATTTTCAAAATTGGGGTGACATTTAAAATCGGGGTGACATTGTTTTTCTCACATGCGAAAATAATGACTTCTGCCTTTGTGCTGAATCTCCTCTCCCATGGGCGATTTTGCAGATAACCTCTTTCCCACTCAGCTCACGGGATGGTTATGAGGGTCTACAAAAAGACAACACACGCGAATCTGCTATACAAAGCGCAAAGAATTTTATAAATATTGTGGATCGTTATCATCGATATTATTATTTATCCAAAAAAAGATTCCAAGCATCACGGATTCATGGAACCCATTAAGGAAATTAATTTTAAAGTGTACACAAAAAGGAAAGCAAAAACGGGAAAGACAGGTCTTGTTAAAGATATGGCTCTGGGGTGATATTACGTTTGATTCTGGCCTCACCTGCCTAATTTTATACAAGTTACTCACCTAATATTTTCCCAACGTTTTCAATTTGTGAAATAGGGAAAAGGGGCATTTTTATCAGACTGTTACAGGAATAAACTCATTTATGTAAAGTAGTTACTACATAGTAAATGCTCATTTGTGAGCAGATATTATTTCACTAGTGTTTAAGTACCACACAGGGCTATCTTTTTCAGGCATTCATTTTCTTTTTATTCTTTAAACAAATGTTTATTACTAGACACTGAGTATATAAGCAATGAGGAGAAACAAGGTCCCTGCTCACAGATAACAAACAAGTCATTTAAGTAATTTCAGAAAGTGACAAGTATTGAAGAGCAACTTATATAAGTTCATCACAGAGCTACAGGAGTGCAAAGCAGGACTTAGGAAGTTAAGATAACGGTTCAAGGAAGGCCACCCCAGAGGCTAACACTGGACCTAACACCTGAAGGGTGAGAGGGCTTTGGGATGCACGTGCCAGCTGTGCAAATATCCAAGGGCAGAGCACTTCAGATCCAGAAAGTAATATTTCCAACAGATCTATGACAAGTTACCTTTCTGTGTTTGTAAGACAATAGGGCCCCCCTTGTGCCTTGGTCTGCTGGGTGGGAAGAGGAGTTATATGAAATAAAGATGGAGAAACAGAGAGAAGCCACTTCATGTGGAGCACAGCAAACCTTATCAAAAAGCTGGATTGTGGGGCCAGCTGGTGGCATGGTGATTAAAGCGTTGGATCCCAAGTGGGCAACCACGGTTCTAGTTCCAGACACTGGATGTGTGTGTGAGTATGAGTGCTAAAATCCTGAAGGAGAGTAGAAGAGAAGGGATTGCAGTATAGCCATTCCCCTGGGGGTGGTTGATTTCTCACTGTCTATCTCTGCCTTTGTGTGTGCACACACCCTATGACAAAAACTTAAAAAAAAAAAAAAAGCTGGATTGTGTTTCAGCTACGTTATTACTTTGAGTCCCATAGCATCTTGCAGTCTAGAAGATCTTAGATGTTCAGTAAATTCTTTTATATATTTTCAATTTTTATTTTATTTATACCTTCAATCACTATACATCATTTAGATTGTAAAGAGACTTTACCCAGCATGCTATACACCCCAGACCAGCCCAGTTGAGAATACTATACACATCATCAACAGGTAATAAACCATATCTGTGTCCCACAAATGCCTTACCTCTCTGTTTTTCCCCAAATTTCCTTTCCTACACTCTTCAGTAAATATTTTTAACAAAGTAATTTATACAAAGTGTTTTCTAAATAATTATTCTGAGGACATTTAGATACTTAAGAGATTTTGAGACACCCAAGAGATGCCTTCTCTTAAAGAAAAATAGAAATTGACAGTGCATTCCATTCTTAAAAGTGGTCTCTTTCTAAGTTGCCAGTGACTTCTGAGTAACTTCTTTCTTTTTGTCCATCACATTTAGTAAAAAATGGTTATTATGACCGTACTTCACCGACAGAAGAAAGACTATGCTTTTAACCTGGAGCTGAGAGTGTGGCTGTGGGACAAGATAGGTGGGCTTGTATCTGCAAGGACAGAAATGTTCTGTCTATACTGTCCAGAAAGGTAACCTTGAAGTGGATCATTGACCTCCCACGTCTTGTCCAGCCTGGTTCTTCCTCCCTCGCCCTTGCAGCAGGTGCTGTGGCCTGTTGACTGTGCTTTCCAAATCACGGTCCGGGGTAGGCTTGCTGGATAAGCACCAGAAAGCCAAGGCTTAGTGAGCAGTGAGATTACCGGGATGACCCTGGGAGAACACTCAAGCACACGAAGCACGCCCTCTACCGGACAGAAAATAACCCCAAATGGAGGAGTCCCAGACCTCGTCCCTGTTTACCAAGGGCGACTTCATAGCTCCTAAATGAATTGCTCTCATGGGACTTTTGCCATCTGCTTCAGAGCAGAACAGGAGGAGAGATGTTGTATAATTAGATTAAACTTACTTCAAAATTCAAGGAATTCTCATCTTCGTTTATTGATAATAGTGAAGTGACTGAAAACTCATTTCACTTCAATAAGTGAAATAGCCATTGGAATTCAATTGTAAATAAAACATTTCATTTTAAAATAGAGCACTCCAAAGTGATTATATATATATAATATATGTAATATATGTTATTATAATATGTATAAACATATATTTTCTTCAGTAAGAAAATAGGAAGATAATTTAGGTTTCTTGCTTTTCCACTCAAGTTTGCCTCTATCAAACAGTGTGTCAGTCACTAAGACAATTATGAAGAACCTCACCACAGATTACCAAAGCAAATTTCGCAGCGATTTAGACAGGCTCATTCATGCTCTATTTTGTGTTGGCAAACATGATTTTAGTCCTAAACTACATTCCATAGCTGTTATTTAAGCTCCATGGGTATCAAAGGATACTTTAGAACTAGATTTTAACGATTCTGGTGTAAATAAATCAAAAGTATATAGATTAAATATTAAGGAAAAAAATTAGAAGAAATAGGCATGAAGAAAAGTTCATGCCTATTTCATTTTGGAACCAAATAATTTTTTAAATGTTTTTCAAAACTTACCTATTGTTAGAATGTAACATTAGAAACACCGTTAGGTAGTTGCATAATCATTCCAGTGTTCCTCTGTATCCTGCCTAGTCATCTCCGGGCATGTGGCAAGATTCTTTCTGACAAGCATGGGATCCTGGTGGCCGACTCAGTCACGGGCACATCAGGATTTCTATCTTTCCCTTCAACTACACAGTATTCTCGTCCCGCTAATCTCAGATGCAGCATCTCAGAGCCTGCAGTGCTAAGAGTTGGAGTTTTCTTTTATTTAATAATGTGTTAACTGAGTAAGGAGAGACAGTGGTTCTCTGCCCTAGAGGAGCTCTTTTCAAGTGTTTTATTCTCCAGAATAATTAGCCTAAACTTAGTCACTTCAAAATTCAAGATACCCAAGATTCATGAGTATACATCTTTGGCCTCCCAGAATGGTAAGAACATCAGTGTAACATTTCTTTTTATTTTTTTAAGAGGTTTTTGCTATAGGGCGCATGCGCTCGCCAGACAGACAGAGAGACAGAAAGACAGAAAGCGAGAAATCACACCCCAGGGGGGATGGCCATACTGCAATCCCTTCTCCTCCATTCTCCTCTCAGGATCTTGGGCACGCTTGCACACGCGCCCGGCGTGAGTTTTAAGCCACCGGGATGCGAACCGTGGTCGACTACGTGGGAATCCAGTGACATAGCCATTAGGCTAACTGCTGGTCCCATCAGTGTACCATTTTGGTGTTGTTTCAGAAGTATGTACAGTCACAGGCACTGACGGTGGACCTCATCCTCCACCATAAAGTGGTCATCGGAGAGCTCCAGACTAGCCTAACAGTATGTGCGTGAATGTGTGTAAGGGTATGTGCGTGTCAGTATCTTCCTAATGCAAACACAAAATATGAAATTTTTCTAGAGTAATATTGGAACTTAGAAAAACAAAATAAAACAAGAAATCCAGCTTTAAAAAAACTACTCAAGAAGTTAAATGTTTAGTCAACAACATGATTTAGTGAAACTGCCTGGCTTCAGATGTACCTCTAGAATGCAAAGTTATAACAACCGTTACTATATCCACCTTAGTTATAATCTAACAGTGGCTGTTAAATAAACAAATATTTTTGGTACAGATAAATAAGTTGAGGAGGGAATTACTTTCTAACTAGAGCTAGAAATAAATGCAAGGGTGCCCTGTTCATCATCCACCACCTTGCAGAGCTGCAATAATCAAGACCCATTTGTTCTTGGCACTGACCACTGACTATTTTAACTTATGAACGTGTCCATAGTTGGCCAATAAATAGAAAACAATAGTGGTCTACTAGATGTTTTGACCAAGCAATTCTAGGTCTCTATGGTCCCATCTTACTCTCCACAATTCATCACCAATGAGATTAACACACTGACTCCAAGATCAACAAGAAAGCTGTCAATGAAATGAAGAGGCTCAGACCTTTGTGAAAACATTCTCTTTAGCAAATTCTTCAAGGTAAGGCAATGAATGCATTTATTTACTTTTAGTAAATATTTATTGAGTGTCTATTACAAACAATAGACACTTGAGAGCTAGCAGTACATGTAAGACAGTACATACCTATGAGTAACTTATGTGGTGACTATGAATGGATAGACTTTTAAGCAAAAGAATAGACAAATTATCAGAATATCTTCCAGGTGTTTTTTTGTAAACTTTTGACCTTTGAGACAAGTAACTATGTAACTATAAAGTGAATGCTTAACAAGATCTTCCCAGAGAAAAAAGTTAATTGTATCAAACAGAATCTCCAGAAAGTTGCTAGGCACCGGCTATCATTTTCCTTTCCCTCGGTCTGTTGTACCAGCCTCATGCTAAGACAGTTCAAAAGAAGCCAGCTTTGTACTTCATTTGGGGCAATTACTGTCAGCTTTATACTCCTGAATAATGTTGCTCCATAATGACACTGATACCATACAATTATTAGTATCTGATGTTATCGTCTTGTAGAAGCTATTTTATTCAGAAACATCTATTATCCAAGACTTGTGCACGTGTTCAGTACAATGGAAATTGATGTTTATAATCATGTCCTGAAGGACCTGGAGATCTCAAAATGCCCTCTAAAAAATGTTATCAAAAGCACAAAGCAATTAAAGTCAATCAATCGGGAAATATGTATCAGTCTTTATTACTATAGCTAGAAACAATACAGGATGTAGGTTCTGCTCTCAAGGAGCTTACAGCCATAGAAAAGCTGATAACCCATGTGACAGATCTCTAGTACAAACAATGTGGAATAATAAAAAGGAGAACTCTTGTCCCATCCTAATGTCCTTTTCTATCCTTCCCACCTGAAATGAAGAGTGGTCACTGTTGGCCAAAACATGGATCTTTCGTGAGCTTTGTTTTACCGGCAGGAGGGGCCAAAACACTGATCTTGCAGCCATCTTCAGTTCTTGCTTCCACGTACTGCACAGATTTCTCAGGTTCTGTTTTTTAGATTCCGTGGAAAGGTTCCAAGTCTGACTCATGTTTTCTTGCACAGAGATAACCAAACAGGACTGTGATAAAGGAGACGGGACAATAGCCACTCAATTAGTACTTGAATATTTTATTAAGAATTGCTAAATATTTTTTAAATGAGGACCAGACAGTGGTACAGCTGTGAAACACCACACTCTGCAAAGCTGACCCACATGAAAAGGTCCATGTTCATATCTACAGCCTTCCTGAGAACACTTGGCACGTGCCCGCCCATGACCCATGGCTGCTAAGGCCCAGAGTGGGTCACAGCATTAAGACGGTGGGGGATGTTGTATCTTTGTCTCTTTCTCACTCTCTTCCTCTCTGTCGCTCTTGCTCATGGAAAAAATAAAGAAATAAAATTTGTAAAAAGAAAGATTATGGGGACCAGCAGGTGGTATAGTGGTTATGTTGCTGGACTCCCATGTAGTTGACCCTGGTTCAAGTCCCAGACCTGGTGACTTAAAACTCAGGCTGGGAGAGTGTGCCCAAGATATTGAGAGGAGAATGGAAGAGAATGGATTGCACCTTGGTTAACCCCCTTTGGGGGGAGGGGGACTTCTTCTTTCTGTCTCTCTGTCTCTCTAGTGAGCACGTGTACCCTATAGCAAAAAATCTCTCTCAAAAAATTTTTAAAAACTTAAAAAGAAATGTTATCTATAGAGCTCTGGAATGAGTAATAACTTTACCAAAGTCTCACCTTGAGCCCCTAACATAATATTTGGCCAGAAAGTAAAACTAAGTTTGTATTTATTTGTGTTATCATAAAATTACTATTTTTATTTCCTTTTGAAATTGGTTGAAAAAGTATGTGATTTCCATATATTATTTTTGTAAACAATATTTATGCATGTTTTTCTTTAACCTACAGTCTTAAGAGTAAGTGTCGGAAAATGAAAAGATCATCCCAGAACACAATATGAATGAATTCTTACCTGACTATGGTTATCAACTCACTCCTTCCCTCCCTCTGTCGCTGGACAGTGGACCCGTGGGAGGCAAACTGAACTTTCAGTATCAGGGGCTGACCCTTAACAGTGCTGGAAAGTGCCGGCAGAATAAATGCATTTCTAACCAGAGTTTGAAGAAAATTAGCTAAGATGCTACCCAGTTTTCACTGCCTAGGTAATCTAACAATCGTTCAGGATTTATTGATGAACTAAGAAGTAATCAGCGAGGTGTCTTGTCTGTGAATGTATTTGTGGCAGCTCTTTTCATCAATAAGTGGAAGGTGATTTTACTGAATTGCAAGATATTTCTGGCTTAGAGTAGCCACGTGGTATAAATTATCATAATGCAAACCTCAAGTAATACCTCTCTCTCTCTCTTTCTCTCTCTCTCTCTGCTTTTGCCTCTCTCTATGTATTTTCCCCTATATTTGAATGTACACATATATGTAACTATATATAGAATTATTTAACATTTAGTATTACATTAAATAATATTTAATTCATGCATTTTACTATTAACAATTAAAAAAAAGGAGTGGCTGGCAGGTGGTGTGGTGGTTCAGGTGCTAAACTCCCACAGGGCCGACCACAGTTTGAGACCCGGACCTGGTGGCTCACTTTCTCACTTTCTTCTCTCTCTC
>NW_006204359.1:340098-342871 GCF_000334495.1 Tupaia belangeri chinensis
GTCTGCCTCTCTCTGGTGACTGCGTGTGCACTACAGCAAACATAATAATCATAATAACAATAGACTATTTGTTATTTTATTGTTTATTATTAACATATGATTTAATATTAATATAGTTGATACGATTTAAAATTATTAATATTATTGAATATTATTACAGAAATTTCGGGGAGTAAGAAGTATTTTAGTACCAAAAGTACCTTTCTTTCTGAGTTTAGGGAAAGTAGCTATTTTATTCATTAGATATTTCTATTATTACATAATTTTTGTGGTAGATAGGTAGACTAGGGTAGGTAGAAATACAAGAGGAAGAAGATGTTCTTGGGAAATGCTAGCATAGTATTATCTACATAATAATTCTTCAGTTTTGCTTCACGTCTCTTACCCCAAATTTGGAAATGTCCAGGCAGCTATTTTGTCAGATGCCCCTCAATTTGGGAGGCCTAGAATATCATCAAAATCACATGATTGGGATTTTACTTCATGCTATAAATTCAGCCTCTGGTTCCACTCTGAGTTCCACTCAGAGACCCCACCTGTCCCTAGGTAAAAGGTGGAAAGTGGGAGCAGCAGGAGGAGGGTGCCTTAGGTGCTGGATCACACATGGCCAACCACAATTCAAGTCCCAGGCCCAGTGGCTTGAACATACTAGGTGCAAGTGCATGTGTGCCCAAAATCCCGAGAGGAGAATGAAGGAGAAGGAATTGCAGCATGGTCATCTCCCCTGGAGGCTGATTTCTTACTTTCCCTTTCTCTGTCTCTCTCTGGTGAGTGCACACACCCTATGGTAAACAAACAAACAAATAAATACATAAATAAGATAGAAAGTGGTTCTGTTTTGATAACTTTTTTTTGTTTTGTTTGAGAGGTCTTTGCTATAGGGTGCGTGCGCTCGCCAGAAAGACAGAGAGAGACAGAGAGACAGAGAGACAGAAAGTGAGAAATCACCCCCCCTCCCCGTGGAGGATGGCCATTCCACAATCCCTTCTCCTCCATTCTCCTCTCGGGATCTTGGGCACGCACGCACATGCACCTGCTGTGAGTTTAAGCCACCAGGTCTATGACTCGAACCGCAGTCAACTACACAGGAGTCCAGCAACATAGCCATTACACCAACTGCTGGTCCCTGTTTTGATAACTTGTAAAATGTGAGTTTATATCACAATTATTTTAGCAACTTTGCTTCAGAGAAATTTTGGAGGGCTGGCAATGTGCTGGAGTGAAGGGCCCAGAGCCATCACACCCCTCAGCTGTGCTGCCAGCCACGGTGGTCAACCCGCAGGCCAGAGCCAAGTGCAGGTGGGTGGTTGTTGCTGTTGGTGGTTTTCAAAGAAGAGCGTATGATGCTCCTCTCCATTTTCCCTTGGAAACTTTTATTTAGACATAATTTTCAATTTTAGAAAAGTTGCTGGTGTACTATCCTTCAGCACCTTCACTCATCCATTTTTTGCATTTCACTCTATTTGCTTTCGCATTCTGTGTGTAAACGCTGATGTGTGTGTGTGTCTATGTATTTGTTTACCTCTTAAAAATCTCTTGAGAATAAGTTGCAGAACATCACGACACTTTAACCTTAAATGCTTAGTCTAAGAGCAAGCATATCTTCTTATTTAACTACGGTAGTTACCAAAGTCACTATATTTAGACTTGATCTTATCTAATGGACAGTCCAAGTTCAAATTTTATTCATTTTTCTAATAATTCCCCTTAGAGCATTTCCCTTGTCCATGATGAACACACACTGCATGCAGTTGTCGTATCTCTAGTCTGCTTTAATCTGACACCGTTTCTCAGCCTAGCTTTGGGCTTTGCTCTTGATATTTGTGAAGCATATCTGAAGTGATTTTCAGACTGGGTTTATTCCTTGAAAGTGTGGTTGAAGGAGTGTTTAGGATCTCGTTTGCCTGAACAGAGCTCTTCTGTGAGCATCTTCACACATCTGGGAAGCCCAACATCTGGATAACTGATATAACTCAAGACACGCT
The DNA here is from genome assembly GCF_000334495.1 of Tupaia belangeri chinensis. Taxonomy (NCBI): domain Eukaryota; kingdom Metazoa; phylum Chordata; class Mammalia; order Scandentia; family Tupaiidae; genus Tupaia; species Tupaia belangeri. The sequence goes on from NW_006204359.1 coordinate 342,084, forward strand.
CCTGAACACTCCTGCTAAGTCATTTCTATTACCTCGACTTAATGCTTTAAAACCCAACCTAGCACTCCGTGGCTGTATTCGTTACGAAACAGGCTATACAGCTATGACCAAGAACCTGAAGCACCTAAACTCAGAGACGTAAACAGCACTTTATTCTCTCTCATGCAACAGGCCAGGAAATGTGCTTCTGAGTGGACTGGGTGCCTCTCCCGAGTTTCCAATATGGCTTCGGTCATTGCGTCCAAGAGCGGCCCCCAGTCTGTTATTACTAAACCAGTGGGAAAAGTCAGAGGTGTATGCAAACTTCCCTTTCCAGAGGCACAGCCTGGAGGTAGGGCAGCATCATTCCGGCTCACACTCCATTGGCCAGAACTTAGTCACACGGAACAAACTCCCCTGCAAGAGAGGCTAGGAAATGGAGTCCTAATGGGCAGCCATGTTCCCTGCAATCCTATTATCAGAGAGAGTGAGAAGGAGACTGGACCTCTGACAGCCTCTAACCCAGAAACAATCAACACATTTCTGTTTGGGGATTAGAGATCATAACATAAAGAACATAGTAGCTACAGGTGCAATGTGTTAGGGAAAAGGGATTTAGTAAAAAGCTAAACGTTTAAAAAGTCTGCCTAGGCAATATAGCCCTAAATGGAAAAATGCAACAGGAATTGTTGTGATGAGAAACCCCTTGAAGATCCATTATGTGATTAGAATAAGAATCCATTTGGTCACGCCTCTCATCTCCTTACTGAAAACTTCAGGGATACAGAATCCCTTGTAAGGTTTTCCCT
>NW_006204359.1:342912-346082 GCF_000334495.1 Tupaia belangeri chinensis
TACATACCTCTTATTGTGGGTTTCTTCCAGCTTGGATCTTACTGGTACCTCTTCCTGGAATGCCCTTCCAGCCACTATTATTAACAAACTGACAAACGCCAACTCATCTTCTAGCATGCGTTCAGATCTCACCTCCTCAGAGAGAACACTGGTGACTCCTGAGATACAGGAACTGTTCCCAGCCCACTGCACTGACAGCATGGAGAGTCCCAGTGCATTCCCACGCCTGTCCCAGTCAGTGGACTCCAGCTTCTTGGAGGTAGAGGTTGTGCCTTCCTCATTCTGTAACCTCAGTGGTCTGTGGTGCAGAAGGGCTGGCTCATGTTTGTACTTTTCTAGCAAGTCAAGGATGATAGCTCAGAGAACATAAGGAAGTTGTAGGAAGTTGTAGAGCCATAGGAAGCCATTCTAAGCTATTTGGATGGTAGACTTGAGAATAACTGATGACCGAGTGAGAGAAGCCAATAAGAATTTAGAGTCTGGAGATGTAGAAACAAGGGAAGAATTAAGTCTAGAAAAGTGGCAATAGTGGGGCCTGATGGTGGCACAGCAGTAAAACACTACACTCTGTGAGGCTGACCCTATGGGAGGTTCTGGGTTCGTGTCCTAAGACCTCACTGAATATGGCAGGTACGTGTGTGCTCATGATCCAGGGCTGTCGAAGGCTGGAGGAGGACCGTGGCATCAGGACTAAGTTTGGGGTGCTATCTCTCACCCCTCTGTCTTTATTGTGGCAGAAATAAATGTTTACAAAGGAAAGAAAAGACGCTGTAGAAATAAGAACACAAAGTTTATCAAAGAATGTCTAGACATAGAAAGGAAGCTGAAGGAAGACATAGCAGAGGCAGCTTACAGGCACATGCTGGAGTAGAGGGAAAGCAAATTAAATTTGTTTGTAGTAGATATACATAAGTACATTAACAAGTCGTGTCTCAAATTTCCTTCAAATCTATACATGCTTATGTTCAAAATTAGATTTTAATTTTGATGCCCTACCAAAATACATTTTTTTAGAGGATTTTGCTATAAGGTGCATGTGCTCACTGGAAAGACAGAGAGACGGAACGTGAGAAATCACCCTCCCAGAGGGAATGACCGTGCCACAACCTCTTCTCCTCTATCCTCCTCCCATAATCTTGTCCACGCAAGCACACACGCCCCGCCTGAGTTTAAGCTGCTAAATCCAGGACTCAAACCATGGTCAACTATGTGGGAGTCCAGCAACGTAACCATTATGCCACCTGCTGGTTCCCCAAAATATATTTTAAGTCTGTCTCTAATTTGAAGTTCAATTTCTCTTTATCATAACATTTTTCCTGGAAACTGGCCTCCACATACACTTCGGATAAAATATATAATAGCAACATTTAGACGTATTTTAAGTAATTAGAATAATTTGGGGATGTAAGTTAAAGGAGGGTTATAGGGCAAGGCTTGGTAAATGCACATGTTTTTGTTAAGTAGAGATGAGGTCTCAATATTTTTTTCCAGGTGGTTTTTTAAATTGTGTTTTAGAGGGGCCAGCATGTGGTATAGTGGTTAAGGCACTGGACTCCCATGTGGTTGACTGAGGTCTGAGTCCAGGACCAGCAGCTTGAAATTTGCTCTGAGCATGTGTTCATGTGTGCCTAAAGTCCTAGGAGGAGAATGGAGAAGGCCATCCCTTTTGAGGGGTGATTTCTCACTTTCTGTTTTTCTATCTTTTTCTGTCTCTCTGGTGACTGCACATGCCCTATTGCAAAAATTTCTCAAAAAAAAAAAAAATTTGTTTGGGACCAGCAGTTAGCATAATGGCTATGTCACTGAACTCCCACGTAGTTGACTGCGGTTCACGTCCTGGACCCAGTGGCTTAAAACTCACGCCGGGCGCATGTGCGTGCGTGCCCAAGATCCCGAGAGGAGAATGGAGGAGAAGAGATTGTGACGTGACCATCCGCCCTGGGGTGTGATTTCTCGCTTTCTGTCTCTCTGTCTCTCTCTGTCTGTCTGGCGAGCGCACGCGCCCTACAGCAAAAGCCTCTCCAAAAAAAATAAATAAATAAATAAATAATATTTTGTTTAAGAAATTTACATTGTTCTGTCACTGTACATGTCAACCTCCAGTGTAGAACCAGTCTCACTCTGGGCAGAAGGTAGTTAAGGAAGTTCTCCTCTGTCATTTCTCCCTTCCACTTGACCTCCCCTTTTACTTCCTCGAGGGCTTTTCCTTGCAATAAGTTTATGAAAAATAGATTTCAAGTATGAGTCTATTTTGGTGCAAAGAAGTTTTGAAATCCATGCATAGTCTTTTCATAATAGACCTTTATTTTCCCTGACCTTTTGTAAAGACCCCTACTCACCCCCACCCCCAATACCTCAAAGGTTCAATAGGTGATCCCAGTGAGGTGTGCACTAGGAAGGACATCTGAAAGGTTTTCCATGGGACTGTCTTTCCAAATAATTCAGGTTATTCTTCAAGCTTTCCAAAAATAAACTTTTCGCTTTCCCCTCAAACACAACAGAGTAGTTCAGAGCATGGTCTTTTCAGCTACAACTATTGCTAACAAGAAATAGAAATCGTAAAATAATGATAGTTGACGCTTTCATGATCATCGCCTGAGCCCTTGCTGTCCCATTGCCTAGGTGCCTGCGTTCACATGACTCCAGCATGGACAGCAAGCTGCTGACAGCAGAGAGCCCCAGGGGCCGTATCACACTGAGCCTCCAGCCTTTCTAGGGAAGCAGCTACTTGACGCTCCCCCCATGCCCCAAAGGACTGTGACCATGGTCCTGATCTGTGACCAGAGTCCCCTGGCCTGCTGAATTCCACACCTGTAGGGGTTTATTTGCCTATTCTTTTTGTCTCAAGAATTGCAGCTGTCATTAAAATTTACACACACGATTTTATCCTTTTACTCTGAGAACCTTATAAAAAATAAATGAGAACCTTATAAAAATAAAGATATTGCAGCACTGCTCACAATAGCCAAGAGGTGGAAACAAATTTGTTTCCACGAGCAGATAAAAGGATAAGAAAATGTAATATATGTACACACAATGGAATATCACTCGGTCTTTAAAACGAAAGAATGCTGGGGCCAGCAGAGGGCATGTGGTTAAGGCCCTGGACTCCCACATGGCCAACTGTGGGAGTTCAAGTCCTAGACCTGGCTGCTTGCTCTCTCTCTCTC
>NW_006204359.1:346190-355244 GCF_000334495.1 Tupaia belangeri chinensis
TCTCTCTCTCTCTTCTCTCTCTCTCTCTCTCTCTCTCTCTCCTTTCTCTCTCTCTCTCTCTCTCCCTCTGTTTCTGTCTCTCTCTGGTGAGTTCACATGCCCTATAGCAAATTGTAAAAGTAATAATAATAATAATAAATAAAATAAAAATAAATAATTATTTTAAAAAGAACGAAAGAGCTCCTACCATGAGCAGGAAAATGAACGAATCCTGAAGACATTACTCTGAGTAGGACAAGCCGGGGCTAGAAGGGTGAGCACTGCATGATTCCATCTATATGAGGCATACAGCATAGTCATGTCCGTAGAAAGCACGGAGTGGTCACATTCAGAGAAACGGAGTAGAGTGGACCCTACTAAAAGCCGGGAGGACGGGACATGTGGATTACTAATCAGCCAGAATAAAAGTTCAGTTCTGTAAAATAAAGCTCTAGTGATGTGCTGTACACCATCATGCCCACAGATGGCAACACTGCATCTCTAGACCCAAATCCGTTAAGAGAGTAGGTCTCCTGTGAAGTATTCTTGCCACTGACACATAAATACATAAATAAATGCTAAGAATACATCTTTTTTTAAATTAAAAGCAGAGGGTGTCCTTTAAAATATGTATGAGATTAAAACATATGCTCCGGAACTTGAAATCTATTCTTTTTGTTTTTCAGTCTGTGAACACTCACACATGCATGGGTTACTTTTAACAACATGTTATAGTTACTCATTTTAATATATACATGTTACATATCCTCAAGTGTTCTTGCAACATGCGAAAAGGAACTAATTTATATAGTGAGGTAAACTGATGAGAAGCAAGTAGCTTTCACCTTACATGTGTATTCTTGTGAGTTGACATAAAATTCCTCCTCTAGGTAGTTTTGGACACTTGGCATGGGACAGCAGATCTTGCTATCGTTCTTCAGTTTCTAAAGCTCTTATCTACAGCATGTGTTCTTGCTACTCTTTTGATTATATTTTATAGGGTTTTTTTTAGATGAATGTAAAGTATGTTTCTCAATCCTTCCCCTTTTCTATCTAAAGAACACCAGACTAAATTTCTCCCTTAAAAAAAAATCTCCTTTTTCCAAGCTAGGTCTCTATCTACCTTGCCTCACTACAAAAATTACAAGAATGTAATTTTTATAATGTATTAACCAAAACAGCTGCTTCCCAAAAACTGGAAAAGAATTGGAGTGTGGGGAGCCCAGCTATTTTCTCTATTAAGCATGCCGTCAAGGACTCACTCTGACAGGCTTCTCGGAAATGTCTTTACTTGTGTGTACCGTGGTCATGATTCAAGAACAGTTAGGCTAAATGCCTCAGACTTTTCTAAACACAGAGGCGATACCATGTTCTTTTCCATTTTATGAGCTGCTGTTGACATTGAGATTTTCCACCTCCTCAGAGCTGTTATGCTACCTCTGTGGGAAGAACTGGCTATTTCAGTCAACGTGAGTCACTCTGACAAAAAGCGTGCCTAGACCATCCTCTGGTGGTGAGAGTGAGAATCATCATTCGTAACACAAGGTTTCCTTGCAGCTCTGGGTCCACAACGAATATGTCCCAGAAACCTAGGCAACAAAATAGAAACTGCTGCTTTCAAGAGCTTACCACCACTGCCACAGATTTCAGTGACCGAGTCACTTCGCTATCTCACACCAGGACAAGCTTTCTACTGTTTTCTACCACAGGTGTCGATCTGCAAGTAAAAAGGAAAGAGACTATAAAAGTCTGTTTTCAGAAGGGCAAAGTCTCCTGTGATTCATCTTTGCAAATTCCCACACTAATCAAAAAACCGATGTGTATCTGGATTTCTTTGTCACGAAAATTAAAGCTTCGTAAAAGCTGTTCAATTGTGATAGTTTGAGGTTCAGTGCTGTAATGTGACATTGTCTCACCTGATGACTGGGGTCTTCGCGCCTTTGTTTCAGAACTGCAAATCCCACCGACACCTTTTTGTCTTTTCCCAACAGTAAATTATAGAAATCAGCAAACAATGATAGTCTTTCTGGGATGGGAGGGTCAAGTTGTCAATTACAAATTAATTAAGCTTATGCGGCAAATCAAAACCTGTGAATGAGGTGTGAAACAGTATTCATTTAAATCAGCGACAAGAGCCATTGAGTTTCCTGATACGGGCCATGTATTCTTTGTGTTTTATTACACATCTAGAGTGAGTTAAGTCTAAGGAGTCTGGATTGTGTGGTTAATGTCCTTAATGGTTTTGGTTAATGTAATTTTTTAAGAGATGTTTACTATAGGGTGCATGAGTTAGCCAGAGAGAGAGAAAGTGACAAGTCAACCACCACCACCACTAAGGGGAGATGGCCGCACCACAATTCTTTCTCTTCCATTTTCCTCTCAGTATTTTGGGCATGAATGCAGACACACACAGCATAAGTTTTAAAGTTACCAGGTCTGGGACTCAAACCATGGTAGACTACATTGGAGTCCAGCTACATAACCATCATGCCATCTGCTGGTCCCAGTTAATGTAAAGGTTATAGGAGAAAGCACATGGCTGTCTGTTGAATGCCATTCTGAGGACATATTAAAGGTCACCAGTCTCTCAGAGATGGCACATCATCATCCATGGGAATTATGACTTTGTAAATATTTCCTTTGTAAATTCTTTTTTCAAGTTTATTTATTAATGTCTTCCATAAGTAAGAGAGACAAAGAGAGAGATGGCACCTCCAACAGAGTCTTGACATCGCAATGGGCCCCAGCTTCTGCCAATCCCAATCACTGGTACATTTATACCCAGCTACCAAGAGGTCTTTGGACTTAAATCTAGAAACTTCCCACATGGTCAGCCTCACTGAGCTGCAGGACCATCTGCTCCCCTCTTTTGTAAGATATTTAGGATGCAAAGAAGGTAAATACAAAAATATTTCCTAACTCATGAACATTTTATACTTATTGGTTGAAAATAATAATGCTGTGAGAGATGGAAATATTCTTTGCACTGTAAAATAAAATGACTAATAGCACTTCGAAGACAACACAACTCTCCTCATCACTTCTGTTTTTCGCTGATTAGGGCTTCTTGAATTGCCAGTAACAAGAACTAAACACTGGCTAAATGAAGAATAGGTTAGAAAAATCTAGGAAGCCTCCCAAGTCAGAGAAAAGACTTAAAACCTAAAATTGGAAAAGTCAAAGAATGGCAGCTCTCTCAAGTTTCCATGATTAGCTTTGTCGCATCCAAGATGTGATTACAGGAATTGGATGAAAAAGACCCAGGGACCACTCTGGCTTCCCTCCCAGAAGGGCAGGCACCTTCTGTAACCATCCCACCCAGAATGAGCACAGTGGAGATTATTTCTCCAAAGAGAAAATGGTAGAGAATGCATGCAGGTGGCCAGAAAAAATGTCAACTGCCCCTACCCAAACCATGCCCACCTACCTGCCTAACCATGTGCTTCTTCAGCTGGTCTTAGATTTGGATTGCTGAGAGTTAGGCACTATGTAACATGTAAATCCTTTCTGTGTCTATTTTTAAAGTTTTGATGTTTAAAATTTTATATGTAATATGGCGCAATCTCTTTTTAGGAGCAGGTGAATGAAACTGTACACTGAGACTTGCTTCACAATTCAAGGTGTTGGGCAAAGGAGGTAAGACAGAGATGACATCTCTCAAGCCAAGTCTGTCAAGTCCTACAAGTCAGCCATCACTATTGACCCATGCACTGGCTTAAACCTCACCGAAGAACAATTCAAGTAAGGATTTGAACCTGGAGATTGGCTGACCATGGTTCTGAACCAAGAGCGATTGTGTTTAAGGAAAGGCTCAAAGGCTCCCTTTCATCAGAGAACTGGGGCATGTACTAGAACCATGACTAAGGACTGAGCACAGACAGAGTGCTAGCAAGAAAGGATAAAGGATGCCCTGTTCAAGGTGCATTCTGAGACCAAGGGCAGGATACTGAAGCTAGTGCGACCTCGTTGAGCATGATCAGATTTGACTGGACTTCCCAGTGAGACCTACAGCGGCCACCTGAGACTATAGAGCCAAGTTTACAGAAAGAAATTCTTCCACTCAGGAACCCAAAATTTTACATTTGCAAAGTAATAATTCCCATGTGTGATGACATCTCCAGAAGGCAAGCGACCTGTAAAATGGTGTTATCATCCTTGACATTACTAGACCTATCTCAATGTGGCCTGGGTTTAAAAAGTCAGAAACAATGCTACCACAGTATCTTCCAGTCTTTCTCCCCCTACTCCATTTCCCAAAAGATAGAAAAAACATTTTAAGTTCAAGGACATACAGGGAAAGAAAAGGAAAGAGGCCTCATTTTCTAGCAAACGGGAGAGTGAAAGTGGAAATCAACAGCTGTCTACCTGTTATTACTAAGTTAAGATGAATTCAATATCTTTAACACAGTTTTCTGTGGTACTTTTACTGTTATCTAAATAGTCATAAATAATACTTATAAAGATCATTACATATTTAATCCAAACATTACCTAACAAACATCATTACGCAAGCCTTAGGAAAGAAAAAGTCCCTCAAACTTAGGGAGAACCACTGTATAAATCTAAAGCAAAAGAGAGCCAGACTATGGCATAACAGTAGTGTGAGTCACTGCTAGGCTGCACCATGTCAGGAGGTTCCAGGTTCGTATCCAGAGACTTCCCTGAATATGTCAGGCAAGAGCATGACCATGCAGGGGCTGGCTGGGTTGGGATCTTCCACAATTAGGTGTAAATAAGAAATTATAAAATAAAAAAAGAAAAGTAAAATTCGAAAAATAAATAATTACTATGGACCAGTGGGTCACACAGTGGTTAAGGAGGCTGGATCCCACATGGCTGACTGCACAGTTTGAGTCCTAGATCCCACGTCTGAGAAACATGCGAGGGGTGTGTGTCTGTGTGCCCAAAATCCCTCCCAAAAACAGGAGGAGAAATGGAGGATAAGGCATGTGTCATGACCATTCCCCACCAGGCGTGCTTTCACTTTTCTCTCTCTTTCTCTCAGTCGTTCTCTCTCTCCAGTGGGTGCACATTCTCTGGCAAAACTTAAATAACCAAATAAAATTCACAGCTATATTCAAGAACTACCTTTACAAAATAATGTGGCTACACTTTATTAGGACTAATAAAGAATTCTAAGATGAATTTAGAGGATCAAAATGTATATACCCTAAGGTTGCATAGGCTCATGAACCATTTTTTTTGTGGAAAGAATAGACAATTCAACATAACAAAACGTAAGACACAGGCTTCTTTTACTTCTTTACATTGCAAATTTTTATTTGCTATCTTATCGTTGTATCAAAAATGTTACCAGGTTTATAAGACATTGATTTTTTTTCCTTAATAAACCGTACTGCCTATATCTTAATTTATTTGATTATAGAATTCTGAATAGATTATAAAAACAAATTTCTAGAGTTAATGACCTAAAAAATTACCATTAATTGAAGTACAAGCATTTATTTCAATTAAAGGATGTCACAATATTTAGTTTACATACCATAGTTACCACCATAAATCTAATCAAGGGCATAATTTATACTGATGAGCAATTTGAATAATTTAATTCACTGTACTTAATGCTGGTCATTAGAGGTAATTGCAAATTTATACTATTATAAATGCAATATATGCTCTACCATTCTTTATTCTGTTTATCGCTTCTCATATTACTTACTATTGCTTATTATTAATAACCAAAATATAATAAACCATCCCTTTTTTACCAAATCATTTCAGAAAATGTTAAACTAGTTAAAGCATTCTGGGGAAAAAAATCCATGTTTTAAAAATAGACAATAGACATTATAAATATTTAATATTCAGCTGTTGAGATTATTAAATAAACTCAACTATCTATATTTTAATTCTTTTTTTTGTGCCGATCAGTTATTATTAAAAAATATTCTGTACTAGGACCAGCAGTTGGTATAATGGATATGTCACTGAACTTCCATGGAGTTGACCGTGGCTTGAGTCTCGGACCCGGTGGCTTAAACTCATGCTGGGCACGTGTGCATGCATGCCCAAGATCCCAAGAGGAGAATGGAAGAGAAGGGATTGCAGTGTGGCCATCCTCCCTGGGAGGTGATATCTCGCTTTCTGTCTCTCTGTCTCTCTCTTCTCTTTCTGGAGAGTGCATGCACCCTATAGCAAAAACCTCTCCAAAAAAATAATAAAATTCCAGCCCAACCTAGATGGCACAGCTGGTATTTGTACTCAACTGTAGTTCCGTACATTGCATGACTGACCACAAGTTTGGCTCCCTGGTTCAGTTGCCCTGAAACATGCCACGCATATGCATGCACACAAAACATCATGACAAGCTGGAAGGCTAAAAGGAAGAAAATCGCAACATAACAAGACCCTATTGAGGGTTTTCTCTCTCCTTTTTGAAAAAAAGACAAAAGAAGTTGGCTCAGTCAGACCTAAGATCTGCAGAATATTGAATTATCCACAAACTCACCAAGCTTCATTTGGGATTTGTGACCTATAAGTGTTATAACAGCTCTCATGCATAGCAACATCATGCAACTCCAGAAGGATGCAAATGTTACAGTTGTTGACCAGTAATTTCAAAGTGTTCATTATAATGACTCAAAGACATGTCAGATAAGGAAGAAAAGATAAGGATTCTCAGAATAGGAAAAAGAAATAGCACGAAGAAGGACTAAATGCAAATTTGTAACTGAAAAATATATTACCATAACTGGAAAATTGATTAAATGAGCTAAATAACAAAATGAAAACAGTAAAAATTATCCAACCCAAACAAGAGAGAGAAAAAACAGTATTTTTCAAATGAAGAGTTTCTCAGATCATGTGAGACAATTTCAAAAGGTAGAATACATAGGTAAATAGTGTCCCAGATAGATAGGAGTAAGGAAGTAGAGGACAAAAATGTAAATAAATGATAGCAAAAACCTCTCAAGTTTTGTGTAAAACATACATTTTCATGTTTATAGAGTCAACAATCTCAACTATCTGAAAACAAAATATATTTGAAGAAATGGATTGCTAAAATCATAATGAAACTGGCTTTTTAAAAAATAAAGATTAGAGACCAGCAGTTGGCATAAAGGCTATGTTGCTGGACTCCCATGTAGTCAACTGTGGTTCGTGTCCTAGATCCAGTGTTTTAAACTCATGCCAGGTGCGTGTGAGTGCGTGAGCAAGATCCCAAGAGGAGAATGAAAAAGAAGAGATTGTGGTGTGGCCATACCCCCTGAGGGTGATTTCTTGCTTTCTGTCTCTCTGTCTCTCTCTGTCTTTCTGGCAAGCACACAGTCCTATGCCAAACATCTCTCAAAAAAAAAAAAAAAAAAGAAAGAAAGAAAAAGAAAGATTAAGTAATGATAATAACCAGAGAAAAATGACATTACAGGACAACAATTTGAAATACCATATTCATCTTATAGTTGATTAATAGTGGAAGCTAAAAGGCTGTAGAATATCTATAAAGTGCTAAATAACAACAACAAAACTAAAATGAACATGTCAAACCCAGAAGTGTGTATTCACCAAAAAGAACTTTTAAGAATTAAGTTGTATTTAATTAAGCTACATTTAAGCTGACAGATTCATATAGATAAAACTAAGAGAATTACCACTGCCAATCCAATACTACAAAACATGCTAAAGGAAATTTTTTAAATGAAAAGAAATTTATTCCAGGGAAAATTTAGATCTTTAAGAATTGAAAAAAAAAAAAAAAAAAAAAAAAAAGAGTACTAACGTCTATGTTTCTATGTTTAAGTACATCCAATATTCAGTGGACATACATCAGCCTAGATGTTCATCACTGTGACCTGGGAAGAGGTGATGGCCTAGGGGTGCTCTAAAGGAAATAAGAAGTTGAGATTCAATATAAAATTTGGGTCACAGAGCAGTATTTCTGGTCTGCACTTCTCTTGCAGTAGCCTCTGTTACTCTTAGTCTTAAAACAGATAAGGACAGGACAAGGAAAGAAAACTATAGACCAATATCTCGGATGAATATAGATGCAAAGATTCTTAACAAGATCTTATCCAACAACTTATAAAAAGATTATACATCATGATAGGTAAGCTTTATTCCAGGAATGCAAGGTTGGTTCGACATACACAAAATCAAAATGTAATACATCATATTAACAGGAAGAAAGATAAAAACCATATGGCCATATCGATTGATGCAGGAAAAGCATTTGATAAGATACAACATCCCATCATAATCAAGACTCTCAACAATATCGACATAGAGGGTCATTTCTCAACACAATAAAAGCTATCTATGAAAAACCCATAGCTAATATCATCCTGAATGGAGAAAAGCTGAAAGCTTTTCCACTAAAAACTGGTACAAGACAGGGATGCCCACTTTTTCCACTCCTTTTCAATGTAGTACTGGAAGTCCTCACCAATGCAATCAGAAAAGAGGAAAAAATAAAAGGCATTCAAATAGGAAAAGAAGAGGTGAAATTCTCTTTATTTGCAGATGACATGATTTTATACATAGAAGACCCAATGGTTTCCATGAAAAAATTTCTGGAAGCAATACATGAAAACAGTAAAGTTACAGGATACAAAATCAATACACAGAAATCTATAGTATTTCTATATACAAACAACAGGCATACTGAGACAGAACTGAAAAAAGTTATTCCATTTACCATAGCCACAAAAAGTATAAGGTACTTAGGAATAAATCTAACCAAAGAAGTTAAAAATCTCCACAAGAAAAACTATGAGAAACTAAAAAAAATTTTGAAAATTGAAAATGACACAAAAACGTGGAAGGACATCTCATGTTCCTGGATTGGAAGAATTAATATAATCAAAATGGCAATTCTACCTGAATTAATCTACATATTTAATTCAATGCCAATCAAAGTACCAGACACATTCTTCACAGATCTAGAAAAGGCAATCATAAAATTTGTCTGGAATCATAAAAGACCCCGTATTGCCAAAGCAATTCTGCACAAGAAGAGTGAAGTGGGCAGCATCTCATTCCCTGACCCAAAAATATACTACAAAGCTGTGGTAATCAAAAAAGCATGGTACTGGCACAGAAACAGACATGTGGACCAAT
>NW_006204359.1:355759-358859 GCF_000334495.1 Tupaia belangeri chinensis
TCCAGCCACTGTGGAGAACAATTTGGAGATTCCTCAAAAATCTACAAATAAAACTACCATATGATCCAGAAATCCCACTCCTTGGTATCTACCCAAAGGACAGAAGAATTCTTAGTTGGAAAAGTGCAGCACTATTCACAATTGCTAAGACATGGAATCAACCCAAATGCCTACGAACAGATGAATGGATTGAAAAACTGTGGCATATATACTCTATGGAATACTATTCAGCCATAAAAAAAAACTGGCTTTTGACAGAAAGTGGAAGAATATGGAAGGTTTACTGCTGAGTGAAGCAAGCCAGGCTATGAAGGAGAGACATTGTATGTCTCCATGTAATATATACCAAGTGTCCACACTCTATGACTGAAACTGATTGACTAAAGGATATAGAAACACAGTAAATGAATGTAAATACCAGATATAGTGTATGTGAAAGAGTAGGGTCTGAGGAAGGAGATTTAGAAGAAAAAGAGAGAGGCAAAGCATTAATGGGACAAAGAAATGTGGTATTAATCTGTTGAAGATATTTTATAGTTTTGTCAACTGGACTAGGGAGAAATATTCACATGTTGAAATATTCACTTTGTAAGCTAAATAATGTGATTGAATGTATTAAAGAAAACAAAAATAAAAAATGTAAATAAAAAAAGAAAAAACACAGGACATAGAAGATATGTCTTTGTATATATAAAAGACAGTCTCTTTTTCTTTAAAATTTGTAATGCCTTTTGAAGCATATTGCCATGAGAAATGTATAATATCGTACCTATGAACACTATAACATGAAGAATAACAGAGGTAAATGAATATATATGTTGCAAAGTTCTTACATTTTATAAGAAGTGGTAAAATATTAAAATGTAAAAGTTAAGGATAGATATTTATGTGCTTAAAACAATAATTAAAAAACAATGCCACAGGGGCCAGCATGTGGCATGGAGGTTAAGGCACTGGATGCCCACATAGCTAACAGTGTTTCATTCCTAGACTCAATGACCTGAAAATCATACCAGGCACATGTCTGCATGTGTCCAAAATCCTAAGAAGAAAATGAAGAACAAGGGACAGCAGTGTGGTCATCCCTCCAGTGGAGTGATTTCTCACTTTCCCTCTTTCTGTCTCTCTTTGGCGACCTCACATTCTCTAGGGCAAAAACCTTTAAAAAATATAATAAAATAAATAATAATAAGAGTAAATACTACAAGATATAGCTAAATAATGAATAAATTAAACTAGAATTCCAAAACATATTCTATTCAAAAAGAAGGTTAGAACAAAGAGAGAGTTAACCGGAAAAAATGTGAAGACATCAATAATTACAATAAATGTCAATGTAATAAACATTCCAATAAAAAAAGAGAAATTATCAGAGAGGATCCAAAAGTAAGGCCCAATTTTATGTTGTCTAAAAGATACATACTTTATTATGAAGACACAGATAGGATGAAAAAAAAAATGCGCCATACAAGTAGTTATCATAAAACGATATAGTGACCATAACAGATAAAATATAATTCAAAGAAAGATGAATATCAAAGTTATAGAGGGATTTTTCATAATGATGAAAGGAACAATTAATCATGAAGACTTAACAATCATAAATATGTATGAACCTAATAATAGAACCTTAAAATACATGTAACAAAATTAACAGACATAAAGGAAGAAATATATCATTTCACAAGCATTGTAAGAAATTTTAACATTGATAGATAAACTAGATGAAATTCTGTAAAGACATGGTGAATCTGAATAATACCAGTAAGCATGTTAATTCATATTTATAGAACCATACAGTCAACAAGTACATAATACATATTCTCAACTTAATACATATAAACTTATAGATCAATAAAACAGTCTAAAAATAGGCATACACACACACACACACACACATGTACATATGGTTAATGCAAAAGTATCTAGGACATTCCATTGAAAAAGGAAAGTCTCCTCCACCAATGGTAGCAGAACAAACAAGTATCCAAATTTTTTTTTTTTTTTAGATTTTTTTTATCTTTATTTGCATGTATTTTCTGAATTTTGTAAAACACTAGAACAATAACCACCTGAGCAATATCTTTATTATCTATCTCTCATGATTTAGTCTCCAAATTTTCTAAAGTCTCTAAACAGAATCTTTGTCAAGGGAAGCAAAAAACTCTATGGAAAAATAATAAAGAAATGGAAAACAATAAGTGTTTCAAAAAATATAAAATTAAGAGTTACTGAAATGACTGTGTTTTTTTCCCCATAGTCTCTACTTTCTGCCATCTTTTTAAAAAAACTTTTAGGTGAAACTTGATTAAACATAAATTACCCACTCTCCTTTTCTGCTATCAAAACACAGGATTAGTAGAAAACATTGTGTTCAAAAAATCCAAGAAAATCTCTAAGCACCAGAAATAAACAGGGAATAAATTCATAGGAAAAAACCTGGGCTGAAATCCAGAGCACATGGGCAAGGTAGAACTGCAAGTGTCAGGGATAATGCCACCAAGAACATGCCCATTGTGGGCCACAGGGCAGGAATGTCATTGGAGTCAGGAGCTCAAAGTACAGTTTCTTCCACAAAGGAAGACAGGAGGAGTGCTTTCTCCTCCCATAACAAAAGAAAGTTGTTCTCTGTGGCCAGAATGTAGATACAACCTAAATGAGTCTGCCACAACTGGGAGAATTCATTTTTTTTTTTTCTTCCACTTCTTTTTTTTTTTTATTTTATTTTATTATCATCATAATCTTCTTTCTATTACACTAGATTACATATAACTTTACATTGACTTCCATTGCTTTTTCAAAAGGGAATGCCATGCATGTCAGTCAATACAGAGATATCTCCCCACTTTATCATTCAATATCTTTTCCATGCTTTTCCCAATAATTATTATTATAATTTTTTTAAACAGTCAATCACTATTTCTCATTTTGCTTATTAAAAAGACTTCACCCATCATGAAATACTTTCCAGACCGGTTCAGTTGAGAATACTATACATGTCATCATCAACAGGTAATAAACCATGTCTATTTCTCATTAACATCCTGCCTCTCTATTGTTTACTGCTGTCTTTATCCTCTTCTCTCTCCTTTTTTTTTTT
>NW_006204359.1:361791-367476 GCF_000334495.1 Tupaia belangeri chinensis
ATCCAAATTTTTTAGATGGGATAAGAATTAATATTCACCCTTACACTGTATTACACACAAATTTTTGAAAAATTGATTTTAGACCTAAATATAAAACTATTAAATTCTGGAACCAGCAGTTGGCATAGTGGCTATGTTGCTGGACAAAGTAGTTGACCACAGTTCAAGTCCCAGACCTGGAGGCTTAAACTCATGTCCGGTGCATGTGCGTGCATGCCCAAGATCCCAAGAGGAGAATGGAGGAGAAGGGATTGTGGTGTAGCCATCCCTCCTGGGGGAGGTGGGGCGTGATTTCTCACTTTTGGTCTATCTCTGTATTTCTGGTGAGAACATAGGCCCTATAGCAAAAACTTCTCAAAAAAAAAAAAAAACTATTAAATTCTTACAATTCAATAAAATAATACAAAACAATTATTACCAAAATACTTGAACTAATTCTTCTCAAAAGAATATGCACAGAGGCCAAAGGTGCAATAGCAAAACATAATGTTCTGTGAGGCAGACTCAAATAGAAAAATTACTGATTCTAGTCCAGGCTTCCTGTGGCATACCAGACATATTTGTGCTTGTGGTCTGGGATGGCAGAGGCTGGGGGTAGATCATGGCAGTGGGGAGCCATTGGGGATGCCATCTCTCTCTCTCTGTCTTCCTCTGTCTCTCTCACTCATGGAATAAATTTAAGGAAAACTTTTACAAATACGTACAGGTGGCCAATAAGCATGAAAAGATGTCCAATTTTGTTAGTTACCATGCAAATGCTAATTAAAATGATAAGGTAATACCCACTCCAGTTCAATAGCTAACAGTTAAAAACTGACAGTACCAAATGGTGGCACAGATATGGAGCAACTCACAACCGTAGGAATATAAAATGATACAGCCTGTTTAGAAACTTGTTTGACATTATTTTCAAAAATTACAAATGCACCTACCATATCACCCAGACATTCCTCTTTTAGGTATTTACCAAAGAGAAATGAATGCCTTCTTTCATGCAAAGAATTGTTCACAAATGTCCATAGAGGCTTTATTTATAATAGCTTCAAGTTAAAAATAAACCGTATATCCATCAACAAGTTAGTGGGTAAGCTACCTGAGGTACTCATTCAGCAATTTTGGTGCTAAATAAAATAGCCCAGACATAGAAAATATCGTATTATTTTTACTCTATTAATATGAAATACAAACCAGTATATAATGACAAAAACAGATGTATAGTTATTTTGGGCCAGGGGTGATTATGAGGAATATATTGGAAGGGATGCTCTGTATCTTCATTGTGGCAGTGGTTTTTAAGGTCTAAGTCACAGTTTATTGAACTTTATATTTTAAAAGGATATAGTTTGCTATGGTTATTTCTTATTACAACTCACGGGGCAGGGGGATGAATAGAATTATTAGAAGACAAAGTTGTAGCCATCTACCATGAAGCAGAATAAAAGGACAAAGAGATGAAATCTTATAGGGGAAAAAAAGGATAAGACAACCAGAAGATGGGTCCAGGAACTCCAGCATCTAAATCATGGGCCTTTCAGAAAGACAGGCTATAGAAAATAGGGAACCTCAATCAAGAAAATATCCCAGCTCAGAACACCATGGATGAAATCCAGGCAGAAGGTCTACCAAGCACAGCAGATGAAGACACGCCCACACGGAAGCATCTCAGCATGACATTGTAGGACAGGGGGTTGAAGAGAAGATCTTACAAGATTCCAGAGACAAATAAGCCACATATAAGAGACAGAATGGTGTTATACTTAGCAACACAAGAGGCTCCTAAACATGAAACACTGTCTTCAAACCTTTTCTTTAGAAAATGATTTTTTTAACCCAGAATTTAACATGTATCCTAAACTTTGGTCAGAGGTAAAGGTAGAATACACATGTTTTCAGATATGCAAGATCGCAAGAACTACATTTCTGACTAGTCTTCCTCAGGACAGTTCTGGAGGGTATTCTCCCTAAAAAGGAAGGAAACCTCAAAAAGGAGGACCTCCAGAAAAGTGGGGGTGTGAGGGAGACTCTAGGACGACCAGCAAAGAGGACAGTGAGGCCAATGGAGTGTAACTGAAGGGTTCTAAAGATTCTTCTAAAGGAAGATAGAAATAATCAAGTTCTTGATGAATAAGGATTAGGGTTTTAAATAACTGACAAAGAATTTGAATTAATCATAAGTACATACAAATTTAAGCAAACAAAATGAAAGGCAATCATTCTCTCTGTGGGAGAGGGGCAGGCTGCGTAGGAAGGGAGAGTGAGGATGGTACTAAATAGGGCTCAAGTGCCATTAGCTTTGATGTACTGGAAATAGTGAAAACACTGAGTGTTGGCACAACTAAAATTACAATGCAGCAGTATTGCGAGGACGAGAAGAATGTTTTCAGGGTGGTAATAAGAAGTAGTAGCAGAATAATAGTGGGAGTAATTAATAGGAATTGCTGAAAAAATGTTTAACCACCTGAGCAAACACAGAGGCAAATACCAAATTTAAGTAAAATGAAAGGAGTCTCAGAAATGGATGAGACATGATGTCTAGTATTCCTAAATATATGTATGATTTTTGTTGTAGTAAAAAAAATAAATGAATAAAAAAATAATTAGGGACCAGCAGTTAGCGTAATGACTATGTCACTGAACTCCCATGTAGTCAACCGTGGTTCAAGTCCTAGACCCAGTGGCTTAAACTCACGCCGGGCGCATGTGCGTGCGTGCCCAAGATCCCGAGAGGAGAAAGGAGGAGAAAGGATTGCAGCGTGGCCATCCCCCCTAGGGGGTGATTTCTCACTTTCTGTCTCTCTGTCTCTCTCTGTCTTTATGGCAAGTGCACACGCTCTATAGCAAAAACCTCTCCAAAAAAATAGATAATAATCGGTATAAAGATAATCGAGCCATAAAAATTATACAGTTTCTGAATTATAACTTGTAAACCTTGAAATATTCATTTACATCCTTTCTAAAGGTAAGATAGGAAGCAGCAGATGGCATAATGGTTACGTGGCTGGACTCCCACGTAGTCGACCGCAGTTTAATATTTCTAAATATGCAGGTGAAAGTATTACTATGCAGTCATATGCATGTGCAGCTGGCAAGAGTAAATGAAGTTATCATGATTTGGTGTAATGGCTACTTTTTTTCTTTAAAGAGTGACATTTGATGATGAAAGAAATGACAGAAGTTGAAAGACTCAACTAAAATACATTCTGCTTCTTTGTTTTCTGGTTTTTAGGGAGATATCAAAAATGACAAAATTATGAGACCAGCAGATGGCATAATGGTTATGTCACTGGACTCCATAGTTGCCTTCGGTTCAAGTCCCAGATCCAGTGACTTAAAACAACAGGCACATGTGCGTTTGTGCCCTAAATCCCAAGAGGAGAATGGAGGAGAAGGGATTGCGGCATGACCATCCCCCCTGGGGGGTGATTTCTCGCTTTCTGTCTCTCTGTCTCTCTGGCAAGAACCCTATAACAAAAATCTCTCTCTAAAAAAAAGCCAAAAATAATCATTTACATATATAAGACATTTAATCTATGTAGTCTTATGGTTTATTATATGTCATACTCCTTAAAATGTATGATCGTATAAATAAATGGTGAACAATGGTTTATAAAAAGGGGGAGCAGCATGTGGCATGGTGGTTAAGGTACTGTATTTCACATGGCCAACTCTGTGGTCTGAGTCCTGGACACAGCATCTTGAAAAACATACTTGGTGCATTTGTGCGCATGCCCAAAATCCCAAGAGGAGAATGGAAGAGAAGGGACTGTGTCATGGCCATCCCCTCTGGGAAATAATTTCTCACTTTCTCTTTCTCTGTCTTTCTCTGGTGACTGCACGTGCCCTATGGTAAATCTACAAAAAAAGAAAAAGGAAAAAGAAAGAAAAGAAAAACCTGAGAGTATGTGAGAGGTAGCTAAAGGCTTGGTAACAAATTACTTATAATTAATAAGTCATTTGGTATCCTGAATGGAATCTTAGAACATAAAAAGGACACTGGGCAAAAATGAATAAGTGTGATTGGGTATGGACTTGGGTTAAGAATGTATTGACACTGGTTCAACTAGTAGTGAAAAATGCACCGTCTACTGTAAAAGGTCAACCACAGGTAAAATTGGGTGGGAGGTGTACGGGAACCCTCTGTACTACCTTTGCAATTTTCCTGAAAACTGAACACTATTCTAAATAAAAAGATTCTTTTATTCAATAATAACAAGGGATTATCTAGAAGACAATATATGAAACATAACAGACAAATTAGTATCCAGAGTGTAGTCTACAAATTGATTAGAAAAAAAAGACAAAAGAAAAAAAATAGAAAGGTGGGGAAAGCACCAGAACAGGCCGAAACTTACAAATCTCCAATAAACAAAAAATTATGTTAGGCCTCAGAAGTGATCGAGGAAACTCAATTGAAATGACCACTTTTTATCCATCATGTTGGCAAATGTAAATCGACTACATCGAGGTTCAAATTAGAGAAACGGCATTTCCATGCACTGCTGGTCGTGCTGGAATTATTACAGCCTCCTCCGAGAGCAATTGGACAGTGTGTATTAAAATTATAAATGCCTATGCCTCAGACCCAGAAAGTCCAAATACCACTGTGTGCTCTAGATGCACGATGGCCAAAACGCAAGTACAAAGAGATCCGTTGCAGTGTTGTGTGTAGTGGTAAAAAACAAATTAACACCATGGACATATTTATAAACAAAGCATTTGTTATGCAAATTAAACTACATGATCATACATGCACACCATATATTTTAGCATGTGCATGTGTGTATGTGCGGAAAAATAGAATTTGTGGAAAAAGAATTGAGGTGTGAGTTTATTTCAATGCAAAAAATTTTGAAATCCTTGTATAGGTTTTTCAGAGTGCACATTTCCCATGAACTTTTTGAAGATCTCTCGTGTATGTATATGCACATGTGTGTGTGTGTGTGTTTGTGTGTATGAAATATTATAGTTTAAGAAACAAGACAGAGCAATATGAGCTGACATCAACAGATCCCCAAGCTCATTCTGAGGTAGAAAATAGCAAACTATACAATAAGTTTATTGTGACACTTTAACAAGTAAAGAGGAAAAAATGCTAACGAAATTACATGTGGAATCTCCAAACACCTAGAAAGTACTCGGGCAGGAGCACAGCACTTTGACAGCAGTGGGAGTGCGGAGGCGGGACCAGCATTCTGTGCAAGGGGACTCGGGCTGCAGTGAGCTGATAAAGGTTTAGTGACCAGCTCTCCTTTTGTCATTTCTGCTGATTTCTGGGGAGTAAGTACACCCACTGTGGATGATTTCACATCTCATTAAATTCCTAAAATGTTAACACCTGTCTCCCTGTCTCTTCCACGCCGGTACGAGCCAGTCCCAGCACCTCACTAACTCTAGCTTTACATCTTCATTTTTAAATGAAAAAAAAAAAAAAAATACTGTATCTGAATGACTCAGGGACTCTCCAGAGGCAGACGTTTCCTTAATCGTATTAAAACCTTTAAATGCCACAAAGTGTTCCTGAAAGCACATAAAATGTTTATGTCAGCAATCACCGTTTTGAGACGTTTGCACAGTAGATGTTCACGTTCATTTAACCGAACGCCTTATCTGTCTTGTCATCATTTGGTTTCATGATCCAGCTGAATGAAGGGCGAGATAATTAAAGATGTTATACTCATTTTCTAT
>NW_006204359.1:367507-369493 GCF_000334495.1 Tupaia belangeri chinensis
TCCTGCTGCAAAATTTAAAAAAAAAAAAATTACCACAGACATTGTGGCCTCAAAGAATTCAAATCTATTTCTCTCAGTTCTGTAAGTCGCACATTCCGAAATGGGTATGACGGCTTTGTTTGAAAGAAGGTGTCAGAGGAATGGCATTCCTAGGGAATAATCCACTACGACATTTTCTAGCTTCTGGAAACTATCCACCTCCCTTGGTTGTAGTCTCCCTCCCTTCTCAAAGCCACGGTACTGGACAGAGCACAGGTGACCCTCCACAGTGGCACTGTGCTGACTTGGTCTGGGGTTGGTCAGTAGAGTTCATGATGTGCTGAAGCCTGTACGTCCCCTGCGTATTCCTTATTCTCTGACACGAGAGACAGAGAGATTATTTAGCCCATATTTCAGTTCCAAAAGCATTATGACTTCAACAATAAACTATATGGCAGCAAACATTATACAAAAAAATAAGTTTTAACAGCACTAAATAGAAAATGAGTGTCATTTTTTTTTCTTTTTTTTTTTTTTGAGAGATTTTCACTGTAGGGCGCGTGCACTCGCCAGACAGACAGAGAGAGACATAGAGACAGAAAGTGAGAAATCACCCCCCAGGGGGGATGGTCACGCCGCAATCCCTTCTCCTCCATTCTCCTCTCGGGATCTTGGGCACGCACGCACACGCGCCCAGCGTGAGTTTTAAGCCACCGGGTCCAGGACACGAACCATGGTCAACTATGTGGGAGTCCAGTGACATAGCCATTACGCTAACTGCTGGTTCCCATGAGTGTCATTTTTATGAAAGAGCTAGGGGACAGGATATAATTGAAGTTCTCCAAAAGCTCAATACTCATATGCTGAATAAATCTTGCTGACTTACATAAATAACAAATAGGATGCAGACAGGTTAATCAAGGAAGAAGAAAAAAGACTGATACTATTTCACATAGAGAAAGAATTGGTCCTCAGATATGCAATATTTTGTCTTTAGTTCATTAATGCAGATACCATAATAAAATCTAAACCTATCGAGAAGTATCTTTCGTGTCTAGTGCAGTACTACAATAGTTGTGTTAGTGCTCAGAGTTGCAAGTTAGTTGTTGAATCTGTTGGGTGGGCCAGATCAAGACCCCAGGCTTCAAGTCTCTCACCGAGTTGAGTCTCAAACATCCAGGCTGACATCTGGGCTCTGAACCCAAGGTACAGTCTGGCTCTGTGTTAAGTCTTCAGAAAACCTCAAGTAGTCAAAATGCCTGAGCCCTACTGAAATATAATCTTAGCCTAAGTTGGATCAGATACCTACCTTGTTCTGTCATTTTTCTCTCCTTTTTAGACTCTTCTGAGCTTCCAAAGGATCCTTATTTTGTGAATAGACTAAATATTAAAATTACCATAAGTACAAATCTTACAGAAGACAAAAAAAAAAACAAAACTAAGTTCTTCAGAAAACAGTATGACTATCCCTACTTCCAAAAAAAAAAAAAGGCTAAAAAAATACAGATGTGAGAAATTACTACTCTATTCTGCCAATAAGAAAACACAATCAAAGAAAAGCTAAATTACTTTCTCCCCAAAGTAGGCCAAATACACGGTTTTATTTTGTGTTGGTATATGAATGATAGGAAAAAAAAAAAACACACATTTCTGCATCTATAACACTTTTTGTTTATTTTGTTCAGTTTTTCTTCAATCTAGACTCTATGATGAAAAGGTAATATGAGGAAACCAGCAGTTAGCATAATGGCTATGTCACTGGACTCCCACGTAGTCGACCGTGGTTCGCGTCCCTGACCCGGTGGCTTAAAACTCATGCCGGGCGCGTGTGCGTGCGTGCCCAAGATCCCGAGAGGAGAATGGAGGAGAAGGGACTGCAGCGTGACCATCCCCTCTGGGGGGGTGATTTCTCGCTTTCTGTCTCTATGTCTCTCTCTGTCTGTCTGGGGAGCGCATGCGCCCTATCGCAAAAAAAAAAAAAAAACCTCTCTCAAAAAAGAAAAAAAA
>NW_006204359.1:370157-371227 GCF_000334495.1 Tupaia belangeri chinensis
CTGGGGAGCCCCGGCGCCCTATCGCAAAAAAAAAAAAAAAAAACCTCTCTCAAAAAAGAAAAAAAAAAAGGTAATATGATAAAGGAAAGAGAGACGGGGTAGAAAGAAAGACAACCGATTCAAAATCATTTTACTTCCCTTCTTGTACATATTCAGCTTTTATATCTAAAGCTTGAGTGTGATTTTGTCCCCTGTGGAAGAAAAGAAATATATCTGATGATATAAAGAGAGACAATATTTATCCTTGGGTATCAAAAGAAATAAATTTAAAGTAAACTGATATGTATACTACTCATTTGAGTAATTTTGTATTTTCAATTCTGGGAGCATTTGGAAAAATAGTATAATTCAAAACTTCATTTTCCCTGAAGAAACAATGCAATGATCAGAGGGGTAACTATAAAGTGCACATGGTTAGATGTAATAAAGTTAAAGAGAGAGTTAGAATAAAATAGGATGGAAGCCTGGTAAGAAACAGGAGTGAGAAAGAAAGAATTCTTACGACATACCGCAATTTGGTTTTATCTTTTTGTTGAGATTAATATTGAATCTAAGGCTTTGCAATTACTGGGAGCTCTTATGAAAGGCATGAGCTCCATCTTTATAATTAATAAATTATTTCAAACGTATTTCTTTGATCTACAGTGTTCTGTGCTATCAGGCAGGCGGCTAGTGAGACTTTCTAGAGGACTACATCACTGCGAACATGCTTTACACGGCTGTGCAAGGTGTGATCAGTTTCATTAGGACAGATCACAGGGCAATAGCTCCAAGGCCGTGTTCGTGTACAAGTATTATTACGGTCCTATTATTTGTACTCGTGACTCTTCTAAAGCAGTTCAGAAACTCTAAAGAAAGGAATAGAGATCACGTACAGAAAAATATATGTATATTCACATATATTGTTGCCATAACAAATACTTGAAAATGTGAAGGTGACCTTTGGAGCTGGGTAGTAGCAAGAGGCTGAACGCATTTGGAGGATCAGACGAGAGAGAATCTAGACTGCCTTGAATGGAGCATTTAAGGCTGATTCAGATGAGGAGTTGGAGAAAGAGAAGATTTGTAGG
>NW_006204359.1:371713-394840 GCF_000334495.1 Tupaia belangeri chinensis
TAGGGAAAGTTTGAAACTGCTTAGAGATCATCTGAACTATCATGACCAGAACGTTAGGTCATTCTGAAGAGCTCTCAAATGCAACCAAGGAACAAGGTATTGGAAACTGGAGAAAAAGCCATCCTGGTTATGCAGTTGCAAAGAACCCAGTGGAATTGTGTCTGTGTCTTCGGGCTCTGTGGAAGGCAGAATTTAATAGCAATGAACGAGAACATCTTGCAGAAAAGAAAAAGTCTAAGCAAAATATTGAAAAAGTCACATGGCTCATATTTCATTCAGTAAGATGGCAGAAGAAAGAAATTACTTTAAAAAGAGGGCCAGAGAGCCAGCCCTGTAGTACAATGGTTAGACTCTGTCCTCAGGAAGCTGGATACCACATGCCCAGCCATGGTTTAAATCCTAGCCCTGGCAGCTTCAAAAACATGCCACAAATCCTGACAAGATAGACATTCCTTTAAAATGAATTGCATTGTAACCACACCCAATGTGTGTGGCGGAGGGGCCCCCCCCCACCTTCTCTGACAAGTGCCCATGCTCTCCAGCAATTAAAAAAAAAAAAAAAAAGGAGGAGTGGAGTGAAGAGAAGCAGAGTAAAATGATTTTTGAAAATTTGGGAGCTACTGTGATAGAATAAATGCATTACACATTGTAAGAAGAACACACATGATAAGGGGTGGGGCAGAATGCTATGATTTAACTGTGTCCTCCAAAGTTCATGTGTTAGGAATAATCCCCAGTGCACCAGTACTGGGAGATGGGGCCTAATAGGAGGGCTTAATCAGGCTAGCTCTGAGTAGTTTAGTTATCTTCAGAGTGGTCTTATAACACCTTCTTGCTCTCTTGTCCCTTCTTGGTTTTCTTTCCTTTCCTTCTTTCTTTTTTTCCTTCTTTCTTTCTTTCTTTCTTCTTTTTTTTTTTAAATTTGTTTTTTGCTATAGGGCATGTACATTCATGAGAGAGAGAGAGAGAAAGTGAGAAATCACCCCCCAGGGGTAACGGTCATGTTGCAATCCCTTATCCTCCATTCTCCTCTCTGGATTTCGGGCACACATGCACAAACACCAAGCATGAGTGTCTAGCCAGCAGGCCAGGACTTAACCACAGCTGGCCATGTGGGAATCCAGTGTCTTAACCATCAGGCCACCTGCTGGCGACCTCTCTTGCTTTTCTACCATCTGCCATGGGATGATGCAGTAAGAAGTCTGTCGCCAAATGCCAGTGCCTTGATGTTGGACTTTAGAACTGAGAAAAATACACTTCTTTATAAAGTTCTGGGTCTCAGGTATTTGTTATGTCACCAACAAACACTCTAAAATAATTTTAAAACCAAGCATATAGATACTTTCATTACTTAAGTAAAAGTCCAAAAGTTATGTGACTGAGAATGTTAAATGCAGAATGCAGAGTCTTTTTTTTTTTTTTTTTTGCCAGAGAGTGAGCATGCTCATGAGAGAGAGAGAGAAACAGAGAGAGAATGTGAGGAAGCACCCATGGGGAATGGTCACGATGCAATCCTTTCTCTTTTACTTCTCCCTCATCATGAGCTGCTCCAAGTTCAGCACCCTCTCCATTGTATGACCGGGAGGTGCATAGTGCTTCGCTTGCCCACACACGCTGAGTGCTCAATGCCATTGCAATGAGCAGGGCAGTTGGTGTAGACCCCACAATAGCTTAAAACAGTGTGGACTTGTGGTCGGAATCTTTACTGCCTCAGGATCTGTGTGCCCTTATGCAATCATGTCAAGTAGCTGTTACACACAAGGAATTCGCAGGTACGCCCTCCCAGTAAGTCTGCTCACATTTGCAGTCCTGACCTCTCACCCTGAGGTAACACCAGTCTCCTTTCTTCTAGCTTTATTTTTCCCCTTCAAAAGTCCAACAAGTAGCAGATGTACGCATTCAAGTTTCAGACATAAAAGTTATTGCTATTTACATTGAACAAATGAACAAACAGCCTTATAGGATATTTTAAAAGTTCTGTATGTATATAAATAAAATACCTTGTTTATTGTGTCTGTGTTTTAATCCAATCAAAATCTGTGACTGAAACTGTTGCACCCAAGTCTTTGTCCCTCCTCCCTCCCCTGTCACTGTCTCAATTACTCCTTTGGCTCCTTCAAATATTTGCTTCATAATTTTCTTAATTCTCTGCTGTCATCTAAAACACTCTAGGATGAGCCCCGTGTATGCGGCGTGACTGTGCACTGTATGCAGGAGGCTGACTGCTCCAGTTAGGAAGTAATTAGGAAATCTGGTCTGTGATGGTCTGGATGGTCAGGCTAAAGATTAGCAATGTTTTTAAATGACAATCTATTACTTGTCTCTTTCTGAATCTGATCATTCATATCAGCCTGATGGTTGGCATGTCTCTGAATTGGTCTGTCTCTGTGATTTTTCCCATCAGATTTATTTGTGCTACTTGTAAAGAAAGTGTCATGAGAAAGCAACATCTAGGAGCAGGCGCTGAGTAAACAGACTGGCCAAGGTATTAATGGAATGGGCACGTTGGCTACGAGTAGACATATTGGAAAGGGGGAATTAAAGGGAAGAAAGACGAGCTTTGAAAACTTGACAAAACAATCAATACTGAAAATCTCAACACCATTTTATCATCAATATAATCCGGCTCCAAGACTAATTCTGAGGTTTTAACAGTGTATCATAATCTTTTCTATAGTGCAAACTTTTTCATTGCTATGTACCTTAGAAAAGTCTTGGGACCAGTAGATGGTACAATGGTTACATCACTGGGCTCCTACATAGTTGACCAGTTTGAGTCCTGGACCGGGCAGCTTAAAACTCATACCAAGAAAAACAAACAAACAAACCAACAACAACAACAACAACAACAAAAACCCCTCATGCCAGGTGTGTGTGCATGTGTGCCCAAAATCCCAAGAGGAGAATGGAGGAAAAGAAGGGACTGTGGCATGGCCATTCCGCCCTGGAAGTGATTTCTCACTTTCTGTCTGTCTCTCTCTCTAAAGAAAAGAAAAGTCTTTTCCAGGTGCAAAGGAATGACATCTTTGAACAGAAGTGATCTAAATGGCTATCGGGTAGGGAATAAATTAGCAAAATATAACCATAAAATAGAATACTGTATATTGCATACTAGGAGACTTCAGAAAGTTCACAGAAATGCCTATTATGAAAAGAAAATTCATGGGACCAGCAGTTGGCTTAATGGCTATGTCACTGGACTCCCACGTAGTTGACTACGGTCCATGTCCCAGACCCGGTGGCTTAAAACTCACACCAGGCACATATGCATGCATGCCCAAGATCCTGAGAGGAGAATGGATGAGAAGGGATTGCAGAGTGGCTCTCTCTCTCTGTATTTCTTGCTGGTGAGTGCATGCTCCCTATAGCAAAAAAAAAAAAAAATCTCTGAAAAAAATGTTTTTAAAAAAGACACCTACATAATAATAAATGAATGAATAAAAACAAGCAAAACAACATTACATGGTCACATATCTTTGTGTTTAATTGAACTAGAAAATTGCAAACTAATTACAAGCGTTGCCTTTTTAAAAAAGAATTATTTTATTTGACTTTCTCTTTCCTTCTTTCTTCTTTCTTTTTGTTTTCTTTCTCTTTAATTATAATTTGATGAGAGAGGGACAAAGCGAGGGGCTGGGGATAAGAAAGCAAGCTGTCAGGTCTGGGATTCGAACCACAGTCAGCCATGTGGCAGTCCAGTGCTCTTAATGACCACCCCCCTTGCTGGCCCCCAAGAGTTGCTTCTTAAAGATAGATCCGAGGATGGAAAAGGTAATGGTGGTTAAAGGGAACATTTTTTGTTCTGCTTCGTATCTTTAACAAACTGGGTAAGCCAAATGTCCCTGTTTATTTTACAGCTGTAAACTCTTGGTAGTGGGAAAACAGTTGTTCTTAATTTTATTACTGTTATTTTAACTTTGCAAATTTTAAATTTACAAAATTTATTGTTCAAAATAAAGATAAAAAGAAACTAAAAGACTGAGAGCTTAGCAGCAACTTCCAGTAAATTGTTTAAAGTGGTGATAGAAAGAGCTTCCGGCTCTGTTGGTGGGTGTCACTCTGTAAGCTCTCCCTCTCAGGCTGTGTCCCAGAGGGCTTTCGGTGTGCTGTGCGCTGGCATCCGAGGAAGTGCAGCTGTTAAGCACTCAGATACACGGACAGCAAGACCTGAATACCAACATGTATACCACGATCCCCCAAGGAGAATCTCACCTGAGGGAATCCGAAAGCTGAACAGCAGCATGGACTGGAAGTGCTTGTACAATGCTCATACCCAAGGGTGACTTGTTTAAAAGAAAAGTCAAGGGAAGAAACAATGGCCAATCAGCCATTTTTCTTCAGCCTATTTTTCAGTATTTACCAATGGAAGTTTTGGACGTCAAAAATAATAAACCTTGGGTCTGGCAGGCAACATGGTGTTAAAGGCTCTGGACTTCCACATGGCCAACCGCGGTTCAAGTCCTGGACCTGACTGGCTTGTTTTCTCACTTTGCCTCTCTCTCTCTCTCTCTCTTACTCTGTCCTTCTCTCATCAAATTAAAAAATAAAGTTAAATAAAATAATTCTTTTTTAAAAAAAAAAAAAAGAAAATAATAAACCCTTCTCAGGAGAAAGGAAAGTGGGAAGGAGGGAGAAAAAGAAGTCAGGATTCAGAAGGAGGGCAAATT
Source organism: Tupaia belangeri chinensis (assembly GCF_000334495.1). Taxonomy (NCBI): domain Eukaryota; kingdom Metazoa; phylum Chordata; class Mammalia; order Scandentia; family Tupaiidae; genus Tupaia; species Tupaia belangeri. The sequence goes on from NW_006204359.1 coordinate 376,381, forward strand.
GGAGTAAAATAAATAGGAAAGATGTTTTCGACTATGCATAATTTATTCTTTTAAAGTTTAAAAAATTTCACTAAATCACACAAGACATATTTACATACTTTTTACCTACAAATTGAAGTAAAAAATTGGAAAAAACTAATTTGAGTTAAGTAATATTTCTGAAAGAGTTGTATTTCATTATTAATTCAGAATCGTGTTTAGATTTTTGAAAAATAATAGCACACCAGGTATATGCGTGAGACTTTTTTTAGGTGTATAGGTGATATTTAAAGTGTTTCTGACTCTATAGTCCCTTCGTAATAATTCTGTGGACTCCTACTCCCTTCCTATCAGGTTGTGGCAATAATCCAGAGAGCACTATTGACTTTGGATATAAGATGATTAAGATCAATGGAAATACAGTAACTGTATAGAAATGTGTAACACAGGGCTAGGCAGTGGCTTGGCAATAATGCAACTTAACCTACATGAGGAGGCCTCGGGATTGTGTCCCAGTATTTCCCACGTAGGTGTGTGTGTCCCTGATCCAGCCTGACTGAGTCTGGGGTGGATCATGGCGTGAAAACTCTGTTTGGAGTGTCTGATTCTTTCTTCTTCTAAATAAATAATTATATAAATAAATAGATAGACAAAGTTCATAGCTGAAGTTCTGGAAAGTCTTTCATAGACCCAGAAACAGAGGAAGAAAGCCTATTTTCCAAGCACTAAGAGGCAGAGGTCTCAGATGAATCTGTCTGATTCCAAAGTTGCATTCTTTCCATCATACATACCACATTGCCTTTTGAATGTTGCATTTTTATATGCAGTGCAAGAATGAGCAAAACACAGTAAAAGCGCAGCTTAACAGAGGCTCTAAAACAGACTTGAACTTTAGATAAATCAGTTGACATACTGTACTGGGAGAGGGTGATTTGTCATTATTTTAAGCAAGATCTTTCCTGGCAGTCTAAGAGTAATAAAGTATACCCAGCCAGCGCAGAATTGAAAAGGCTAAATAGTTATCCTAAGTTCCTACTTCCCAGCTAGGTCTGGGAGAGGTTGAGAATTCTCCTTGCCCTGGGATGAGCTTATAAATTTCTTTTGGTAAACTTTTATTTGAAATCTAATATATAGACAAAATAAATCTTAGTAGAGAAGTCAAGCATCTCACAGCCCTTGAATCTGGCTAATGAAAATGTTCATTTCAGTAGGCATTGTAAAATAAATACTTACCAAGGTTTAAAAAAAAGAAAAGAAACCCAGAACATCTAATATGACAATCCAAGAGTGTGGGTAAGGCAGTGCTGACTGGGAATTGGCACATCTGCCCTACTCCTCCATTGGTGGAGATATATATATTTGGAGAGGTTTTTGCTATAGGGCTTGTGCACTTGCCAGAAAGAGAGAGAGAGACAGAGAGACAGAAAATGAGAAATCACCGCCCCCCAGGGGGATGGCCACGCAGCAATCCCTTCTCCTCCATTCTCCTCTTAAGATCTTGGGCATGCACACACATGCGCCCGGTGTGATTTTAAGTCACCGGGCCTGGGACTCGAACTGTGGTCGACTACATGGGAGTCCAGCGACATAGCCATTACGCTAACTGCTGGTCCCTCCATTGGTGGATACTTTTTCTTTTTTTGGAGAGGTTTTTGCTATAGGGCGCGTACGCTCACCACAGAGACAGAGAGACAGAAAGCAATAAATCACCCCCCCGAGGGGATGGCCATGCAGCAAACCCTTCTCTTTCATTCTCTTCTCAGGATCTTGGGCACACACACACATGTGCCTGGCATGAGTTTAAGCTGCCGGGTCCCAGACGCGAACCGCGGTCGACTACGTGGGAGTCCAGCAACATAGATAGCCATTATGGTAACTGCTGTTCCCTCTATTGGTGGATTTTGGTACCAACTGAGAATTTGTCTTTCCGTTTTGCTAAATTTATTTATATGTGTTTAACCACCCTTGCCGTGAATTCTAGCTTTCATGCCAACCTTCTCTGAAGTGTTTTTATGTCTTAGTAAGATATTAAATTGACCCTTAGCATTTTAGAAGGAGTCTAATTTAAGATAAACACTACCTTAGCAGTTTCCTTAACTTTGAAGCATGTATATTTAGGAAAGGGGAAATACAGATAAAGGACACCAAGAAATGACAGGATTCGCTTGGGAATCTCATTATTATTCAGCCTTCCTAAATTCTTTGCAACTGTACAATTTATTAAGGTCCTGGAGAAAGTACTGTTTTTCTCATACAGTCAGAACTTTGGGTGCACAGATTACTGAGCCAGATCACTCATGTTCGTGTATCTATACATGCTTGTACGGTGTGTGTTCTTGCTGCCCTTACTCTGAGTCACTCTAGGTTCTCAGAATGGTACAGAATTAAAGACTCCATTTATACTCAAATGTTGGCTTCAGTTCCTTGCGATGACCATGAGTTCTACTTTCCTAGGAACAAATGAGTAGAAGTGGGCAGGGTTAAAGAAAACCGTGAAGATTTATATATCAGTTGATATACAGGTAGAGAGGCGCTTTTATTATTATTATTATTCCTGGTAGTACAAAGATAAGCAGCAGGAACCAGCAGATGGTGTAATCGTTACGTCCCTGGACTTCCACGTAATCGACAGTGATTCGAGTCCTGGACCCAGTGGCTTAAACTCATCCCAGGCACATGTGTGTGCGTGCCCAAGATCCCAAGAGGAGAATGGAGGAGAAGGATGGCAGCGTGGCCATTGCCCCTGGGGGTGATTTCTCGCTTTCTGTCTCTCTGTCTTTGTCTTTCTGGTGAGCACACACACCCTATAGCAAAAACCTCTAAAAAAAAATAATAAAAAAGAATGCCCCACCTGAGTCACTCCTGAGGTGGTAAGATGGTGACACCTTTGTTATGGGGGGGAGCGGTAGTTCCTAAAAGAAAATTGCCGAGCAGACTATGTGGGATACCTGGGCACAATACCAAAGCTCAGGAAAACTAAGCTCCACTCCTAGTTTCACAGGCACAAGGTGCTGAGTACCGAGTCCATGGCGCATAAACATCTGCCGACCACAGAAACTTGAGCGTGTGCTCTAAATCCCAGAACCTGTGCTCTTTTTCCGACATGGGTAGCCTCCCCGTTTTTTGAGAAAAATGCTGCACTACCCCAACATTCTCAAGGTGAAGAGGCTTCACATGTGGATGGATATAGAAAATTGAAATATAAAAATCGCAATTCTTACAACATGCTCCAAGATACTGCCCTATTGCCAGGTGCTTTCTATTACTCTGCTTGTTAAGAGTCAGGCAGTTGATCTTGTCCATACTGCAGACCTGAAGCATTCTCAGTGCGCTCGGCCCACCCACGTCAGAGGCAGTTTAGCTCAGGAAGACTGACGGGCACAGGGCCCTGAGCTGCTACTGTTTCTGCGTCGTTCATCTACCGTGTTTGGTCTCCTCTGCTTTTCTCAGATTCAACCCTATAAGGGATCCAGATTCGAACTAGTGAGGAAACGAGTGGCTAGTACATGCTTCTCCTCCATTCTCCTCTTAAGATCTTGGGCATGCACACACATGCGCCCGGTGTGATTTTAAGTCACCGGGCCTGGGACTCGAACTGTGGTCGACTACATGGGAGTCCAGCGACATAGCCATTACGCTAACTGCTGGTCCCTCCATTGGTGGATACTTTTTCTTTTTTTGGAGAGGTTTTTGCTATAGGGCGCGTACGCTCACCACAGAGACAGAGAGACAGAAAGCAATAAATCACCCCCCCGAGGGGATGGCCATGCAGCAAACCCTTCTCTTTCATTCTCTTCTCAGGATCTTGGGCACACACACACATGTGCCTGGCATGAGTTTAAGCTGCCGGGTCCCAGACGCGAACCGCGGTCGACTACGTGGGAGTCCAGCAACATAGATAGCCATTATGGTAACTGCTGTTCCCTCTATTGGTGGATTTTGGTACCAACTGAGAATTTGTCTTTCCGTTTTGCTAAATTTATTTATATGTGTTTAACCACCCTTGCCGTGAATTCTAGCTTTCATGCCAACCTTCTCTGAAGTGTTTTTATGTCTTAGTAAGATATTAAATTGACCCTTAGCATTTTAGAAGGAGTCTAATTTAAGATAAACACTACCTTAGCAGTTTCCTTAACTTTGAAGCATGTATATTTAGGAAAGGGGAAATACAGATAAAGGACACCAAGAAATGACAGGATTCGCTTGGGAATCTCATTATTATTCAGCCTTCCTAAATTCTTTGCAACTGTACAATTTATTAAGGTCCTGGAGAAAGTACTGTTTTTCTCATACAGTCAGAACTTTGGGTGCACAGATTACTGAGCCAGATCACTCATGTTCGTGTATCTATACATGCTTGTACGGTGTGTGTTCTTGCTGCCCTTACTCTGAGTCACTCTAGGTTCTCAGAATGGTACAGAATTAAAGACTCCATTTATACTCAAATGTTGGCTTCAGTTCCTTGCGATGACCATGAGTTCTACTTTCCTAGGAACAAATGAGTAGAAGTGGGCAGGGTTAAAGAAAACCGTGAAGATTTATATATCAGTTGATATACAGGTAGAGAGGCGCTTTTATTATTATTATTATTCCTGGTAGTACAAAGATAAGCAGCAGGAACCAGCAGATGGTGTAATCGTTACGTCCCTGGACTTCCACGTAATCGACAGTGATTCGAGTCCTGGACCCAGTGGCTTAAACTCATCCCAGGCACATGTGTGTGCGTGCCCAAGATCCCAAGAGGAGAATGGAGGAGAAGGATGGCAGCGTGGCCATTGCCCCTGGGGGTGATTTCTCGCTTTCTGTCTCTCTGTCTTTGTCTTTCTGGTGAGCACACACACCCTATAGCAAAAACCTCTAAAAAAAAATAATAAAAAAGAATGCCCCACCTGAGTCACTCCTGAGGTGGTAAGATGGTGACACCTTTGTTATGGGGGGGAGCGGTAGTTCCTAAAAGAAAATTGCCGAGCAGACTATGTGGGATACCTGGGCACAATACCAAAGCTCAGGAAAACTAAGCTCCACTCCTAGTTTCACAGGCACAAGGTGCTGAGTACCGAGTCCATGGCGCATAAACATCTGCCGACCACAGAAACTTGAGCGTGTGCTCTAAATCCCAGAACCTGTGCTCTTTTTCCGACATGGGTAGCCTCCCCGTTTTTTGAGAAAAATGCTGCACTACCCCAACATTCTCAAGGTGAAGAGGCTTCACATGTGGATGGATATAGAAAATTGAAATATAAAAATCGCAATTCTTACAACATGCTCCAAGATACTGCCCTATTGCCAGGTGCTTTCTATTACTCTGCTTGTTAAGAGTCAGGCAGTTGATCTTGTCCATACTGCAGACCTGAAGCATTCTCAGTGCGCTCGGCCCACCCACGTCAGAGGCAGTTTAGCTCAGGAAGACTGACGGGCACAGGGCCCTGAGCTGCTACTGTTTCTGCGTCGTTCATCTACCGTGTTTGGTCTCCTCTGCTTTTCTCAGATTCAACCCTATAAGGGATCCAGATTCGAACTAGTGAGGAAACGAGTGGCTAGTACATGTAAAATATTTTTAATCTGCCTTAGCTTCTAAAAATCAAATTGGTTTTTACTTTTCCCGCCAAGTGAAAAAGAGAGAGAGAAATCTGAAAAGCATCAAGCGCAGAGAGAGACGTCTGTGTTTATACTCCAAAACCATGTCCTTTTTCTAGTGTCCACAAAGGGAGAGCTTTATTTTTAATGTTGGATTCTAAGCCCCATTGTCCCATCTGGCTCCTCTATAAAAAGGAAAGGAGGACAGATACTTTTCCTTATGATCTAGGATTCCTGGGGAAAGACTGGGGCACCCTGACTGGCTTAGAGGCACATGTGTGACTTCCATTAACATTAATGGTAGAGCTTTTTACTGAAATAACAGACTCCATGTTTTAAATGCTTGCGTGACGATCATCACAAAGCTGGCAAAGGTCTTTTTGTTTTATGCAGCTATGCCCACTGTTGCAGGACTAGGCTGTCTTTTCAAAACAGTTCATCCATCCAGGCACTTCTGGAAGCTGGTACAGAAAAAGATGTCATGGAAAATCAATGCACTATACCAGGCCTGGTTTATCTTCCAGCATCAGGGAGGAGGCTTTCAGACAACTCTAGTTACAACTTTTCTCGTAAAAGAGAAAGACGAAGCTCATTGAAAAGCTCCTCGGGGCTCTAACTTTTCTCCAGTAGGTTAGAAGTGAAAAACAGAGAATGTATTGCTTTTAAATTTGCAAAGACTGAGAAACACTCATGAAGTATTGTGGACACAATAAACACCTGGGTGGTGGTAGTTGTTTTTTTGTTTTTGTTTTTGAGAGTTTGTTTTTTGGGTTTTTGTTTTGTTTTGGTTTGGTTTTTGGTTTTTATTTTGTTATAGGGTACGTGTGCCTGCCAGAAAGACAGAGAGAAACATAGAGACAGAAAGTGAGAAATCACCCCACAGGGGGATGGTCACACGGCAATCCCTTCTCCTCCATTCTCCTCTCAGGATCTTGGGCAACACAGACACGTGCCCGGCATGAGTTTAAGCCACTGGGTTCAGGACTCAGACTGCAGTCGGCTACATGAGAGTTCAGCAACATAGCCATTATGCTAAGTGCTGATCCTGGTGGTGTTTGTTTTTAATTTTGTATTTAATACATAAACAGAATGACACTTTATGTGTATGTTCACTTCTGAATAAGAAAGAAAAACTTTAACATTTAGGTAAAACTATTTCGGGTAGGAAGAAATATTACTGGTTTTAAGATTCAATGAATCATACAAACTAGTCTTTCAAAGTCACGTTTGCAGGAGTTACTAAAGACATGAAGGGAAGAAGAAATGACTGAAATTAATTCTGAAAACGAAGCCCCGTCAAAATGAGAGATACTACACTAGCTTACATTAAATGAAAAATCACTCATCTGGCATAAAGCGAATAGAATAAATCAATGTTCAAAAGGAATACGGAGAACAAATATTTCTAAAAATTGTTTTTGTTTAAAAAAAAAATGAAAAAGACCAATCCTGTGCGGCTAACCAGCTGGGGACATTCCAGATCAGTTTACCAGGTGTGTTTGCCACCTCTCACGGGCTCGCTCTACATCTCGCGAGAGTTGCGTGCCTGAGCTACCGGCTGCGCTCCAGCTTCCCAGCGTTCTGCACCTCCCTGTCCAGTCTGGTGCTGTCCCAGCTCTCTGTGGATGACCAGAGAAGACCCAGCACCCACCTCCTCCCCTTGGCCTTGCAGATGCCCATCTCCAGAGTCCTTTTAGATTTGTCTCAGACTGTGGATAAGCCTGCATGAGCCTGGAGAAAAGGGACCTACGGGGTTACAGGATGCTCAGAAGAGTTGAGGGGGCTCTGGGTGTGTCACAGCTGACCAGGGCATCCTCTTAGAGGACACTTTTAGAAACTACAAACAAGGTCAGAAGCTGACAGGACAACCACATATCCGTTCGTTTTATTTAAGAAGACACTCCCATCCTGAGTGTATGACCCCGCGACTGTGTTGCCAGCAAGTTGAGATGAAAAGGGGACATGTCCGTGACTTGAGGATAATCCGAAAGGCTAAGAGCTGCTGGGTATTTTCCAGGTTACAGATATTTTCTCCATGGCGTCATGGATTCGCAATGACTGCTGAGAAAGGATGGGAGGAATACACACCTTTCACATTTCCAAAAGAAATGTCAGTATGTTTGGTGGTAACTGGGTTGGTTTGTGTCTGGCAATAAGATCAGGTCTTTGATCTCATTTGGCAAATCTGTCAGGTAACAAAGGTGCATGGGGAACAGATGCTGTGGGAAATATCACAGAGATGGAAAACACAGTCTTTCTTTACCTTCAGGTGCTTGAACTCTACCTGGGAGGACAAGACATGGACGCAAGGTTGTATAGGACAATTTCTAAGCAAGATATTCCAAGGTATATGTGGACAAATTTTATACATCTTGGAGGCCAAGAAGAAATGTAAAAAATTTCCAATTACCGGGACCAGCAGTTAGTATAATGGCTATGTTGCTGAACTCCCATGTGGTCAACCACGGTTGGAATCCCGGACCCAGTAGCTTGAACTCATGCTGGGCATGTGTGCGTGTGCGTACATGCCCAAAATCCCAAGAGGAGAATGGAGGAGAGGGATTGTGGCGTGGCCATCCCCCCTGGGGGGTGATTTCTCACTTTCTATATCTCTGTCTCTCTCTGTCTTTCTGGTGAGTGCACACGCCGTATAGCAAAAACCTCTTGAAAAAATAAATTCCATTTACCGCTCTCCAAGAGCTGAACATTGGGAGCTTACTCACAGCTGGGCTCATCTATTTATTAGATGAGCAACTTACAAGCAGAAAAGGTTGGGGTGACAGGAAGGAGACCTCAGGCACCAGCTCTCAGGCCGGAGGTGGAGCAGGTCTGTCCACCTGTCTGCTTCTTTGCTTTGCTTCTTAATGTCTTTACAGCTGCCCAGACCCCTAGGAGACAGGACTGCCCATGCCTGGTTTTTGCCATTTCAGCCTTCCATGAATAATCTGTGGGGCTGATCTTCAGGGAACATTAAGTTAATCCCATGTTCAAAGTTCTCTCAAGTCTTGTTGCTGCCTCTCTTATGGGGAGGTGGCAGTGTCTTTTTACCCTCCAATATCTCTAGCGCCTATTACAGTATCTGCTGTTTAAGCTCAAATATCAACTTGTAAAATGGACCTATGATTCTCCAAAATCGGAAAACTCCATTTCATGATCTAACTCTGCCAGTACCTCATCCTGCTTTTCATCACCTCCTCTTACCACTTAGACTTGGCTAAAACCAACTCTGTGTCAGGTCTCCTGTTTCTCGCTCATACTTTTCTCCCAAAGATCTACTCACCTAAATTCTCCTCACCTGCCTCTCCAACTTTCAAGTCATAAGTCACCTCCTCCATGAAACGTTCCCTGATCACCTCAGGCTCTTTTTAATTTTTTTAATTTATAATTCATGCCATCTACATAGCTGTTTAAAAAGTACCCTGCATTATGAGGTGTGTCTAAGCAGGGTTTGCTTTCCTTAGCACCAGACCAGTAATTACACACAGGACGAATTGAGCAAGCATATGTTGAATAAACCAATGACAGCATTGCCGCCCGCCCCTCTCACTGCCAAGGCTGGAACGGCAGAATGGTAGCGAGCAAGTTTAACTCGCAGCAGTAGAGGAAGAAGAGGAGTAGGTCAGATGGGGGAGTTTAGTTATTGCATGTGACTTTACCTACCAGAGCCGTGCGCCCACGGCTGTCCTGCAAGAACCCTTCCTGCTGTCGCCAGCTTCCACAGGGGCAGATGCAGCACCTGCTCACCAAGCATCACATCTACCTCAGGATGCGTGTGATACTGAAGATGAAGCCGAATCTCCACAGTGGGCTCTCTGACCCCACGTAACAGGCAAGCTGGATTTTATTCCATTGTCCGTTTCAAAGTGAGCCTGGCCACCATTCCAGGAGGCATCTCAGAAAGGAGTAACACCTGCCCTCCTCTCGCTATGGATCCTGTTAATGCAGCTGCCCTTCAGAAGTCTCTGCATCTATAAGAAAGGGCAGTGCATGGACTGGAGGCATTCGTAAAACACTTTTTTTTTTTTTTTTGAGAGGTTTTCGCTATAGGGCACATGCGCTCACCAGAAAAACAGAGAGAGACAGAGAGATAGAAAGTGAGAAATTGCCCCCCAGGGGGGATGGCGATGCCAAAATCCCTTCTCTTACATTCTCCTCTCGGGATCTTGGGCACACACGCACATGCTCCTGGCGTGAGTTTAAGCCATCGGGTCTGCAACTCAAACCACAGTCGACTACATGGGAGTACAGCGACATAGCCATTACGCTAACTGCTGGTCCTATAAAACATTTTCTTCAGGAGTAGTTTCAAAATACTCCGTGAGGACATTTATCAAGGGTTTCTGATGGGTTGAATTTGAAAGGTATATAATAATATATTTCTATAAATGTGTCACTATCGTGCATAGGGGGTGGATGTGGAAATAAATGGAAAGTGTATGTGGGAAAAGCTTATCAATGGTCATACTGGAAATTGGAATTTTGTGGTATAAATGTTTAAAATAAGGCAGAGGGCCAGTGGGGTGGGATTAGTTAGGAATGTGGGGGAACAGAATTAAAGGGACTACTGTTAACTCGTAGGTCTATTCCGGATCACCTCCCACTGGCCGACATCCTGTCCCAGCAGGGACTTGTCCATTGTGTAAGTGAATGAGAGTGTTAGTCCCTGAGGGACCCTCAGCTCTCCTTGTCACTTAATTCTGGACTCGTTGTACTCCTGCAGAGAGCCCTGCCCATTTCCTCGCTGTGCAATTCAATCATTCAGGAACTGGTTTTTTTTTTCCAACAGAGAAAGAAGCTTGTCTAAAATCCAGTTTAAACAAAGCTATCGAAATTTTAATGGGCTAGAACTAGATCAAATTCAGTAGCCCATGGTTCTCATGAACCAAAATACCATCTACTTACCTGCTTCAGACTCTCTACTAGAGTACGATGACATGGCCTGGACATGATTCTCAGCTCTGAAAAGCTTACGTGAATGGCTCATGCCTTGTAATAAGAACTTGGGGAGCATTCTTGCCCCTTGTTTTAAGAATGTGCTGTCTGATCAGCCTGCAGATGTGAGAAGTTGGGGCTCCCTCTACCCCTTGGGAATACAACTTCATATGTGCATTTTTTACCTCAATGATTGGACTTCAATGAAAACCTAGGAGTTTGACAGACATGGTGAGAGCTTAGGTGGTGACACAGTGAGACAGGGCTACACCCTGTTAGCCTCTGAGTTCCCAAGCCTCTCGGCTCACACCAGTACTGCCATCTAAAGCCAGGGGTCTCTCCGGAGGTGGTTAATCCAGCTTCTCTAGAGAGAACCACGCATAGAAAGCTGCATCTCAATCATTAATTTGACGTGACTTTCTAGAGAGGCCTATTTTCATCCTAACTGAGCAACCAGACTTCCAAACTTTTGGAATTCACTATATGTTTAACGTACCTTGCCAACAGAGTGTGAGCATTGAGAACCTAGGAAAAAATAGATTATTTTTGTATGGCAATCTATGTATGAAGGCATACTTCGATTATCTCCTTATTTTCACCAACCAGAACAAGTGTTTTCAGGCAGAAACTCTGGAAAGTTCTTAGTGTATATTTGCTTGGTGGGTTAAAGGCACTTGAAAATCTGCCTCTATGCTGACTTAAGATTTCCTGCATACACCAAGAGCAAGCAAATAGTCTCTGCATTTGTTTGCCTTTACAGCTCTATTTTTTTCTCCCAGTTTGCTAGAGAGTGTATGTGCTCACCAAAGAGAGAGAGAGAGAAAGAGAAGTGTGAGAAAGTGCCCTCCCCCCAATGGAGAACAGCAATACCGAAGTCTCTTCTCCTCCCTCTCTCCGCCCTCAGGACTTTGGGTACATACGTACATGTGTACAGCTTATTTCTCTTTTTTTTCTTTTCTTTTTCTCTTTTTTTTTTTTTTTTGGAGAGGTTTTTGCTATAGAGCATGTGCGCTCGCCAGAAAGACAGAGAGAGACAGAGAGACAGAAAGTGAGAAATCACCCCCCAGGGGGGATGGCCACGCCACAATCCCTTCTCCTCCACTCTCCACTCAGGATCTTGGGCACGCATGCACACGCGCCCGGCGTGAGTTTTAAGCCACCAGGTCCAGGATGCGAACCACAGTCGACTACACAGGAGTCTAGCAACATAGCCATTAACACTAACTGCTGGTCCCAGAAATGTCTTATTGATGTGGTTGATGAATACATCACAGATGAGCTCCAAATGCTGATTCTCCATTTAAAGCAAAAGCAATGAGTGTTGTTATTAGTATTTTTGTGAATATAAAAAATCCACAACAGCAGCATTTCCACCATCTTCACAGTAGTGGAGGTGTCTGTTTCTTGAAAACAACATATTCTTTTTTCATTCTGAATAATAGAAGTTAGAAATTCTTAACCTAATAACAATACAAAACAAAACACACCAACTGGGGATTAATTGATTAAGATTGGCTCAGGGGCCAAACGATGGTACAGCTTTAGGAGAGAAAAGAAGCAAAACATTTAAGGGATACAAAAATGGGGCAATTATCTGTTGATGATAATGTGTGAGAACATCTTTGATTGAACTGATGCACAATGCATCCTTGCTAGGAAAATTCATTTTGCATGCTATAATGATATACAGTGATTGAAAGTACTAAAAAAAAATGTTTTTAAAGTGCAATATTCTGAGAGGCTGACTCAACGTGGGAAGGTTTCCAGTTCACGGCTGAAGACCTCCCTGGGTACACCAAGCACATGTGTGCCCATGCTCCCAGCAGGCTGAAGCTGGGGGTAGATCATGTAATCAGCACCTTAGAGAGACGCTGCTATCTCTTTCTGTCTGTCTTTCTCATGGAATAAATAAACAAACTTGGAGGGAGAAAAAATCGAAACAAACCTTTAAATAAATTAAGTAGGCCCAACCATGAGTCACATGGGAGGCTCAGATCCTGCGCAACCCAAACACACTGTGCTTGCCATGATTCTGCCTGGCTGAGAGACTAGTAGGATTGCTGTGATCTCTAACAAGGGTTTCTCTCACGTATTAAAAAAATAATAATTTTAAAAAAATAATGCCTACATTTCCTAGATTTCAGGTTACTATACAGAAAATCTAGTGTGTTGTGAGGGAACATAGATTATTCCAGTCAGAGCCAAGCAGGAAACGACCCTTCCCCACCAGGTAGGTGACAAATGTGCCACCTACCACTGCATTGTGGAGAACGCTGATGTCACAAGAGAGAGACTGCCACAGAGGACACCCACGCAGAGAGGCAGAGCTGGGGCCCCAGTGGCCACTTTCATTCACAAGCCCATGAGATACTCTCCCCTCACAGAAGATTATGGCAGAAAGAAGTCTGCAGCGATCTGTTGAAAGTACTCAGGAGGTCAAGGCTGCACTTTGAGCAAGTATGTAAGCAAAAAGCTAAGTGCCTGTGACGACGAATAAACTGCCCTGCGGAAAGAGCAATTGGCTAGAAAACAATGTGCAGCACAAGGAAAGATCCCAGAAAACTTGCGTGTCCCTTTGTCACATGGCCTCAGGGCAAGTGACACTTCCTCCGTGAGGACGTCAGGAAGTGTCTGTGTTTTCTATGCAAAAACGCGTCATGACTTCTGTTGTGTGTAAATAACGGACGTGACTTCCTTTACCAGTCTGACTATCAAAAATGGTCACCCAGTTTTATTTTCCCTTCATGAAGTACTCGTACCTCCATTTATCCTCATGAGTAGGAAGTTGAAGCATCCTCTTAGGGGTCTCTCCTGGAATCTAGGAGCCAGGAGATTAGTTCCAAAGGAGCCAGGCTGCTATGAAGACAGAGTGAGGCACCGAGAACACCAGCAGTTCTCCGGTCTCTAGATCTTACTCAATGCCATGAGTTTTTGTTTGCTCTTTTGTCCTATCGTGATTAGAGAATGGCTACCCCTTGGTGCTCTGAGGAATAAAAAGGTGCAATTGAATGTCATCCCTGTCATTCATCTTGGTTATGAAACGAAACCTGGGACCATCAAAGGGCGTTTTGGGGCAGTGGCCCCTGGGATGCAGAGAGGCTGTACACAGATGCAGGCATGCCACAGTGTCCTGGAGGAGCTGGAGTCACCAGGCAGTCTATCCACTTACTGCCTGTCAACCCCACAAGGGCGGGGACTGTTGACCTCTTATCCCTGTGTGACTGCTCCATAGCACCATTCCTGGAGGATTATAAGTGTTCAATAAACAGCTATTGAATGCATGAGTGAGCCCTTCTGTAAACTAGGCTGTAAAAAGCTTCTCTAAAGTTTTATATAGATATCCCCATGAGTGCTAGAGAATAGCAAGCATTTATTCAGATGCAGGGGTCTTCAAATGCATACTGTGAAAAGTCTATGCATGGAGCCAGCCGGTGACATGGTGGTTAAGGAGGTTGGATCCCACACGGTTGACTTTTGTCTTGGATCAGGCAGCGTGAAAACTGAGCAGGGTATGTGTGCCTGCCTAAAATCCCAAGAGGAGAATGGAGTAGAGGGGATCGCAGTTAGGCCATTCCCCTGGGGGTGATTTCTCACTCTCCCTTTCTGGATCTCTCTCTCTCTCTCTCTCTGGCAAACACAAGCACCTCATGGCAAAACTAATAAAAACAAATAAATAAATACTATGCATGTATTTCAAATATATTTGCACCAAAATAAACTCGTACTTTAACTCACTTTCCTACACACTTTTTGAAATACACTCATATTCCTAAGATAGCTAAAATATTATGATTCACATATTGAGGTTCAAGATGAATAAACTGGGACCAGCAGTTAGCGTAATGGCTATGTCACTGGACTCCCATGTAGGTGACCGAGGTTCAAGTCCTGGACACAGTGGCTTAAACTAATGCCAGGTGTGTGTGTGTGTGCATGCCCAAGATCCCGAGAGGAGAATGGAGGAAAAGGGATTGTGGCATGGCCATCCCTGGGGGGGGGGGGGGGGGTGGAGTTGATTTCTTCCTTTTTGTCTCTCTGTCTCTCTGTCGAGTGCACACGCCCTATAGCAAAAATCTCTCAAAAAAAAAAGATGAATAAACCAAGGCCCAATGAGTATAACTACATTGCCCAAGGTCACACATCCCTAGGAGGACTCAGGGACAGGATTCAAATCAAGGAGTCAGTCTTCAGTCTAGACCTGAAACCCCTGTACTGCTAGACCATATGATTATACCCAGCACAAGATGAGACCAAAGTCTACAATTAGGCACAGAATTGTGTCCAGGGAGAGGCCACCTATGGCTACAAGCCTTAACATCTGGGACCTGTGGCTCATCACTCCCCCCTCACCCCCCAGTCACCTTTGGATTTCAGGTTTGTATCTTGGGGCTTTAAGACAAACTTGTGCCCCTCCCCACCCCATCTGGAGACCGGGTGAAGCAAACAGCCTGGCTGGACACCAGGCTGCCTGTGGCTGCAGGCCCTAAGAGCTGGGACCAGTGGCTCATCACCCCAACACTCGCCTTTGGACTCTCACTATTCGGTGTTTTGAATAGCACATGGCGCGCACTGCACAATATTTTCTTTGCTCCTGAGGTGAAGCTCAGCAGCGCAGTTGGAGGCACACCTGTTCTTTAGAAACAGGGAGGACTTTGAGTCGCTCAGGACCAGTGACAACAGTGAAGGGTACTGGTGTGCAACAGAAAGGCAGACCAGAAGAGAGATCGCCAATTTTCTACTCCTGCACACCTTTGAACACTCAGAGGTTCCTTGAATAATTTAGAAAGGAACGTATAGATCACCAGATGACTAGGAACAATCACAGAAGCACAAGAAATATGAGCAACCAAAAGAATGTCTCTCCCCCAAGGGAAAACATCAATTCCGTGTCACCCACAGACAACACAATGGAAGTCGTGGGCATGTCAGATAAGCAATTTAGAATATTTGTAGTGACTAAACTAATTGAGATGCAAGAGAAAAGAGACAATGAGCTCCAGGAGATGAGGAAGTCTTTTCATGGCTTTAAAGAAGAAATAGACACCTTAAAAAAGAGTCAAACGGAAATGTTAGGGATGAAGAATGTGATACAGGAAATTAAAACCTCCCTCAAAAGTATTAAAAGTAGATTAGATCATGCAGAAGATCAAATCTCAAATGTAGAAGACAAAACCTCTGACCTAGAAAAAAGTATCAAGAATTGAGAAACCAACCAAGAAAAATGAGGATAATATATGAGAAATACTGGATACCATCAAGTGCCCCAACATCCAGAAAATGATGTCCCAGAACAGGAAAAAAATAATAAGGGCATTGATCATTTATTTCATGAAATCCTGGAGGAAAACATTCCAAAACAAGAGAGGCATTCAAATATCCAGACCCAAGAAATACAGAGGACTTCAAACAGAATTAACCCAAGAAGATCCTCTCCAAGGCACATCACAGCCAGATTGGCAAAAACAACAGACAAATACAAAATACTAAAATTGGCAAGGGGGAAACATCAAGTTACTTACAAAGGTTACTCCATCAGGCTAACGTCAGACCTCTCGTCAGAAACAATGCACGCAAAGAAAGAGTAGGGAAATAAAGTCAAAGTGTTAAATGAAAAACAATTTCAACCAAGAATACTATACCCAGCAAGATTATGCTTCATATGGGAAAAAAAAAGATAAAACATTCTCAGATAAATAAACCTAAATGAATTTACCAACTCCAGGCCAGCTCTTCAAGAGATTCTGAAGGTAGTGCTATACCAGGAAAACTAAAAAGTCAGGTGGACAGTTATAAGAGAACAAAAAAACAAACCAAGAAAATAGCTCACTTAATGATAGGAACAAGTCTGGAAATATCAATAATAACATTGAATGTTAATGGATTAAATTCTCCAACTAAGAGACCCAGACTGGCTGAATGGATAAAAAAGCAGAAACCCTCTATCTGTTACCTACAGAAATGCACTTATGGATAAAAACACACATAGACAAAAAGTGAAGGGCTGGAAAAAGATATTCCATGCAAATGGAAATAAAAAAAAGGCTGGAGTTGCGATATTGATTTTGAACAAAACAGGCTTCAAGACAGAGACTGTAAGAAGAGACAAAGAAGGGCATATATTATAGTAAATGGGTTAGTCCAGCAAGAAGACATAACACTTATAAATATATATGCACCCAACTCAGGAACACCTAAATATGTGAAGGAAAGACTGCTGGAGCTAAAAAGAGAGAAAGGGAGCAACACTATAATTGTTGGGGATCTCAAGACCCCATTATCTCCTTCAGACAGATCTTCTAGACAAAAAAATAAAGAGAGAGATACAGGACCTAAATGATACTATAAATCGAATGGGCTTGATATATATCTATAGAACTTACCACTCTAAAGCTACAAAATATACATTTTTCTCACCCCAGCATGAAACCTTTTCAAAGACTGACCACATGATAGGACACAAATCAAGCCTTTACATATTCGAAGGCACAGAAACTATACCCAGCATCTTCTCTAACCATGATGGAATTAAACTCAATATTAATTTCAAAAAATACCTTAAAAAATATACAAACACAGGGAAACTGAACAACCTACTTCTGAATGACTTCTTAACTATTGAAGAAATTAAGTCTGAAATAAAATTTATGGAAACAAATGATAGAGTACACTAGTTTCCATAATCTATGGGACATGGTAAAAACAGTTATAAGAGGGAAATTCATCGCAATTAGTGTGCATGAGAAAAAGATGGGAAGGTGGCAAATGGACAACATAACATCATGTCTCAGGGAATTTGAAAAACAACAAGAAAAGAATGCCAGTTGAAAAGAAATCATAAAGATTCAAACGGAAATAAATGAAATAGAAAATGAACGAACCATACAGAAAATAGATGAAAGCAAAAGCTGGTTCTTTGAAAAGATTAACAAGATCGACACACTTAGCTAGACTGATAAAGAAGAAGAAAAAAGAAACCAAATAAATCAAATACGTGATTAAACAGGCAACATTACAACAGACACAATAGAAATACAAAACATCATTAGAGGATACTATGAGCAACTATATGCCAACAAACAAGAAAACATGGAGGAGATCGACCAATTCCAGGATGTATATAATCTCCCAAGATTGAATCAGAAGGACATAGAAAACCTGAATAGACCCATAACAAGCCATGAGATTGAATCAATAATAAATAACCTCCCGACAAAGAAAAAGCTCATATCTGAATGGCTTCACTTCTGAATTCTACAAAACTTTTAAGGAAGAGTTAACCTCTATCCTACTAAAATTATTTCTAAAGATCCAAAAGGAAGAAAACCTTCCAAATTCATTTTATGAAGCCTCCATCATCCTCATTCCCAAAACAGATAAGAACATGACAAAAAAGGAAAACTGCCGGGGTCCAGCCTCGGCGTGGGTGGGTTATCTCGACGAAGGTGGCGAAGGTGAACAGAAGACAGAGGCCTCGATGCCTTTCATGCACGTCCTATGCCGGACACCCCTCAGAGATCGCTCTCTAAGGAGTGATGACTGCTAGGAATCATCGTGCGTTTTTATTGAAAACGTGTTACATGCAAGTAAAGGGAGAGGGGCTAGTGTTTCAATTAACAGCTCATAAAGTTTTTAACAATAAAGAACAAAGATTCTATTCAGGGTTGGATTAGAGGTGGGTCTAGTGCAGTTCCTCAATTGTAGGTGGGTCTCCATGGAATGCAGTTTCGGGAAAGCGGTTCCGGTAAGCAGATGCGGCGCAGGAGCCATCTTGTGATTACTGAGAATGGTGCTGAGAAAAGAAAATCTCAAGAATAGATATTAGTTCTTATGGATCTTAATAAAGAATGATACTTATACAGTTTTGTAGGGATCTAAAACTTAATTTGAGGAATCCTAATATATTTATCTATTTCACTTGGAGAGGGCAGAGGTGTCCTGGGCCAGTTTTGGCCTAATCCTATTTTACATAAAG
>NW_006204359.1:394922-413660 GCF_000334495.1 Tupaia belangeri chinensis
GGGGACTTCCTGGAAGATTTTATCATATACTCAGGATGTATAGGAGAGCTATGCAATTCTTTCATAGTAGTAAATTGGGGAGTCAGAGGGGGGTCGCTTCCCAGTGAGGCTGCCTCAATTCTCTGGAGCAAATAGCAGGCAGCCTTGCTGACATGCTAACTGACCCAAGCTTTGTTCCAAGGTCGGGGGGTTCACAACAGTGGCCTTGCCAACGTGTTGATCCAACCGGAAGCGGAGCTCAAAGGTCGGGGGGCTCAGACAGATCCTGGGGCCTCACCGGGTCGGACTCCTCCAGAAAACTACAGACCAAAATTGCTGATGAATATAGATGCAAAAATTTTCAACAAGATACTTGTAAATTGTATCTAACAACATATAGCAAAGATTATTTATCATGACCAGGTAGGCTTTATCCCAGCGATGCAAGGGAGGTTCAATATACACAAGACCATAAATATAATACACCATATTAACAGAAAGATAAAAACAAAATGATCATTTCAATTGATGCAGAGAAAGTATGTGATAAAACATCCTTTCATGATTAAGACTCTCAGTAAGATTGGTATAGAAAGGTCATTTCACAACACAATAAAAGCCATATATGAAAAATCTATAGCTAACATTATACAGAATGGGGAAAAGCTAAAAGCTTTTCCACCAAAAACTGGTACTACACAAGAGTGCCTACTTTCTCCACTGCTTTTCAATATAGTGCAAGAAGTCTTAGCGGATGCAGTCAGAAAAGAGAACAATGTAATAGGCATTCAAATAGGCAAAAAAGAGTTGGAAATATCTTTATTCGCAGATGACATGATGGTATACTTAGAAGACCCAAAGGTTTCCATGAAAAAACTTCTCAAAGTAATAAATGAATACAGTAAAATGGCAGGATGCAAAATCAACTTCCAAAAATCTATAACATTTCTATATACAAACAACAAGTTGAATGAAGAAGACCTGAAGAAAGGAATCCCTTTTACCATAGCCACAAAATGTATAAAATACCTAGGGATAAACCTAACTAAGGAGGTCAAAGACCTTTACAAAGAAAACTATGAAAATCTTTAAAAAATATATTAACAAGGACATAAAAAAATGGAAGGACATCCCATGTTCCTGGATTGGAAGAACTAACTTAAAATGGCAATTCTACCCAAATTAATCTATATATTTAACACAATTCTAATCAAAATACCAGAGATATTCTTCACAGATCTAGAAAAGACAATCATAGAATTTGTCTGGAATCATAAAAGACCCCATGTCGCCAAAGAAATCCTATGCAAGAAGAGTGGAGTGGGCAGCATATCAATTCCTTACCTCAAAATATACTACAAGATTGTGATAATAAGAACAGCATAGTATTGGCACAAAAACAGACAGGTGGACCAATGAAATAGAATAGAGACCCCAAAAATAAACCCCAAAGCTTATAGCCAACTGATTTTTGACAAAGGATACCAGTCAATCCATTGGGAAAAGGAAAACCTCTTTTGTAAATGGTGCTGAAAAAACTGGGTATCCACCTGCAGAAAGATGAAACTGAATCTCCATCTTTCATGATTAACAAAAATCAACTTGAAATGTGTCAAAGATCTTAACCTAAGACCTCAAACTATAGAACTACTGGTTTACTACACTGGGGAAACTCTGGGAGACATTGGGGTAGGAAAAGACTTCTTAAATAAGACTCCTAAAGCACAGGCAACAGTCCCTAAAATAGACAAATGGGACTCTAATGACTAAGAGGTTTCTGCACAGCAAAGGACACAGTAATTAGTGTGAATAAGACAATCCTTGGAATGGGAGAATATTTTTGTAAAATATGTCTCAGAAAGGGACTGATAACCAGAATACACAGGGAACTCAAGTGCTCACTTGAAAAAAAATTGATTAACCCAATTAAAAGATGGAAAAATGAGCTGAACAAAAATCTCTCTAAGGAAGACATATGAACAGCCTAAAAGCATATGAGGAAATGCTCAACATCCTTCATCATAAGGGAGATGCAGATAAAAACCACATGAGATACCACCTCACCTCTCTAAGAATGGCAAAGATTAAAAATACAAAGTGATAAGTGTTGGCATGGATGTGTAAAAGGGGGAATTTTCTTACACTGTTAGTGGGAATTTAAACTGGTTCAGTGGAGAACAATATGGGGGTTCCTCAAAGATCTTCAAATAGAACTACCATTTGATTCAGCAATCCCACTTGTGGGCATGTACCCAAAGGACAGGATAATGCTCAGTCAGAAGAGCACTTGCACATCAATGTTTATTGCAGCATTATTCATGATTGCTAAGATATGGAACTAACCCCAATGTCCACAAACAGATGAATGGATGGAAAAAGTGTGGCACATATATGCTATGGAATACTATTCAACCATAAAAAACAAGACCCTGGCATTTGATAGAAAGTGGTCCCATATGGAGGATCTATTGCTGAGTGAAACAAGCCAGGCTATGAAACAAAGATATTGTATGTATCCACTTAACATATACTGACTCTCCGCACTTTATGGTAGAGATCAAAATATTGTAGGGCATAAAAACAGTGAAAATAGTTAGGTTAACTGAAGACAGTGTGCAATGAGGCAGGAGAAGGGAAGAATACAGAGAAGGAAAGCAAGAGAACAAATAGGCATGGTATTAGTGGGAGACGAAAATGGTTTATTACCTGTTCATTACCTATAGTATTCTCAGTTGGACTGGTCTAAGAAGTATTTTATGTTGGGTAAATTCTTTTTATAAGCCAAATGAAATATAGTGATCAAATGTTTAAAAAAATGAGAATAATAATAATCTGAAAGAAAATGATGAAAAGCTATTTGATGATGATTATGTAGATATTAATGTCTTTGTCTTGGCTAATATACATGTATTCCTCTGGAAAAAGAAATGTAATACACTATAAAGACATAAGTGATTCAATGTCATATAAACAAAACCATGATAATAAATAACATTTTTCAAAAATTGTGCCCAGGGAATGACCACCACTTTGAATCATCTAAGGTGACTTCCACAGTCATCACTCCTGGAGGTTGGGAGGTGTCTGGCTACATTGACACCCTGTTCCCTGCTATGACAGCTCCATGGCATTTTTCACTCTGGCTCCTGCACCAGGAACGTTCACTCACTACACGTCACTTTCTGCTCAGAGGTACTCTTTGCCCTCCAGTTGGCTGTACTGAGCTATACTTCCACATGAGCCCTGGTTTCCTAATCCTTATTGTCCTGCCGCACAAGGCGATAGTGGGAACTAGTGGTGGTGGAGAGTTTTCTTTGTTAACAGTATAGAAAAAAATAACCTATAGGGAAAATCCTAAATGAATTCAATATATAAACAATTCTTCTCTGAACACACAAATGCTGTATTTTTCTTTCTGATCAAACATTTCCCTTGACTAAATCAGAGGACAGAATTAAGAAACTTTAGAAATCAATTATGTTATCCCATCTGGTCAGTTTTAGAAAGGTGATTTAGGGGTCCAGCAGGTGGTATGTGGAGGGTGAGGCTCTGGATCCCACATGGTCAGCCTCATGGTTCAAGTCCTGGACTTGATGATTTGAGAATTACAACAGGTGCATGGGCATGCATGTCCAAAATCCCAGGAGGAGAGTGGAGAAGGAATTTCAGATGGCCATCTTCCCGGGGGCGGTTTCTCCCTCCCTCTCTCTCTCTCTCTGTCTCTCTATGGCAAGTGCAAGCACCCTATAGAAATTTTTTTTCTGGCTTAAATGCTGTCTACCTCCTTTGAACTAATTTCTATAACATGATGATTACAATCATAAAAATATATTTGATAGAATATATTTAGTAAAAATGAATAAGGTTTCCAAGGGCAGTATTGAAAATATAGGCTCTATGCCAAAGTTGTATAAGTTAGCAATAGTGAACGGAAATCAGTCTTCTCAGACTATGGGAACACAGGAACATGGGCTAGAACTCTAGGGTCCAAAATGTATTGAGAAATGAGGTGTGATCAGTGTCCACAGAATGTTACACACCCAGAGTCACGTGCAAGTAGAAGCTCTGAGGACAGTCCTACCCTACGTGAGATGTACTGCTTCTCAGGGTTAACTGCTCCCCTGCTACTCGTCCCTCACGACAGAGTGGCACTTAGGACATTTTCTCACACTTGGAGAAATGAGAAAATCATCTCCTATGCTACAGAAGCATTCATTTTTCTTCTTGAGAAGACCAATTTACTAAGAGGACTGTGTTCACATTACCTTTCTATGAACTCTGAAAATAGAAATCTATAGATTTTTTTTACTTAGTCTTTCTGTTTTCCCAAGTGATGGCATGTTTCTGAGTACATATGAGGGTGAACTTGGTCATCATGACTATTGAATATATAAGCAGAAACAGTTTCTTGTTTGCTTGTGGGTTTTTTTTTTTTCTGTATAAAGCATCATGATAGACTTCTCTAAACTTGAGCATTTTTTAAAAAATATGGTCCCAAATGGATTTCTTGAATATTTGAAACCATTTTATATGAAGATGACAATTTCTGAATGTGAATTTAAAAACAGAAAAAGCAAAAAAACTGTTTACTATGAGGACTTATTTTGTATCATTGCATTCAAATTGTAGTATCCATTTACAGTAGAATCCACATGGCTGACCACAGGCTCAGAAACCGAGTCCATCTGGAAACATGAGAGGCATTCAAGATCCTGACCAGCTAGAAGCCTGGGGAAAGAAGATCGCACCATGACAAGACCCTGGTGAGGGTATATGTGAATATGTGTCTCTCTCTCAGAAAAAGAAACAAAAATAAAATGTTTTTAAAGAGATTATTGCACCTACTTAATGACCACAGTAGACTATATATAGCCTCAGCTAGGTGCTCCTTTATAGTATGTTCATTCTACTCACTGAGTTTTATTCCTAAAGTCAGACATGTGTTCACAGATATGTTTATATCAACTGCATTTACTATAGAAAATATGTAGTTTAAGATCTTTTGTGAATCAATAAAATGTGAAAAAAAGACTAAAAAATGAGAAAAGGGTATAAGAGCATGTAATGCAAATGTGATAGGAGAAATGTTATGACTATATTAAGTACATAAAATGCAACAAAAATTACTGCATTCAAATGAGATTTGTTTTAAAAAGTATTTGCAGGGCAGCCCTGTAGCCTAGTGGTTAAAAGAGCCAGATTCTACATGGTCAACCATTGTTCGAATCTTGAGTATGGTGGATTGAAAAACATGCTGGGTACATATGCGTATGTGCCCCAAATCTTGACAGAATAGAGAAACAAAGGAGATGAGATTGCAGCAATGGCCACACCCCACAGGTGAGTGCTTCCTCCCTCTCCTTGTCTCTCTGGGGAGTACACACACCCTCTGCAAATTAAAAAGAAAGAAAGAAAGAAAGAAAGCAAGCAAGCAAGCAAGAAAGAAAGAAAGAAAGAAAGGTATTTGCACGAAAATGTATTTAATATGATTAAATTACAAGGGACAATCTTCATTTCACCTATAATAAGACTGTAGGTTTCTTTAAAAGAAGCATCTTCATACTATAAAAAATAAAATGTTTTTTATGCAATGGATAGGCTTTGACCTTCACTTTTTAAATTTTCTTTTGGGTCAAATTCCAATATAATTTCACAGAAAAATTCCTACTGAAGCTGAGAGAATTTCAATGTAATTTTAAATTGGTGAAGGTTTACCAAAACAATTGTGCTGTAGAGTTATTCTGGAAATGAATCAGACCCAGGAACAAGCAAGCAGATCTTGGACTTTGGAGCAGATATAAGAGGTTTTCTTGAATTCTACTGACTAAAACTTCTGTGTACTAGTTGGGGCCAAGCACCACAAGGTTTCACACCAGTTTCAGAAAGGGAAAAGTTCCTTCAAACTCAATAGTGTCTTTTTCTTTTCTTTTCTCTTAAATTTCCCAGTGGGCACATGCACTCACTGGAAAGAGAGAGAAAGTAAGAAAGCATACCCCATGCCCCTTCTCATCCATTCTCTTCTCAAGGTTTTGAGCATGCACGTGCACACACACACACACACACACACACACACACACCTGGTGTACCCAGTCTCCCAAGCCACTGGATGCAGGACTCAAGTCACACCACCAGCTGGCCCTACAGTACTATTTTAAATAACAGAGAATTACATGAAGGATGGAGGCATAAGGAGAACCCACAGACTTGCTCCTCAACGAAATAAGAGCTGGCGGAAATGATAAAAAAAAAAAAAAAAAAAAAAAAAGTGTATGAAAACTGTCCTAAAAGAATACAGCAATGGGAAAAAGAAAAGGTTATTTTTAAAAATATACTAAATCTCAGTAAGAACAATGACAATATCTCATTTGAAATTTGTGCCACAAACCCAATCCCTGCTCCCCCACCCCCAGCATACCATGATTTAACTTCCACCTAAAGGTTATGACTAAGAGAGGATTCCCACTCACATCTCCCAGTCAAGGGATCCTCAAAGGGCTGCAGAGTCTAAATGTCCAAGCATCACAGCCAGGAAGTCGTGGGCCCCACTGCTCCAACTTACTCATCTACTGGAGGCTGCATGCTGGGAGAGACAAGCCACAGAAACCAGTGCTGAGTGCCCAATACAAAAAGAGGAATGTCACTCCATGTGAAGCAAGTCTGGCATCTAACCACCGCTCAGGGGCTGCAGCTCAAAGACTGGCCCAGGACAAAAGAGAGTTGATAAGAACAAAGGGCACCAAGCTCTACTCAGAAATACTGACCTTATTAGTAAATGGATATGTGGAGAGTCAAGCCTAGACATACTCTGAAAAATGATGGGGATCTTTATGGCAAACAATTCAGTGGAGGCTATTAGCTATATGAGGACAAGTTAAAGGCCTGCTGGCTTATCAAAGTGAACCAAGGAAAGAGACAAGTAAGAACACTAAAAACTGGCCTCAAAACTACCCCTGTAGGATGGCTTGTGGCCTAGTGGTTAAGGTAGTCGGATCCCATATGGCTGACTGTGTGGTTGAAGTCCTTGCCAAAGCAGCTGAATAAAACATGTTTGGCATGTGTACATGTGTGCCCCAAATCATTACATAATGGAGGAAAAGGTATTTGCTATGACCATGTTCCATTACGGTTTGCTTTTTCCCTCTCCTTCTGTCTCTCTGGTGAACACACATACCTCTGGCAATTTTTTAAAAAGGAATTTTTAAACAAAAATAAAACCTACCCCTGCAAAAGGATCTAAATTTAATTGATCAATTGTGGAGCAACTGAAGCCCTAGAGCACCGCCGACCAAGACAGAGCAGTAAGCTAGCCATCCATGGACCCTAGCGGGTGTGGTATCAATGGAGGCAAACAGCTTGGCTGAAAAGTCAAGGAAACAGTCAAAAAGAACTCAGTGCAACCACTGTCATCCCAGGGTGAGTGTGCACATGTCCATGGCTGCACACTAAGAAACCACATTGTAGGGCAGAGAGTTGATTAAAATAACATAGCCTAGTAGTCACTGAACAAACAGCAAAATCAAGCTCCAGTGGTTCAAGAGAGGATGGGGCAGAAATGAACATAAAGACTCAGAGAAATATGTGATTTCATTAAGTATATTAATACGTACATAAAGGAAGTACCAGAAAAAGAGAAGAAAAAAAGGTTCAAAGAATAATAGCCCAATAACTTCTCAAATTGGATGAAAAAGCATTAATCTATGTTTCCAAGGAACTCAACAAATTCCAAGTAAGATAAACACAGATTCTCACTCAGATGCATTAGAGTGACAAGTGCTAGGGAAAAGAAAATTTTGAAAGTAGGAACAGAAAAATGGCCTGTCATGTAAAGGGGATTCCTATTTATTCTAAAAGCTGACACCTCACTGGAAACAGTGAAGGCCAGAGGCAGTGATTTGTCATATTCAAAATGCTGAAAGAATAAAATGGTTAACCAAGAACTTTATACACGGTAGAACTATCTTTCACAAATAAAGATGAAATAAAGACAGTCCATATAAACAAAAACTAAGAAAATCTGCTACTGAAAGACTTTTCTTGTAAGAAATAATAAAGGAAGTTCTTGAATATGAAACCAATGTATAGAATAATAGTATACAATTGTACTGTTATGCCTAAAACATAAAGAAAATGTGAAGTATTTTACTAAAAAACAGTATAAAAGATGAGAACAAAGCAATACTGGACTAAAAGAAATGACACCAGATGGTATCTTCAATCCACACAACCAAATGAAAATAACCAGAAATGATAAATAAGGATACTATAAGAAACTGGAAGTATATACTTGCTTTCATTTCTTTGCTCAGCTTCTTAATATATTGGGTTGTCAGAAAAGTCAAGAAACATTTTTACATAGAAAAAATATGTCATGATGTTTTCAACAACCCAATATATATGAATATGTGAAGCAATAACTAACATAATATTGGGCTTGTAGCATATATTGATATAGTAGGTACAACAAAAATAGCTCAAAAAGAGAAAAAGAGGGATAGGACATATTTAGGAAGAACAAAATAGCTCACTAAAATCAAGCTTGTATAAATCTGAAGAAGATTCTGATAAATTAACACACTATGGAGCCTTATAGCAACCACCAAGAAAAAATAATTTTAAAAAAAAGAAGAAAAATATTTAAAGTGAGTTAAATATACTACTCACTCACTATAAAGAAAACCAATAAAGGAAGAATAAAGAAACAGCAGGAACAACAAAAAGACATGAGACATGTAGAAAACATTTTAAAAATTGACATAAATAAATCTAGTCATGTCAACAGTAACATTAAATATGAATAGGTTAAATGATCTAACCAAAAGGTAGACAGATTGTCAGATTAAATAAAAAATAAAGTAAGATCCAAGTATAAACTGTCTAGAGGAGACACACTTTAGATTAAAAAATATACATAAGTTAAAAATAAAAGGATGAAAAATATAAACAGCCACCATAAGAAAGGTGAAATGACTATACCAATAACTGACATATTTTATATTAAAGTGAAAAATGTTGCTGGAGATAAAAAAGAATATAATAATTTTTAAAAACTGTCAAAACAATGTAGCAATTATAAACATACATATATACCTAAAGCAGAGACCCAAAAATGCATGAAGAGAAAACTGATAGAACTGAAAGTAGAAATAGATAATTCAGCAATAATAGAGCTTTCAATATGCTACTTTCAATCATAGAAGAAGACAAAATATCCCTAAGGAAATAGAAGACTTGAACAACACTACAGTGTTGACAGACATCTCTGGAACACATCCCCTAATAATTGCAGAACATATGTTTTCTTAAGTGCTCATGGAACATCCCCTAGACTAGGATAAACTATATACCAGGCCATAAAAAAGCCTCAATAAATTGAAAAGGACATAGATTATATAAAGTAAATTTTCTGGCCACAATGGCGACAAACCGTAAACCAGTAAAAGAAATTTTAAAATTCATAAATATGTGGAAGTTAAACCAAACACTCCTAGAAAACCATTGGGTCAACAAGAAATCACAAAGCGAATTAGAACGTACTTTGAGATGAACAGAAATGAAAACAGCATAACAGAATACATGGGATGCAGCTAAAGCAATGCTTAGAGGACAATTTATAACTGTGAATGCCTTTATTAGAAAAGAAATATTCAATCTTTGATTGAGCCAATATACAGTACATTCTGGTTGGGGAAATTCATTTTGTGTGCTATAATCATATACAATGATTGACTGCAAAATTTTAAAAATTAAATTGAAAAAACTTAAAAATAAAAATAAAATTCTTCTGTTAAAAAACAAAAACAAAAACTCAGGTCAGCAGGTGACATACTGGTTAAGGTGATGGATTCCCACGTAGTTAATCATGGTTCAAGTCCCAGACCTGGCAGCTTGAAACCCACACTGGATGTGTGTGCATGTGTGCCTAAAATCCCAAGAGTAGAATGGAGGAGAAGGGATTGTGGCATGACCATTCCTCCGGAGTTCCTCCTGTGATTTTGGGCATGCACACACATGTGCCCAGCGTGAGTTTCAAGTCATCAGGTATAGCACTCCAGCTGCAGTTGGCCACATGGAAGTCCAGCACTCTAACCACTCACTATGTCACCTGCTGGGCCTCTATTATCTTAATCAGTGATCTTTTCTTGTTTTTTCTGTTTGTTTGTTTTTGAGAGTTTTTTTGCTATAGGGCGTGTGCGCTCGCCAGACAGAGAGAGACATAGAGACAGAAAGCAAGAAATCACCCCCAAGGGGGGATGGTCACGCCACAATCCCTTCTCCTCCATTCTCCTCTCGGGATCTTGGGCACGCACGCACACACGCCTGGCGTGAGTTTTAAGCCACAGGGTCCAGGACACGAACCGTGGTCAACTACGTGGGAGTCCAGTGACATAGCCATTACGCTAACTGCTGGTTCCCGTTAATCGGTGAATCTTTTGAGAACATTATTTTACACACCATCAGGTATATTAATTCCCATCAGAAGTACTTATGTGTGTGTAACTATGTGAAAAGACACCTCATTTTCCCATTTTTACTATGTTCTATAAACAAATCCCACCCTAAATTACATTTCAAGACCTGTAAAATTTGTCATTCATCATCTATAATTCATTTCCATCTCCTCTTTGCTTTGGAGACTCCTCTGATTTTGTGTTCTACCACATAGCTTTTGTTTTTCTTTCCCATCCACTGTCAAGTAGGTAAGACTGTAGTCCCTTTGCACTTTCATTGACAAAATACTATTTCAAATTCATTTCTACAAAAGCACCACTATAAGCAGTATTCCTTTTCTGAATCTGAGGTACATAACTGTGGAATGAAAGGGGTTTTCCCATTAAACAATATTAAGCCTCTGAGCCAACTCTGTGGCCTAGTGGTTAAGGGATCCAGATCCCTGGCCCCAGTGGCTTGAAAAACATGCGAAGCACATGTAAGTGTGTCCAGATCTAGAAAGGATAGAGATATGAAGGATAAGAATGCAGCAAGACCATGCCTCACTGGGGCGGAGTGGGGGGAAGGCCTCTTCCCCTCTCTTTCTCTGTCTTTCTCTAGCAAGCACACTCACTCTCTGGCAACTTAAAAAAAAATTAAGCCTCCACATAATTTCAGCAATGGACATTTTGATCTGTACCAAGTAATCCATTTCTGTCTTTTGACTCAGCAAATATAAATAAATTTTATTGCTTAAATTAAAAAATAAAAACACAGTATGAAGGATGAAATACGGGAAACCAAGTATCACTCTGAAAGTAATTGGAAATCATTTTTGTGGCTGTTATGTTTATTTGATATGTTCCAGGGAGAGAGGCAGGAGACTGCAAAAGGCACAAGAAGTTATTAAAAAGTCCAAGCGCAGTGCCCAGCTGCTCAGTACCAACCTGTCAGCGGAACAGAGCTGGTACCTCCGCCTCTCCCAGGGCCTGGACAGAGGCCTTACAAAGGGGCAACAGGGTGTCATCTGACTGTCTCACTCGCGAAATGCTCCAGATCTAGTGTCTTGACGTTAACGGGAAACAAGGTGATCTGTGCGGCCAATGTTTGGCTTGGTTGGAACAGTATTGGTCTGTAAGGTATAAATTTTATGTCACGGTTTTGCAGCCACACTTTGCCATTTCCTGATTCTAAGTACTAGAAATTGCAAAAAGTATCTAGGGGGCCTCTCTCTGCCCTGATGTGGCCCAGGGCTACTGCAGACCTCGACCCCTCCCAACGCCCCACTTTCCCTCACTTTCCCACAGCTTCTGGTCCTTTCCCCAGCACGACTCCATGATGAACCACCTTTGCTTGTTTTCAGGGAAATCTGGTGTGAGTTTTATTTATATTTATGCTTCCATTATTACAACCTCTACCCAACACTTCCAGAGCCTCTGAACAAATACTTTTTCCATCTGTATTATTTGTATTTTAACTGAAATATTTTGTATCAAAAAATCCCTCCAAACTGGAACTGTGTTATCAAAGTCATTAGTTTTACAACAATTATATCAATAACAAATAACATTTATTAAGTACATGCTTTGTGGCAGGCACTCTGTTGTTTTACAGAAATTACCTCATTCCACCTAACTGCAGCTAAGCATATGCCTCAGCTTGCCAGTCATACTTAAAATTAATTTAAACAAAAATATCGATGGTCATCTTTGAAAGAAATGTCTTCACATACTGAAAAATGAAATTCATAGAATAAAATATTTTTAAGTTTTACAAAGTATACAACACTAAATTAATATAGAATACTATTAAATTTATATTTCTACACATGGAAAATAAAGCTATTCCTGGTACATTATACCCACCTTCTTTTCATCCTAAATATTTCTTATACTTTTCTCAAATTCCTAAAAATCACAGCTGCAAACATGTCAAATAAATACTATAAGATTCATATATTTAACTAAATCCTTTAACTAAGAAAGTAATACAGAATGTATTACATTGATGCATTAATTCCAAAATGTTTTCCATGACAAATCAGCCGGACAGTAATTGTGGCATGGGTGCTGTAAAAGAACATGAGACTTGATTTTGACTAATCCTTCATCTTCACATTTTGAAGCTCTATGCTATTCTTAATCAAAATTCTTACTTTATTATCAAGAATTACTCTAGTCTCTGAGCGAATTTTCTGCTGGAGACAGGAAATGAAGGACCACTGCCTCAATATTAATACATGATATATACTCATATTAATAACAAATCTGAAAACTAGTTTCATTCCTCCTACACAGAAGCAATAAACAGTATGTGCAAAAATCGGAATCCTAGCAGCAGTGATGTGGATATAGAATCTGGGTTTCTTCTGAATGTTCAGTCATTCCTACTATTTCATTATAGCACGTGTATAGGCAACTGTCACAGACGTCCGTCAAAGCTGGATTAGATGAAGACAAACAATGCAGGCTTTGAGAGAAACTGAAGCTGCAGCTCAGAAGTTTCCGTTTCTGTCCAAGGGCACAATTGGACCATTGTCTTCTTCCTTTAGGCAAAAAGAATGACTCAGTTATGTTACTGACATTCCTCCATAGCACACTTTATTTTTCAGACAGGGTCTCACTATGTTGTGATCCCCCTGCCTCAGCCTCCTGAGTAGCTGGAAGTACAGGCTTTTAGGGTGAACCAGGACTCCAACCTTGGCCTCCCATGTGGCTTCAGCCTGCCAAGTAGCATCACACTACCACAGCTGAACCTGAGAGTCTTTTTAGAACCCAACAGAGACAGTAAATGCCATGATAAGGAAATATAGAAATTTCAAAAATATCTTCATGTTTAAGCCTGTTATCTCTATAATTTTTCCACAAAGTCTACCATAATCTTATTGCTAGGGTAGAATCTATTAATGCAAAATTTCACAGAAAGAAACATTTCACCCAAAATAAGTATATTAATGTTTCAACTATTTTATAAATAAAAAATGTGTATATCATGACTCGTAAGAAAAAAAACTTTAAGTTACTGTCATTAATTTCATGTGTAACCACCACAGATGGACAGTAACCCAAGGGCACAGACTCCCTAGTTCCCAAATGACTTTGCAGTTTTATTAAGTAAGCGGACAGTACTAAATACATAATGACACATTCTACACAATTGCAGCATTTTTGAGATAATGAATAGCATGTTTCTTCTTTGGGAGAGCAACACCAGTTCAACAACATCCACTTGTGTTGCCAGCAGAGTGGGGGTGGGGATACTGATACTGCCATGCAGTTGCCTGCTGTGAGCTGGTCCAACATTTTGGCACTAGATATTTGCAAAACTTTACAATGCAGATGTTTCTTGACCCCAATTAACACTTCTAGGAGTTTATAATAGGAATATAATCATCTAAAAGATTCTAGTGTAGGGACACTCATTGCAATAAACTAGAAACAAACTAAATAGCCTCCTTTCTCAATAAATTACAGTACAGTGGACTACTTGAGAATTATTCATTCACTGTGTGTACACATGTGTGAGTGTACATGTACATACATGTGCATATACATGCCTATACATGTATACATATGAGGGGATTCTTAAATGTTCATGGGGGCGAGCAGCTGGATGGAGGTTAAGGGGCTGGATTCCACCTAGCTGACTGCATGGTTCAATCTCTTTCTCTCTCTCTCTGTATTTCTCTGGTGAGTGCATGCACACTATAGCACACTAAAAACTAAAAAGTTCATAGAAAAATGTGCACCATTTTTGGTGTACAAAAATCTTGAAATCTATGTGTAGTTTTTTTCATAGTACACTTTTATCATGAATATTCTGAAGATTCCCTCATATGTACATATATGTATAATTTTTGGAACTACTTATTAGAGAATAGTCACAATGCTTATGTTTCAGGTAAGATAGTTAAGTCATGATCAAATCTATTCAAAATTTTAAAAAATTTTTCAAGTGACTGATAAAATTCTATTTATTGTGTAATGCATGACTTGAAATATGTGCACATTGTGGAACAGCTAAATCAAGCTAGTTACATGTGTGTTATCTCACACGGCTGTCATTTTTGTGGTAAGAAAACTTAAAATCCTCTCTAAGCATTTTTTAAGAATACAGAGAAGTGTTATCAACTATAGTCACCACGTTATAATAGAGAGCTCTTGAACTTCTCATATACTGAACTTTCATAACATTTGACCATCATCTTCTCAGCTCCCTTCCCATAAAAATCTTTAAAACTACACTCTCAAAGATCTGATTTCAAAGGTGAGACAGGACACTGATTATGTGTATATTTGGCAATTACATACCTATTAGTTATAAATCAGTGATATAAAACTGACCAACAATCAAATTGTAAAATCACAGCATCTGAGAGCTAAAAGGAACCTAAAACTTACAGTGTATATTTTTTCCCTTTATGAAAAGGGAAAAAAATATGGAGTCCAGTGTTTCCAAAGTCTGTTCCACATGACACTAGAAAGCTGGCTGTAAGAAATGCAACCCATGTTCAAAATAAAATTACGAAGACTGGTAAAATACAGTTCTTTAGTTTAAAACCATCTAAGAGTCTCTTAATATGCTAGTGGGCACTGCAAATTTCCAATATTAGGATAGTATGTCCCAGGTCCTTAAAATACATGTGAGTTGTCACCCCTGGATTTAACATACTTCTTGGTGGTCCTATGCTCTGCACAACTCATTTGGGAAAGGCTGGAGTAGGAGTAAATATCCTTAGAATGAAACCAAATTTCATTTTAAGTTTATATCAACCCTCTAAAAATTAAGTACCATAGTCCAAAATATTACTTACATAAAAGATGGGTAGGTATTAATAAAGTCACTCTACTTAGATGAGGTCAGGTCTTAACTACAAGTGGGCCAGTTTTAAATTCGGCAGCCATCCACAAAGCAACCAACACATACACACACGCTGTTGTCTCATTTTTACGGCTCTAAAGTCATCATTCAGGTAAATGCCAAATGAATTCTAGTTTATCTAGCTGTGGAACCTGCTGATTTATCTGGACAGTCACTTGTCTAAAATCCTGCTCACAAAGGAAACTAAAAATAATACCCTATGCTTATTGAGAGTTACCCCTTTCTATTTTTCAGACAAGAAATATGATATTTCCTGAAGTCAAGGTTGTCTGATGATGATCTTTATATGAGCTCCCTGCCTCAAAAAAATGCACTTGATCTTGTTTATCACAGATACTACAATAGCTGGAACGAACGAATGGGGTTTTTTAAAAGAATTATTTTATTTATGTATTTATTTTAATTTGACCAGAGAAGGACAGAGAAAGAGAAAGTGAGAAACCAAGTCACCAGGTCCCAGACTCGAACCGCAGTCGACCATGTGGGAGTCCAGCACCCTTAACCACCATGCCACCTGCCGGCCCCGGAACGAACGTTTTAATTGGTCACAGTGGAGGTTATGGAGTTTGAATCAGGGAGACTCAAATTCAAATCTCAGTTCTTCAGAAAACTGCCATAAGACTTGTTTCTTTGTTCTCGCCGTGAGCATTTAGCCAATTTACTTGGCCCTTCTGGGCTTCAGCAATACCTCCCTCCTAGGGAGTGTGTGCAATGTATACACAGCAAATACGGTGAGTCAAGGGCCTCTGTACTCACAGTGGAGCCACCAGTCATAACTTCCGTGGGTTATAAAGATGTCTCACTAGCTAAAAATTAAAGTACAATACTTGTACCCGAACATAACATGAAATATGGCTCATTATTTTCCAGAGCTTGTGTAGAATTTTACTTTCCAATATTTTAAAGAAAGTTTTGTGGGATGAAACCAGGTTTGGTTTCATCTGCATTGTGTTCCCAAGGCCCAGCACCACAGCTGAGCCAAAGCAAACACCCCAAGAAAACGTGAAGGTGCACTTCCAAATGTGTAACAAAGTGACAGTATGGACTGCTTCGTATCAAAATTATACAGACATACATATAAAGGGTTAAATAATTATAAGATGTTTATTATGAAAACTATCAACATTCCCCAGTCCCAGATGTCACCAATTTCCTCAGTTCTTTTGGCTGATTATTTTACTAACACCACTGAGCTAAGTGGCATGATTTCATTGCTACGTTTCACTTTTTCATTTCAGTATTATGTATTGACTTCCCTTACGGAGGATGGAAATCTGACCTTTCCTCCTGGTGGCACCATATATGCACATACACACACACAGACACCCCATCCATACACACATAACCCTCACCATCCCCCCGTGCTCCAAAGAATCATTTTAGCTCGACCGACATTTAGTTTTTTATTATTATAATGATGCAAATATGATTCAGAACGGAACTACATTAAAAATCATGTAGTATAATTTTTCTCTCCTGCATGTTTTGATTTCTCTGGAGCAAGTATATATCTTGGGCTTATTCCACCTTAGTTTTCCATGCAGTTATAACTATTAGGTTGTCAGAAAAGTCGTGATGTATTCGTCTATATTTTTCTATGCAAAAATGTGTCATGACTTTTCTGATAACCCAATATTTCAATCCAAAACTACCTACCGACTGCCTGAGTCCCCTCTCTGGAACTCGGGACATACCATGCGTTGAATCGACTTTGCCGCCCTGGAAGAGGCTCCGTCAGCGCCTTCTCCCCGACTCACACCTGGCCCTGCTGCCCTCTCTGCCTGTGATCTCGTTGAACCAATGTCCTGGGCACATAACCCTTTGTCCTTTCTCGAACCTCCTGCGTCTTGCATCCCACATCTTTTTCTTGGCTTACTCCTCCATTTTTGGTAAGGCACATCTAGTAGCTTTCTGGGAAACGCATTTTCAATGACTTTGTTATCTGGGGGGAAAAAAAACTGTTTTACCCACACACTTGGTCAAAGTTGGACTGGGCAAGGAATTCCAGGTGGGTTTTAATTTTCTCTCAGAATTCTGAAGGTCATGCTTGAGCATGGCTGTGGAGAAGTCCGATATTCACCTTCCAGGTTCTGTGATTTTTAACCTGTTTTTCTCTTCCCTGTAGTTTCTCCCTTCGTTTTAGAAGTTTCACAACGATGGTGCCTTGGTGTGGGTCTATTATGAGCTATTGTGCTGAGAATTCAGGGGTCTTTTCAATCGGTAAATTTAGGCCCATGAGTTTGAGGAAAGTTAGAAGGATGTTGCTGTGGGTCCCTCTCTTCCTTCTTCTCCTCTTCCCAGTTTTCCTGTTGTTTGAAAATGGATCTCCTAGGCTGGTTCTCTGTGTGTCTTTTCTCCCTCAAAGAACAAAAAAAAACAAAAACAAAAAAAAACACACCAAAAACTATAAAATAAAAACTTGTTGCCTTTTGCTCTATTTTCTGAGATGTTTCTTCAATTCTGCCTCTGATTATTCTACAGAATTATTCATTTCTGCTATTATGTTCTCAAATTCCAAAAGCTCTTTGTTTTCTGAATACTCCTTTCATGTAGGAGGGGCTGGGGTGCAGGGCAGTGTTTCCTTGTAGACAGGGTCTTGCTGTATCACTTCTGCCTCAGCCTCCCAAGTAGCTGGGACCACAGGCATGTGCCACCACATCTAGCTTACAGAGTGGGCCAGAAATCAAACCCAAGCCATCCATGTGGCCTCTACCTGCCAAGTCCACTACCAAGGCTGGGTCTGGATATTTCTTTTCTTAAAAGCGTCCTGTTCTCTGGGACCAGCAATTAGCGTAATGGCTATGTTGCTGAACTCCCATGTAGTCGACCGCGGTTTGAGTCCCGGACCCGGTGGCTTAAACTCACACCAGGTGCATGTGGGTGCGTGCCCAAGATCCTGAGATGAGAATGGAGGAGAAGGGATTGCAGTGTGGCCATCATCCCTGGGGGGGCGGGGATGATTTCTCACTTTCTGTCTCCATCTTTCTGGCAAGTGCATGTTTTAAATAGCAAAAACCTCTCAAAAAAAAAAAAAAATCCTGTTCTCCCTGCATGATTGCAATTTCTTTCCTTACCTCTCCAAAGATATGAATGATGAATTTCTGAAGTTGTTCTCTTTTAAGTATTTATTTCATTTAACCTGCATTGTTTGTTTTGGACTCTCATGGTACAGGCTTTCTTCGAATTCCTTAACTGCTCTCAATGACTGCTACAATGAAACCAGAGGAGGCTGAGGGTCAGGGAGGCCCATACGCCATGCCCTCACCATGGAAGAAAGGAGGGCTGTTTCTGGAGAGTTGGAGGGGTAGATTGGATCCTCCACAGAAGGTTCTCCAGACCCATAGGGAAGGGGAAGGGGGAGACTTCCTACCATTGCACGGGAGGCCAGGTAGGGAGGAGGGTGCTGTCTGCCCACTCAGCTGTGCCTCCGTCCCTTAGCACAGAGACGCT